>NC_041224.1:20625577-20732605 GCF_002837175.3 Physeter macrocephalus | reverse complement strand
CCTGCATAGGCAGGCGGACTCCCAACCACTGCGCCACCAGGGAAGCCCCTGGTGCTTATATTTAAATGTTCTTGAACCATACTACTTCATCACCACATATATTTTTATTAACTTTAATTATGCTTTATATTTTTGGTTATTCCTTCTTCCCAAGTGTTCTACCAAAAAGAAAAGTCACTGTAAGATTGTTTGTTTGTTTGTTTGCTTTTTCCTTTGCAACATGCTGGTACATTTTACTTTCCTAGTATTGTAATCTACTCTTTTCTTTTTTAATCTGTTGTACTTTGCACTGAGGGAACACCCTACATTCATTTCAGTTGTTTAGTTCTTAGTGGTTAATTAGAATTCTCTTAATTGTCCCAATCTAGTGGAAATTAAAATGTGGAATTAGGTGATTATCCTGATTATCAAAGACTCATGGGAATTCATTTGGAAGGGTGATGCTTTCATTTTCTTAATTGCTTTAAATATAAGCATAGCCCAAAGTATTAAAAGGGTCTTTTAGTCTATAAAAAGCTAAATGTGTTGGTTGAACTAATAAAAAAAGAAAACAAAAATATGAAAGTATTAATAAATTAATAATTTTATTATTCATTAATTGATTTTTTACTCTTGTTAATATATTTCTAGGTCATTTTAGTGTGTTATTTTATGCCTAGATATATTTTTATGGGTTGAATCATTGAAAGTTATCTCATATATTAAATATTATAAACACATTGAAATGAAGTTTAGTGGAATACAGCTTTCTTTGAGCATTGGATGCAATTGCCCAATACGTTATGCAGTGTCTGAAAGAGATCATGAGAACATAACATATGCTCAGTAAAGCATATGGAGGCCTTCAAAAAGGCATAAAACATAGCCCCAGTGTTTAGATGATCTGAAAAATTCAGAATCTCCAACTTTCCAGGATTGGTCAACCTCTTTCTCTCTCTCTCTCTCTTCCCCCACTCTTTCTTTTTTCTTTTTCTTTTTTTAACCATGTTTACTTCCTATTGTGAAATGCATCAGTGTTTGTGGCCCTTAACTCTGGCCTCACACCAAAATCTCTTGGGGAGCTTAAAAGAATATCTCTTCCCAGGTCCCATTCCAGACCAATAGAATCATTATCTCTGGATGTGAGTTCCGGGCATCCATAATTTTTAAAGCTTCAGATAATTCTAATGTGCAGCCAGCTATATGAGCCCGTATTATACATATAAAAGTGTATTTTAAATGTGTATTTTTAGCTTAATATTAAAATAAAATGATTCCCCCAAGTTACTCTACAGAAATTATGCATATTACCTGTACTTCGGAAATCCTTATATGCACTTCTATCATATATTTTTCTGCTAGAGGAAACCATTACCCTGCCGTTTATGATAATCATCTTCTTGAATTTAATTTTAGTTTTGGCATAACTATATTCCTAAATCATATTATTTAATTTTGTCCAGTTTCATACTTTATGTAAATAGAGTAATACTGTAAAATTTTACGTATTTTTGGTGACTTGCTTCTTTTTTAGCTAAAGTTTTTTTTGAGATTCTTCACTACGCATGAAACTTTGACTCATTCATAACCTCAATTTTATGTATTTATGAATGAATATTCCTAGAATAAGAAATAATTTAATTCTATTTCTAATTTTTGCTTTTACTGAAATAAGTGCTAAGAAACCTTATTCACATAAGATTGTGATGTTTGTTAAGACTGAATTTTGTTACAGCATCGTCCTTCAAGTGCTTGAACTGGATTGCCAAAAATATAAGTCAAAAATCACAATATTTTATAATCAAAAATTATTTTTCGATCTAGCATCTGAAAACTAAGTCACTGTTCAAATTTTTGGAAGCGACAAGTTAGAAACCACTTGACTTATAAAAGCATTTGTTACAATATAGTCAGTAGAATTATTCATTCTCTCTATTTCTGAGAATAATATCCAAGAATGATTTACCTAACAAGACTTAAAAAGACACTATTAGTAATCCTTTTTACTCTTCCATTTAGTGGCTCCTTTTTTAACATAATATACTCACAGATGTGGGAAATTTGAAACAAATAATATACCTTTGTCAATTATTTGTGATAAAATAAGTTTATTCACCACATGATTCAAGCATACTTTACATGTTACTAAACAACCAATGGGTCACTGAAAAAATCAAAGAGGAAATTAAAAAAAAAATACCTGGAGACAAATGAAAATGGAAACACAACAATCCAGGATCTATGAGACACAGCAAAAGCAGTTCCAGGAAGGACATTTATAGCGATACAGACCTACCGCAATAAACAAGAAAATTCTCAAGTAAACAATCTAACCGTACATCTAAGAGAACTAGAAAAAGAAGAGTAAACAAAACCTAAAGTTAGTAGAAGGAAAAAAATAATAGAGATCAGAAATAGATGAAATAGGAACTAAAAACAAAAAGAAAAGAAAAGATCAATGAAACTAACAGCTGGCTCTTTGAAAAGATAAATAAAATTGTTAAATCTTTAGCCAGACTCATCAAGAAAAAAGAAAGAGCACCCAAATTAATAAAATCAAAAATGGGGACTTCCCTGGTGGTGCAGTGGTTAAGAATCCACCTGGCAATGCAGGGGACACGGGTTCCATCCCTGGTCTGGGAAGATCCTACATGCTGCGGAGCAACTAAGCTCGTGTGTCACAGCTACTGAGCCTGCATGCCACAACTACTGAAGCCCTCGTGCCTAGAGCCCGAGCTCCGCAACAAGAACAGCCACCGCAATGATAAGCCTGCACACCGCAGAGGAGCCCCCGCTTGCCACTACTAGAGAAAGCCCACACGCAGCAATGAAGACCCAACGCAGCCAAAAATAAATAAATAAATAAATAAATAAATTTATTTTAAAAATAAATAAATAAAATAAAATCAGAAATGAAAGAGAAGTTACAACCAGCACCATAGAAATACAAATGATTGTAAGAGAGTACTATGAACAATTAAACTCCAATGAAATGGACAACCTAGAAGAAATGGATAAATTCCTTAAAACATACAGTCTGCCAAGACTGAATCAGGAAGAAAAAGGAAATATGAATAGGTTACCAGTAATAAAGTTGAATCAGTAATAAAAACAACAACAAAAGTACATGAAAAGGTGGCTTCACAGGTGAATTCTACCAAACTTTTAAGAAGACATAACACCTTTTCTTCTCAAACTCTTCAAAAAAAAAATTGAAGAGGAAGGAATACTTTCAAACTCATTTTAAGAAACCAGTATCACCCTGATACCAAAACCAGACAAAGACATCACACAAAAAGAAAATTACAGGCCAATATCACTGATGAATATAGACACAAAAATCCTCAACAAAATATTAGCAAACTGAATTCAGCAACACAGTAAAAGGATTATACACCATGATCAAGTGGGATTTGTTCCAGTGATGCCAGGATGGTTCAGTATCACAAATCAAGCAATGTGATAAACCACATTAACAAATAAAGCGAAAAAAAATCATATGATCATCTCAATAGGTGCAGAAAAACTTTAGACAAAATTCAAAACAGTTCTCATTTTCAAACCAGCTGGTTTTCATCATAATAAGCCTGCGTATATTTTTAAAATTTATATAAGTGTGTAAATACACATCCTCACGACAGCTGTCCCACTTCTAGATGCAATAATTGCTGAATATTAATTTATCCCTTATTCCTTATATATCTCTTTTAAAAATATGAAAGTTTAATATCCTAGACAATAGTATTTTCCATTTTAATGACAATATCCTATACTCTATGTAAATCAAGGTTAAATGTTTTTGGCAATCCAAAGCTTGTTTGTCAGTAAAAATGTTCCCAAATTTAAGCAGAGGATAAAGTCAGGCTCTGCCATAATACCTGCTCCTAGAACAGTGCCTATCAGTAGACAATCAGCAAATATTTTTAATTTTTAAAAACATTGTGGCAATATACACAGAACATAAAATTGACCAGCTTAATCATTTTTAAGTGTACGATTCAGTAACATTAAATATATTTACATTGTTGTACAGCCATCACCAACGTCCATCCAAGAAATCTTTACATCTTGCAAAACTGAAACTCTGTACCCATTAAACAATAACTCCCCATTTTCCCCTACCCTCAGCCCCTGGCAAGCACCATTCTACCTTCTTTCTCTGTGAATTTGACTACTCTATTTTCCTTATACAAGTGGAATCATAAGAGTATTTGTTCTTTTGTGACTGGCTTACTTTGCTTAGCATAATATCCTCAAAGTTCATCCATGTTGTACCATATATCAGAATTTCTCTCCTTTTTAAGGCTGAATAATATTCCATTATAAGTATATACCACTTTTTGTTTATCCATTCATCTGTCAGTAGACACTTGGGGGATTTCCCTGGCGGTCCAGTGGTTAAGATTTTGCCTTCTAATGCAGGGGGTGCAGGTTTGATCCCTGGTCGGAGAGCTAAGATCCCACATGCCTCACGGCCAAAAAAACAAAACATAAAGCAGAAGCAACATTGTAACAAATTTAATAAAGACTTTAAAAGTGGTCCTCATCAAAAAAATCTTTAAAAGAAAAAAATAGACACTTGGTTTGCTTCCACCTTTTGGCTATAGTGAATAATGCCTCTGTGAACATGGGTGTACAAATATCTGTTCTCGTTCCTGCTTTCAATTATTTTATGTATATGTTCAGAAGTGGAATTGCTGGGTCATATTGTAATTCTATTTTTAATTTTTTGAGGGCCAACTGAATATTATTTATGGTGACTACACTATTTTACATTCCAGCCAACACTACACAAGCATTCCAATTTCTCGTCATCTTCACCAAAACTTGTTATTTTCTGGAGTTTTTTGTCTTCGGGGTTTTAAAACATTATAGTAGCCATCCTAATGGGTGTAAAGTCACACCTCATTTTGGTTTTGATTTGCATTTCCTTCTTTTGCATTAGTGATGGTGAGCATCTTTTCAAGTGCTTCTTGGCCATTTGTATATCTTTTTGGGAGGAATATCTTTCAAGTCCTGTGTCCATGTTATTTGTGTGGTGTTTTTGCTGTTGAATTTTAAGCAAATACTTTTAAAAAGAGTAAAGGAATGAATATGAGCAGTAAGGGCACCCTTCTGCTTAGTCATTGAGCAGCTATATCAGAAAAAAATAAACAAATGTAAATACAAATATGTAAATGTTTATAAAAATACCTTATTCCCAATGTAAGTCCAAATATACTTGTGCAAACGTGTCTAAATTTCAACATGCTCTTCTTCGCTTGTTGTAATCTCAGTAGTAACATACCTTTCTTTGCTCTAAGGCATAGCATTATTTTAATCTATCATGATTTTTGATGCACTCTGTTGAACAATAGCTTCTGCCATCACATTCATTCATGAAGCACAGTGATGTCATTACAGGGAATCAACTTTCTGATATGCTGAAACGAACATTTAACTTCTGGCTATTAACAGTACATCAGTCATTTTTCTATGGATGTGCATGTTTCCCTAGCTTCCACTGTGAGCAATGCTAATTTGTATCAAACTTTCATACTTCGATGGGAGCTTAAAAATATCAGTTATTTATATTTGTACTTATATATTCAGATTTATTAATTTTAAAATATAGCTTTATTTTTAGTTATGAATGCATTGTTAGTAAATAGCATTGTATGATAAAATTGTTTCATGCTAATATTTTTTCCCTTCAATCTCATGAAACTCCATCAGGCTGAAACATTCTTTGAAAATAGGGAATAAAAGAAGTGAGACTTTAAATGAGCTAAACATTATCATGTTTCTACTGTCACAACTTGCCCATGTATACTTTTGAATGTCAAATAGAGGGAAAGATGCAAAGCTCTGTCTTCTATAAAGCGTGGAGTGTGGTTGTGAAAGAGTGTGTAAAGGAGAACCAAGATGATCATAGGTGCATTCTTGGCACATCAATTTCGGGAAGCTTCATATTTGGACATGAGGATCTAGAAATGGATTTCCTTAAAACTGTATGCCTTTATCTCCCTTGCAACAATTTTTATGTACTCTCTGATGCACCCATAACTTAGCCTGAAGACTGCTTATACATGATAGGTCCATTCTTTCCCTTCTGATGTGCATGCCAAGTCTGCCAAAAATCAAATATCTAAACACATAGGGTTCAATTCCAGGTCTTCTATTATGTTATCTGGTCTATGAGTCTATCTCTGCTATTCTACACCTCTTATTTATTATAAGGTTTAAATAAGTTCTGTTACCTGAAGTATATAGTCTCTTGATTTTGATTTTCTTTTTCAGGAGTGTCTTGGCTCCTGTTAGCCTTTTGTTATTCTGTATAAATTCTAGATTCAGGATATATACATATATATATATATAGAGAGAGAGAGAGAGAGAGAGAGAGAAAGGGAGAGAGAGGGAGATCTCCTATAGGTATATATCTATAGAGATGGATAGATAGACAGATAGAGAGATAGATATTCAGGTGATTCATGTATATCTATATCTCCACCACTTCTGAGAGGCAGGTTTATTTCTCATTTACTCTAAAGCTGCAAATATAAACCCTATTGATTCCAGTTTTGTGTGGGAACCTCCAATAAATCTCCTGCCCTCGGTAGTCCTTAGCCCGTGAAGTTATCTCCAGATTTCAATATAAATTCCAGTTAGCTGAATTCATTTCATTTCTGACTTTGAAGAGTCTTGCATTTGAAAATGTATTTCAGTATTTTATTACAGATTGTAGATATTTTCTCTCAGTTGGCCTTAATACCGTGACTAAAATCTCATACTGCCAAAAAAAGGAAGTGAAAAAAAGATTTTCTATCAATATTATTTAAAATATTTTAAAATGTAAATGTAAAAATACATTACTAACACAGAGGTATTTTGCAGTGTTTTATACTGTATTTTATGGAAAATTATATCTTTTTTAATGTTTAGCTACTTAAAATGTACATCTTTTCTCAAGTTGTCAAGTCCTGCTTTATTCTTTCGGAGATAATATACTATTTGGTGAGTTTATCTTTAAAATAACTTATGCAACATATTAAGCAATTTAAATATTATGTTGAATTTGACAGTGGATCAAGTGAGCTTCCAGGTGTTTCTAGTCTAAGAATTATCTCATATTCCAAGAAATCCTGTATTTTTAAATACTTTTAAACATTTTCGAATTTCCTTAAAAGCATGGGATATGCAATTTAAATTATATTCTTTCATCACCATTTTGATTGGAAAAGCAATAGCTTAGAGGTTATATAACATGATAGGCATTGGAATCATTAGCTCAGTTTGAATTTTAACTTCACTGTTTCTCAGGTGTGTGACCTGGGACAAGTTACTTCACCACTCTGTGCCTTTTCTATACAATTGAATTATTGTGGAAGTCTATTGATTTAATCCTTGCAAAGTGATTAAACCAGTACCCAATCCATTGTAAGTGAAAAATTAATATCTCTTAATACTGATAGCATTTTCTAACACTATTTAGAAAGTAAATGATAGTGTTAAATTATTAATGATTTCTCAAAGAAGCGTTTGGTTGTAGAGAGAATGCTGACCTAGGATGACTACAAAAATAATTAGAACTTTTAATATCTCTAAATCAAGGACAGTTTTACCAGCTTTATATGCTTTACCTTCACTAAATCTTGTTTTTTATACATATAAATTTATTTATTTACTTATTTATTTTTATTTTTGGCTGCGTTGGGTCTTCATTGCTGCACACGGGCTTTCTCTAGGTGCAGCGAGCAGAGGCTACTGTTCGTTGAAGTGCGCAGGCTTCTCATTGAGGTGGCTTCTCTTGTTACGGAGCACCGGCTCTAGGCGTGCGGGCTTCAGTAGTTGTGGCACGCAGGCTCAGTAGTTGTGGTGCACAGGCTTAGTTGCTCCGCGGCATGTGGGATCTTTCCGGACCAGGGCTCGAACCTGTGTCCCTTGCATTGGCAGGCGGATTCTTAACCACTGCGCCACCAGGGAAGTCCTTTCACTAAATCTTATAAGAACCCACTTTATAGATAAAGAAACTAAGGTTCTGAGAGGGCAGGTTCTCAAGAATCAAGAAAAAATTTGGAAAAAGTAACATTAAATAACTAATTACTAAATGTCAAGCATGTACTGAAAACTTTGCATACATGATCTCATTTAATGTTCATACAACTCTGTTATCCATGTTGGAACTTCAGTATCTCCATTCGTCAGATGAGGAGTCTGAGCCTCAGAGAGATTAATTAATTTAGCCAAATGACACAACTGGTAGAGATATTACTCAGGGAGATTTTAAGATTTTGTTAAAAAATATCATAAAGTTTCTTTGTTGTGGCTAAACTCTTTGTAAACAATTAAAAAGTGCATCAAAATATTTTTCTTGAGTCCACAGTAAACTTATTAAATTCTGAAGATTTGAATGAAATATTTTGTCAAAAATACAGTGCAAATTAAATTTTTATACATCTCACATATATGGCAGAGTTCAAAGGAAAGGGTCAAAGATAATATTATGCGGTGATTAGACTTATTTGTATTCATTTTATGCAGAAAAACATAACTTGATCACAGTTTGATGCTGGAATTTGCATGTAAATTGAAAATTATTTAACAGTGTCCTGCAGTTACCTTACTATACAAATAATAGAAAAGACAAACTAATTCAGAAGTCTGAATCAGATTGCTCAACACTTCAAAATCTCTTATTCTTCATTAAAACTCATTAATGGTATCAATATCAATGAGGGTCTAGAATCTTATATTTTTAGGAGGCCGTATATTTCCTTGAAGTGGTATTGTTTTCCTTTATTATACATATCATTGATTATTGTTGCAGCACTCCTAAAGTGGGACCAAGATAGGGTAATAATAGATGCAGTTAACAGTTTATATCCTTTTTTAGTGCATGTACTAGAAACCAATTTTACCAATCAAATAAATAGAGGTCATTTTTTCTAAAGATTCTGGGATGGATCAGAGAATTGAAGAAACAATTGTGTAAGCCATCCTTGAAAAGAATAAGCTCCAAGGACCTAAGTAACAGGGGCTCGTGGGAAGTTGCTCCAGTGAAGTGCCCATTAGACACCTGTGCCCCCCAGAACTGCTGTTTCTGTGTGTCTTGGTACAACATTCAATCCCAAATGCAATAATCCTGTTGACTTATCTTTAATCAGTTATCTCTCCTTTGATCAATCAGCTATGTAATAATACCACACTGAGATTCTGGGTGATGAACATTAGCTGGATCTTTTCTGTTCTTCCTCAGGCCACACCCCACCCCATTTGGCAAGGAGTCTGTTGAGAGCTAAAAGGACATGCCCACTCAGAGCCTATGTTGCCGGTTCTAAATCTCAGATTACTCTGATCATGCAGCTCCAAGCTGGCTTCAGGGGTCTTTCCTCACCTCTTCCCCAGTTCTGTCTTCTCATGGAGGGACTGCACTGCTGGTATGCATACCCTGAGCTGCAAGGTTAGCTACAAGATGACTATGCAGATGAAGATGGGATTGTACCTACAGACTGGGGTGTCCACTGCAGATCCTGTGCATGTTAAAGGTGGACCTATTGCCATAGCCTGCGTCATCACCTTGAACCAGGAAGCTCATTCACCTTGTGTTTATTTTGAACATCAGTCTATAACATATTTTATAAGACCCTAACTATTCATGTTTTATATCCAAATGATATATTCTCACACATTAAACACAGATGATTCATAATCTGCTCTTGGGGGGTATGTACACTTCAGAAATATGTCTCTACATTTCAACACGCACTTCCACATTCTCCATCTCATTAAACTAAGTTTTTTGCCTAATTATTTTTATGTATTTTGTATGTAAAAATGTTAGTGTTTTGGGTTTTTCCAGTTATTCCCACATTTTATTTATATAGGATCAATGCTGGTAAACTCTTGGGCTTTATGCAACTCTTGATTTCTTCATTCTAGTGGAAGTATAGATATTGGAGTGGGGCAGCCTATAGCTGAGACATTCTACATGAGTAACTTTTAACTCTTTAATGCCCAGCAATTTTAATGGAATTTTCATCTTACATTTTAGCTCATAAGAGAAATGTGCTTTTGGGTGGCTGAAAATAATAATCTTAGATTACTTGTTACAGCATTTTTGTACTTGTATTTATATTTTAAAAAAACAACCAGAGGATTTCTAGTGAATTAACTAAGAAAGTGTCTGTGATAGTATTCAAAACCCCTAGAACATTAGAGTGGAAAGACCTTAGGGATCCAGAGTGTTTGAATTATTTCATTCCAGCTTACTTGGAGGTTTGACACTGTGGGAACAGAAATACAGCTTATTGCCTCTCAATTTAATGATTATTCTGTCACTCCATAGTAGGTGTAGGAGAACAAGAAGCAAACACACATGATAATTACTGACTTGGGTAGTAAGATGTGTAAAAATAGTTGTTTTCAATTTGGTCAAAATGAATCAACTATTTATTATAAAATATATTTAAATAAGCATGTATCCCTACTATGTATTAATATTTCAAGCATATCAGCAAGTACTTCCGTATAATTTCTATGCAAAAGTTACCTGAGCAAAGGAAAAAAAAAATAGTATTCTGAGACAAAAGCTAAATAAGCAATTGCATTTGCCTTTTGTGCCATTTTCTATCAGATATATATGACATTGGTGCTTTGATGAGCAAATTTCCTCTTACACCTCATCTCCAGTGGAATGCAGATAAATTTGAGCAAAGTGTGTACTCCCCTCTTAATACAGCAATTAGAAAATTTTAATTAGGTCTAAACAGATGACATATTCCAACCATTATGGGTCTTCCTCAAGCTAGAGTTGGAATCCAGCATGTAGACAGATATCCTTAATAAAGGGCCACTTGTGAATGATGATTACAATTTCCTTGGGTGAGTTTTGTTCTTTCCTTACAATTTTATGTCTCACACCAAAGTCGTCTTCCTCACAAAGAGTACTTATTGTCTCAATACTCCAGGTTCCTGTGCCTCACTTCTCTTTAGATTATCTTTGCTTTCTGTCTGGTGTCATCACACACCATGGGCCTACTTGTCTGTGTAGAAACCAATAAATTCCATCATTACCTGTGCTTATATAGACTATCAAGCTCACAGTATATATTACATCTCAGAAATTATCTTAGGCAGTGCCAATAATTATCCTGCAGCCTATTTATCCTCTAAACAGTTTTCAAGAGTTGACAGTTTTCTTATAACCATTTTTAACTGTGAAGTTCTATAGGAATGATTTTGCCCAATATAGTTTAAATTCATTAAATGTATTTCTTAGTCCTTAGTACTCATAGCATGTTTAGAATTAATTTTATGTTTAATTAACCACCTATTCTGATTCTAGTGGTAAAGTCCAGGCAATTTTACAAATTTAAACACAGTTCAGCAAATGTTACTTAATCACCAAAAGGTCCCTGGGATCTGTGCTATGTATTAGGGACGTAGTAATGAATACAATATAGTTACTTCCTTTAAGGATTCTTTCCTTTTTTTTTTTTCCAGAAGAAACATGTCTAGTTTTCTGTTGTATAGTGGATAAATCCAACAGGAAGTATATCAGTGTACTGTATTTCAATACCACGTGCTATAATTGATATTATCCAGAGTACCAACAGAGCTGGATGGATAAATGGGACTTGGAAAGAGTAACACTTAACTTATGGCTTATGGGATTGGATATTTGAGCAGGATGAGAGGAGGAATGGGGTTTATTGGTTAAGAGTAAAGGCTGTAGTCAAAGCATGAATTCTGGCTTTGCTATGAAGTAGTTGTGTGACCTTCAGTAATTTTAATAAGACAAAAAATTATAGTACCTGCTTCGTGGAGCTATCTTCGGAATTAAATGAGTTGATATATGTAATGTGCTTAAACAGGATGAGACGTGCAATCTAGTCTCCTTAAGAGTCAGAGCCTCCATATTCATCAACAGAGTCATCCTCATTGTATACCAGTTGTAGTAGGGGAGGCTACAGCTAGATCACAGTCCAAGTTCATTTCTTATTCAGCTTGCAGTAGTTAGCAGGTGAACAGATTAGGGGGACCACTCTTCTCATGCATTTATTCAGGGACCTAGGCAGATCTTCAGTCTCTGCCCTTCAAGGTCCACCCTAGTGAACATCACATCGTTTCTATCCAACCGAGAGAGGAAAAGAACGTGACAAGCTGTGCGTGGAAGTTTGTGTGGCTTTGCCAGGAAGTGGTGAGTATCACCTCCACTCACACTCCACTGGCTAGAACTCACCCTTGTGGCCCCACCTGGTTGCATATGGTGTGGAGAAGTCAAGTGCCTGGCTGAGCAGCTGCTGCCCAGCAACAACTGTCTGCTGTAGAAATTTGAAGGTATATGTTGTAAACAGCCAGCCATCTCCACCCCACAGATGAGACAGGATGAAGGCGTAAAAACAAGAGTAAGGACCAAAGTAGGTGAGACAAGATGTTATGCTTCTGTGGACCATCCACAGATGAGCATTGTGAGGTTTAGTGTGAGTCAAGAAGTAGAGAAAGATAAAGTAGGAGGCAAAAAGAGAGAAGAAAGTGCATTTTTGGGTCACGTTTAGTGTGTCTGATATGTTATAGAGAAATCCAGCAGGAAATGTATCCTAAGCTACTAAACTCAGGAAAAGGGACAGATTGGGTTGTAGATATCAGGTCATCAACCCCCAGATGTCAGGTAAAATCATGACAGTAAATATGATGCCCAAAGAAGAACAAAGGGTCACAATTTGCTGCATTGGCATTAAAGGCCTGGACTGGAAAAAGAGCCAAGAGAGAGAAGGAGGGTTAAGATGTGATGGAGTAGTAGGAATATGGTGGCCAGGAGCTAAAGGAATCGAGGGTCCCAGAAAGGAAGACATTTTTGGTAAATCAGATGCAGAAGTAAAATCCAGAATGGAAAGGGTCAACATTTCTTTTAAAATGGTAGTTAGGAAATTACCAGAAAATGAAGCAAGGGTTCTTTTAATGGAGCATTAGGACCTGAAAAGAGATGAGGGATGGATGAGGACTTTTGAATCACTACCCCACTAGAAATGCTTCTTCAAGCGGAAAAGCATACTGGTCATTGTCAAATACATCACTTCTGAGTTTTGTTGTTGATTTTGCTTTATTTTCTTATTATTTCCTTTTCCTTCATTGTAAACCTTCTAAAAAGGTTTTTTGTCTAAACCTTTAAATTAATGATTTAGAAAACTGGATATTTAAAATATTTCCAGATCTAAAAAAAGCTAATGATAAAAATCTGAGTTGCATGTCTGAAAAGAGAGGCTGACATATATAATTTTCTTTCAAACAAATATAGAATCAGTTTATAAAGTCACCTTTTTGCTTAAAAAGCTGAAAAGTTGATCTTTAAGATATTTTCCACTTCGTATACACCTTGCCTCTGTGTAGCACAAGAGGATTTGCATTTTTTATATTTTCCTAAGCTCTTGCTATCCTCTAAGACATGGTCCAGTAACTCTGGTAACACTTCCGATCATTTTGGCACAAACTGAACTTTGCTGTCACTAAGCTCACGGAGGTTACACATTCAGATGTGTTGCTCTCAGTTGTCTGATACGTGCAGTGACCTTCTTGAAACCTAGCAATTTTTCTAACATAAGATAGATTTAAACGCTCACCCTGAATAGAAAATATGAAAGGTATTTACTGTTATTTTCTGGACATTTAAAAATCCTGGTCATGAGATATGTAGTCATCAGCAGTGTTGAGATTTCCTTTTATTTGCAAACTTGCCCCTGATCCTATTTCTAGAACAAGAGAGCAGTCAAGTGAAATAAGCACTTCATCTGTGAAGGAAGATTTCAGGTTCGTGATCTTTCCCAAAATATTTTTTTCTTGAGTCTATTTCCCCCCCCCTTTTTTTTTTTTACCCAAGTGTTATTCTTCAGATAACATTGAATCTTCTGTATTTGCAACATGTGGCCAAACGTACTTGATAAGGAAACTGAAATGAATGGAGTTTTATAAAGGGCCTGCTTCTTCTCAGTTGAGTGGTCTGGCCTCTTTTTCTAATTGGCTACATGACAAGCTGAGATGATATGCATTTTGGAAGGTCAGTGCTGAATAAATGTATTAAATATTTATTAACACACCAGTGCAAACTAGGGCTACATTTTGTTGTCCTCTGACAGCAAGCCATTAAATATCTTCCATTACAGCACTAACCAGCCTGTTTTACACTTAAGTTTTCACTACCAGATTAAAAAGTCTTTGATGGTAAGAGCTATCCACCATGGTGTCTGACAACTGTTCAGTGTATGTTTCTAGGATGACTAAGTAAAGATACTAAATGGATGATGTCACTAGATTTAAAGGTATAGTACTTTGTATGAGAGAGTGATTACCATTGTTTTCATTTAGAGATTGATAGTAAATGAGTTACCTAAGGTTACAGAGCTTTCATGAGAATGGAGGTTCATATCAATACATTGGCCACACATATTTTGACTTTCCACTAGCAATCAATATTTACTGTCCAGTATTACCAGCTTTAACTAGAGGGAAACTTTTACTTAGAATGATAAAACTTTTGAAACATACCTACAATAAAAACTATCCAAAGATAATTTATTAACAAGTTAAAACAGATAAATGACAAGGAAAATGTATATATTAACAAACAAAAAGAAACTATGTTTATGAAAAAGTTCCCTCTTCTAGCCACTACAAATATATCTTTATGTTTCTGTTTCAATGAACGCACTCAAATGTTCATATATGTTTACCTTTATAGGAACACAAGATAAAGAAAATGATATATGCCAATTTCAGAGGGTTTCTTTTTATAATAAGGAGCATGATTTGGAGAAAATTGTTTTATGGGAGAGATTTTTTTGAGAGATTATTTTTAGAATTCATGATATAAGGTTTTAACAGTTTTTAAATATTAAATTTATATTGAAAATTAGACTACAGAAAAATTAACAAAATCGTATCATAGGATGTGCTTCCCACTCACTACAAAAATATAAAAATATCTTTAAAAAGCACTTCTTAATACTCCAAACTGAAATTTGAAAACGAAAAGAAAATATACCGGTTCCAGAACCAAAGAGGGGACTCAAACATAGATCATAGATGGAAGCGAACTTTCCAGTGGCTTAAAGGACTTGGGAACCTGGACATAGAAAATGGTACCTGAAGACTGGAAGTGTTAACCCTATATCAGAATAGGAGAGCTAGACATGTACCCTTGCATAAAGCCTGCTCCTTTCCAGAGAAAGCCCAGAGAAATGTGTTGTCTGTCCAGGGACTTGGAAAAAATTAAAGAAAAATAATGAACAGAACAGGAGCTACCAGCATGAAACCAAAACCCTAAAACTTGTGCCACACCACATATAGGATAGTACATGCTGTGAGAATGAGAACTCAAAAATAACACATTATTATTAAAATTTCTAGAACCACTGAAACTTCAAGGATAATGCATGAAGCCAGTGTAAATTTATGCTGTTCGGACCACATGCTATTGGGATCATAATACAGAAAAAGGAAAGCGTAAAATAAAATAGGCAGGATACTAAATAAAATAATTAAAGTTCACTTCCAGATATTATAACTGAAAATAAATATCAATGGAAAAGTTAAACAAACAGGTTAGAGGCACAGTTGAAGGATAAATCATCAAATAAGCGTGAGCTTACTCACCAAAATGCAACACAGCAAGGTAAAGAGAAAAAAAAATATGAACAGAAATTGAGACATTGAAGATAGAATAAGTGAATCTAACACTTCTAATAGCAGCCGCATAGCACAGGGAGATCAGCTCAGTGCTTTGTGACCACCTAGAGGGGTGGGATAGGGAGGGTGGGAGGGAGATGCAAGAGGGAGGAGATATGGGGATATAAGTATATGTATATCTGGTTCACTTTGTTATTAAGCAGAAAGTAACACACCATTGTAAAGCAATTATACTCCAATAAAGATGTTAAAAAAAAAAAAAGTTCCAGAAATAGAAAACGGAGACTTAGGGAAAGATAGTACTTGAAGAAATAAAATTGATCATTTTCTGTAATTGAAAAATGGCATGACTCCTCAAGTTATCATAGCATAGAAACAATGACACCCCAGTAGCAGGGGGCAACCTAGTACCCAGGTTTTGGTTTCCGACAGCATTCTCCAATAAAAGGAACCAGGGCTGCTCGGAGAAATGGCTGATGGCTGATTCTAGGACTGGGCTGGGAAAAATACAAGGTAAGGCTGAAGCAACTTATGGTGTTAGAACAGAAAGCAGTGTGCAAAAAAAAAAAAAAAGGCTACATTGATGGTAGTATGTCAAAGGGACATAGAAGCCAACTGAAAGAGCTCCCCTTTGCCAATTTGAGCAATAAAAAAATAAAGTAGCATTGTATTATGACTCAAATTGTAAAATAAATATCCTTGTGTCCATATTGATATAAATTACTAAATAAATATATAAATGGCAGAGAAAAGACCAATCTCCCATATGTAAGAGCACTAATTTATGTAGATTTCTCCACCCTCAAGGAGGGAAGCATAGATCTCCACTCCACTATGTGGTCTGCACACAGTGACTTCCTTCCAAAGAAATATTGTATTTAAAGGGATAGAAAAAAGAAAGTAACTTTAAAGTGGAGAAATATGACAAGAACTACATCAGCCAGGTAGACAAGGTCAACATGAACAGTGACAAGTTGTGTCATAGTACGTGCCCTGGTCATGACGTGATGAAAATAACACTTTACTTCTGTAGTCTTCCTCCCCTACATCCGTAATCCTACCTAAATTATAAGGGGGAAAAATCAAATTCCAATAGAAATCCTACAAAATACTTGACCAGTACTGTCCAAATTGTAAAAGTTATCAAAAACAAGGAAAATCTGAGAAACTGTCACAGTGAAGAGAAGCCTAAGGAGACATGACATGGTCATGGCTATTCAGTCTCCTTCAGCCTGAGGAGCCTGAATAACATGGTCTTCAGTGAGGGGGAGTCTGGCCATTGCCATCACGTCTTTTATGTCCTTCATGTGGTAATACTCTGCATGAGAAATAAAGGTGCCAAAAATGTGTGCCCACGTGAAATTTACTGTCTGAAATCCCAGAGCAAACTGAATATCATCCCTTGAAGGAGACGATAAAACAAGTGTGCACCCACAAATATAATCTGTAGAATGATTGTATCTAATTCTATGTAATGAATCCTGTGCACAAAGCTGTTTTAATCCAAATACAAATTTATATGGGCAAGGATTTCTTTACTGTAAATTCTATTTCAAAGAAGAATAATGTGAGTTTTCAACTGACGTCACTTTAACTTTAGGGACAGTGTATTCAAATCCACAGTGGATTTGTCCTATATGTTCCTCGTGCTTTTAGTGGATTAAATATTCGATTCTTATGGCTACATTATTTTGCAGACATTTTCTTCTTCCTAGGATTTTTCCATTTATCATGTTTTAGTTTTAGGTCTTTTGGACTCTTGTCAACCTTTATTTTTTAAGCTAAAATAAATATTTAGTCTGTTTCATGTGCTGTATTCTGCCAGCCAGGTCATCTTCAACTTGCTCTTATGAGCAACAATGCTCTTTCCATTCTCATATCATTAACTATAGTATATGTGAGATTATCTTTCATTTCATATATTTGTTGACCAGGTTAATAGGTACTGCCTTTATCATTTTGGATAAATGAAGAAATTGAAAATGGCTAAACACATGCAAGACATTCTCACTAAAATAATGTTCCTCTTCTATTTACCATGCTGTTTTTGCTAACAGCAGTCTGACTGACTATATTCTTGTCTGAAAGAAGATCTACTTTTCCTAGAATTGCAGTCTCTTTTTATTTTTAATCCGTGCAACCCATATACCATAGATACTTTGGTTTATGCTCAGTTTACTATAATTCAAAGCATTGACTTGATTCCTCTTCATGTTTTTTCTATTCTATATTAAGGTAATAAGCCTCATTTAGAGATGGAGTCTATTTCAGTCATTTTTTTTAAACTAAAGAACCAATTATTGAGATTATAAGTCAAAACCCATATCCTCTGTGGAGTAATTTTATGACTCCACAGCCTATGGCATAGAAAAATAAAATAATCTCCAATGCATAGACTTGCATACTAAACAATGTCCACATAGTTCTCTGGGTTAACTGTAAATTCTCACTAGTGTTAATTAAAATTATGTGGCAAAGTTTCTAAATCACTCAGAGAACACGACCTTTAATTCTTCACCTTACTGATACCCACGATCTAATAAATATTGGCTGTTCTTTTAGATGCCCTCTCTCAATCTTTGTATTGAGACTACATTTTACTGGTAAATTATTTCTGGAAATTATTATTTTTTTCTTTTCTTTTTTTTTTTTTTTTTTTTTTTTGCAGTACGCGGGCCTCTCACTGCTGTGGCCTCTCCCGTCATGGAGCACAGGCTCTGGACACGCAGGCTCAGCAGACATGGCTCACGGGCCCAACCGCTCCGTGGCATGTGGGATCCTCCCGGACCGGGGCACGAACCCGTGTCCCCTGCATCGGCAGGCAGACTCCCAACCACTGCACCACCAGGGAAGCCCCTGGAAATTATTGAGGTTTTAGCTATTGTATTATGGGGATGACTATGGAAAGACTATGGAAATGCACTTTTATGAAATCTGTAGAGTTTTACTATTTTCCTTCATGAAAATACTCCCTAACCTTGAGTAACCTACCCCCACCGCAGACACCCTATCCTGAACCCATACTAATCTATGTAACAAAGGAATTGCTGAGCTTTATTTAATTTGTTGAATTTGATAGTTTCAGACCATTAATGTATATCACTTTGAAGCTATAAAATATTATCATTAGACTTCATATCAGTTGAAATGATATGCCAACATGTGAATTGCTTTGAAAATTCGATGTCAATTTGCTTTTCTAAGCCCCCTTTAGATGAAACCATTATGCCTTCAGTTATTATAACCAGCATTTATAAAGCACAAATTGTATATTAGGTGCTGTGTTAGGCCCAAGAAAACACAGCAAACACTCCTGTGTCGAAGGAGCTTAGAGTCTGGGAGGACAGACAGAAGTGTAAACAGCTCTTATACGAGGTGGTAAGCATTTAATATAGGAATAATAGTATCCTTAGGCAGCATGAAATAGGGAGTGTCCGACCAGAGGCTTGGATGGCAAAGAGAAAGGCAAGACAAGGGTAGAGAGAGAAGTTGTTTCCTTGAGTCCTAAGGTTAAACAGACCACCAAGACCACAAGAGGGAATGAATGGTCAGTACAGGTAAAGGAAGCAGCATTTGTGAACACGTGGCAAAACGCAGACTAAGTGGTATACTTGTGAAGCCCTCAGTCCTAGGATATAGTTTACCTGCAGGTGCTTAAGAGAAGAGTTGCAGAAAACGAGCCTGGAAAACTAGCTGGAGCCAAAAACCAAAATATTTTTAATGCCTTGATTGGGAGTTTGGGTTTATGTAATAGACGATGGTCAGCCCTTGACTGATTAAAAGATATTTTGGAAGTACAATCTATGTTACTTGCTGAACAGTTCCATGTGGGACTGAGAGATGGGGAGTTGTCTACAAGTCTACCTTGGACAACAATTAAAGTCTTTAATTTATCTAATAGTGTGGGAACTAAAAGGAATATTCAAATTTGATGAAAGTATTACCAAATGATGTTTGTGTTTGTTATTTTGTTTTCCCCCCAGTGGGAGAGACTTCTGAGATTTGCCCAGAAGCCACTGATTTCTTGTGCCGTAACAAGAAGTGTATTGCATCCCACCTGGTCTGTGACTATCAACCAGACTGCTCTGATAGGTCTGATGAAACTCACTGTGGTAAGTGTATTTGTCTGTTCTAAGGCTGCCAGTTCAGCACAGATTTTCACTTTATTAGCAGAGTAACTTATTGGCATTGATGACTGAGAAGAAATGTTCTTTTCACGCACCAGAGTAGATTTAGAATAGGCAAAACATTTTTCCAACTTCTCTATGCAAATATTTAAATGGCAGCCCTTCCATCCTTTTTACCCCCAGACTAAAAACTGCAACAAATCTATAGCAAATCATGTTACAAAAATTTCCCATCCTGTCATTATATAGAACTGTGTGCAGAGTCAGGGTTAAAATTGTCAGAAACTGAACTAGCAGAGCCTACATTTCTTCAGCAGTTCTCATTACTGATTCCATTCCTTTTTCCCCCAAAATGATTGATTTTATAGATGAGGTGAAAAAAGAACACTTTGAATAAATACTAGTTTAATGATTAATTTTAATCATTACATCGCCCTGGAAAAAGAGGAATACAAGAACCGCTTTGGTTTTTTTATTCAAACTTTAATTCAAATGATTTTTAAATTCATGTATAAAGCCAAGTGTGTAATTTTTAAATACGAACACATATTTAAATCCAAAGAATTTTTTTTCATATATCTTACTGATGAGCATTCATATGGAATCTTGATACCATACAGGCTGACTGTTGCCGTTAATGTTTGCAGCATAACAAACTACCCTAAAAGTTAGTGGCCTAAACAAGTTTCATTTTGCTTGCAATTTTGTGGATCATTCATTCAGGAAGGAATCGGCTAGGCAGCTTGTCTCTGATCCACATGGCTCAAACTGGTCCAGCTGGACCTGGGGGATCACTTCCAAGATGCCTTTATCCCCTACGTGTTTGGCACATGTGTACTCTTTGGTTTCTCTGTCTGGATCAACATGGAATCAACCTCCAGGGCAGTCCCTGTGACTTGGGCTATCACAGGTTAGTCAGACATCTTACATGGGATTGGCTTTTACCATGTGTCCACTGTAAAAGAATGCACAACCTAAAAGTTAAGAAGTGTGTTTTATTGGCAGACTTTCTGAGGACTTAAGCCCAGGAGGCAGCCTCTCAGATCCCTCTGAGGGACCGCTCCCAAGAGGGAGGGGGGGAGCCAGGATATAAAGGAGTTTTGCAGCAAAGACCAGGGAGCCCAAGCATCAAAAGATTACTGTTAATTAAAGAAAACCAGATAGCTCAAGTTAAGGAATTTACTGCTTTTCTGTGTTTGGGAAGATGCAAGAGCCTGCACTCAGTGAAGTCATTCCTTTGCTGTACACCTTAGCTAGCTAGGGCCAGCATCCAGGTTTTTCCCATCCTAAATCCCCTCAGGGTGTACCATTGCAGGTGCTGCAGTGGCTGAGGGCTTGATGGCTGGTATCCTGTTGTTTCTACCCAGAGTTCCCTCAGGGCTCACCGTTGGGGGTGGGGGGCAGTGGCCAACAGCTGCAATGTCCTTTGTTTACTGATGTGGCAGGCAACATTCTTCATTCACAGAAAGTTCCAAGAGCAAACATTCCAAGAGCCTGAGGAAAAATAGCAAAGAGTTTGTATGACTTAGCCTCAGAAGTTCCAGAATGTCCCTCCTGGCTCTTCCTAATGGTCATTCAAATAACAAAGTCTAACCTAGATTCAATGAGAGGAAGGGAATAGACTCCATTTCTCAGTGGGAAAATATCACACATGCACAGGGAAGGCTTACTACACAAGGCACGTTTAAATGTTTATTTTTAGCTCAGTGTTATTTTTATTCCTCGGGATGTTTGCTTCTGAAGTGTTCATTTCTCTTTCTTGCATTCGCTATTTTTTTTAATTGTGGTAAAGTATACATAAAATATACATAACATAAAATTTACAATTTTAACCTTTTAAACTGTACAGCTCAGTGGCATTAAGTATATTTGCATCGTTGTGCAGCCAACACCACAGCGTCACACTTATGCCAGCTTGCGTAAGTGTCATCAGAAAGGTTTTCCCCTTAGAGGGCATCCAGAACCCATATCCAGAACTTTTTTTATCTTGAAAAATTGAAACTCTGTACCAATTAAACAATAACCCTCTATTCTCCCCACCCCCAGCCCCTGACAACCACCATTCTACTTTCTGTTTCTATGCATTTGACAACTCTAGGTGCCTCATGTAAGTGGAATCAGAGTGTTTGTCTTTTTGTGACTGGCTTATTTTACTTAGCATATTATCCTCAACATTCATCCCATCTTTTAATTTTAAGTCAAGCAAAGAAGAAAGTGAAAATGATTGGCACTTTTTTAAACTGTATTTTGAATACTACAGTATTATAATCTTAATTTCATAAAATATGTCCTTTATAATATATATATTCTCAAATGAAATTTATAATACATTAAATAATACTTTCTAGTGTTATTTCTAGCTTCTTTTAAGTGCACCAAAAATATATATTTTTTTTATATTGACTGTTAGGAATTGATTTCAATGGAGTTCTAAAACAATGCTCTGAAGCATTTTGAAATCACCATTTTCCCCACAAGACATAACAAATAGAGCATTTAATAATCACCAGTAAAACATTAAAAACTTGGCCACATTTATGAAGGTTCTAAAGAAAAACTAATTTGAATGTGATGGCATTGACATACATAATCCAGTGGGGTGAGAAGGACAGCTATCACATGCATATAGAAAACTTATTACAGACAGTAAATATCTTCCTCTCATGTAAAAATGTACATATATTGAAAATGTTTATATAAAAATTATACTCTTCTGTTTATTCCTATTCCTAGTAGGGCTAGGAACAACTTTCTAAACATTGGGTATATAAAAATGAACAGGACATTGTGTTAGGCTTCAGAAATTCACTTTCTACTGTGGAAAAAAATAAAACTAGAGGGAAAAATGTATTAAATATAATGTTCTTTGCTTTTTGAAAAGGTAGTTAGTAAATGAAAAGATTCCTGATTATTTTTTAAGTGTAACAAGTGCTATCAGGAATAAGGTTATCACAGCTTATGTGGGGAGTACATATGAAGAAAAATATGTGTGTGTATGTACATCTGTATATGAAATATAAAAATAGACGTAAAAACATCAAAGAGTTACAGGTGTTTTGGTTTTTCAAATGTGAATGTTGCCCATGTTCTTTTTGCTTCACTCATTTTTCTTCTCAGAGTACCTTATATGAGTTTTATTTTTTCCCACAGCTATTTGAGGTATTGATATAAAACACACAAAGGCAGTTTTGATTATCAGAAACTGAAGTCAATTACATATCCATGTCTGTTAGTGTTACCCATGACTTTGATGGACAACTGCAAGAAGTATTTGAATTTACTAAAATAAAAGCAGTATGTTAACAAATGAAATAGTCACTTTTCTTAAAACTTCTTGATAGATTTTGTTCCTCTCCAAAAGGAACATTGCACAGCACACAGAGATATACAGGTGACTTACTGATGCTACAAATTGACTCCATCAATATTTTATATTGATGGTATTTTGGTTATATTGGAGGCCTCAGGGCTGGATTCCTGCAGGCAGAGAATCTCTCGTGGATAATGGAATAAATTACAACATTTTCAAAGTGACCTTTGGAGAAATATAAGGAAACAATTGACCTTTGGGTTATTAAACTGAAGTCTTCATTTTGACTTTGACCATCATTTGTTGGGCAATTATTTAAATTTTCAGAGGCTCCATTTCCTTATCTGTATAGTACATGTAATAACATACAGAGTGGTTTGAGAATTAAATGAAATAATGTAAAGAATATATTTGTTCAGTCTTTCAGGATTAATGTTAGCTTCTTCCATGCCATTATTTTTATATTCACTTGAAATTTGTCAGTCATTGTGAATGCCTTATTTACATGTCCTTTATACTTATCAGACAATAAATGCAGCTATTCCTCATGACTAAATTTTTACCTTAGGTTATGAGCAAAGATAAAATCTTCTTTTGCATCGCTACCTACCTCTTGTTGCAAAAATGCATGGTTGGTAACAAATAAGATCAATTCTTTTGAAAAGAAACAGTTAAGTTAGAAAATAGGCTCTTTTTTTTCTTGGAGGAAATTATTACCTAAAACATGTAGTAAGTGTGCCTTGTATTCTAGGCTAGGGATGCACGGAATGGGATGGGTACTTTCTCTCCTGCATCTTACAGTGATAAACATCATTAGTCAGTCATGTCACTCTTCCCCACTGTACCCAGATTCTCCAAAATCCTTCTCAGCGCAGCTTTCCAAAAAGGCATTGCACAATGAGGAGAAACTGTTTAATCGTTCTATGTTATATATCATGGTATGGCAAAATAAGGTTGCTATGTGGATGTGAGAATTAAAAATAATTACGGAGCCATCTCTTTAATATAACTGAGTTGATTAATATTTATACTGACTTACAACAATATGGCTGAATATTGTACCAGTGGAAAAATGCCAGTCATTTAAAACAGTGTTAGTAATACTTTGAATCCGTTCAAGGGATCATAATAAAGATCACAATTTGGAAAATATTTTTTCTAAAGCAATAGCCATTTTGAAAATATTGATACATATTAATCATCAAGAAATATTAATATTACAAGGTCTTCATATCATCTCTCATTCAGTAATTAGTATGGAATCACAGCTTATATAATGCAGTTCAATAATAATACCTGATCACATGGAAATGTTTACAGTAGTTCAATGGTAAACAACAATTAAGGTGGCAGTGCAAAATAAAGAAGTAATAAGTTGCCAAACGAATAGTAATAACTATGATTACTGTTATAACACACACACAGACCCTGAGAACTGACATGTTCTGGAAAGAGAAAGATAGTACATAAGTTGGACATTCAAGAAAGAGTATGGGGCTTCCCTGGTGGCGCAGTGGTTGAGAGTCCGCCTGCCGATGCAGGGGACGCGGGATAGTAATAACTATGATTACTGTTATAACACACACACAGACCCTGAGAACTGACATGTTCTGGAAAGAGAAAGATAGTACATAAGTTGGACATTCAAGAAAGAGTATGGGGCTTCCCTGGTGGCGCAGTGGTTGAGAGTCCGCCTGCCGATGCAGGGCACACGGGTTCGTGCCCCGGTCCGGGAAGATCCCACGTGCCGCGGAGCGGCTGGGCCCGTGAGCCATGGCCGCTGAGCCTGTGCGTCCGAAGAAAGAGTATTATTTGCTAGATGGAATGGAGAAGATACATTAATTAATACACTTGTAACAGAAATTCCAACCTTGACAGGTGTAGACATCATAGCAGTCCCTGCTTGTTGCCTATCCATTTCTTTTTGTTCCTTAGAAACAGACCTGCAGTTTTATCCAGGGCAACATTATGACCAGCCACAGGTACCATCTTCTCCAAACTTCTTTGTAGCCGCCCGTGAGCACTCGCCCGCCAGTGAGATATATGTGGGAATTTGGGGAAGGTATCCCTTTCAAAAAGAAAAAGCACCAGAATAGGAAAACGCTTTTTTCTTCTTTCCCCTTCCCATTCCTTTCAATGCCTTGAATATTTGAATTGTTCAATGCTGGAAGGTGCAGCAGCATCTTGCAACCATGAATGAACATGAGGATGGCAAGATGATGGAAAGGAAAGATGGAAAATATGTGCTTCACAACCACACGTCTGAACCACAGTCACAATGCCGACCTTAAACGGACATCTTCCTGACATATTGTTAATTGAGATAAATGTATAGTAGCTGTTTAAGCTACTATTATTTGGGTTTTCAGTTACTTGAAACTAAATGCATCTCTAACTGATACAGACAATAAGGAAAATGTTTTCTCTCAAATAGCAAGAAGTCCAAAAGCAAGGGAGCTCTAGAGTTGGTTAATTTAGTAACTTTTGTCATCAAACGTATAGAACTATATGCCCTCCTTCATTCTTTATGTTCTGCCACCTTCAGATAATGGATTTTCTTACAAAGTCAGCTCCCCATAGAATCTCTTTGGTCCCAAGCATCGCATCTTTGCCATGATATCCTGAGAAAGGACAAATAGGTTTTCTTCCTTTTGATTTATTTTTAAGAATAAAGAAACCTTTCCCTAGGTGTCTTTTCCCTAGTAAGTCTCATTGTCTAGAAAAGCATCCCAAGACTATCTTAAACCAGTCAAGACAAGGGAAGTTTGAACATCGCATCATGATTGCTTAGATAAACCATGAGCCACCTCTGGAGTTACAGGGGGCCGTTTCACTCTTCAAACAAATATCTGAGTGAAAGAAGGTGAATTCCTAGATAAAACTGCAGTTCTGTCCTGAACAAGAGAGGGAAGGAAGGACTGACAAATGAGCATCGAAATGCTAGAGAACATATGCAAAAAAAGAGAGAGAGAGAGAAGTACTTCAACATAAAAGTTGAAAAAAGTCAGTTTTATTCAAAAGAAATTTTTCTGAAAAATTTCATTGAAGTAGAGGCAGTTTTGGAGACAAGACAGATTTCAGCCTAAAAAAACATTGCATGGACAGAAAGGTTATTGTATTCAAGGCTAGAGGTTTTGAGGGCATTTTCAAATAATGTGAACACCTGAATATTTCGAGCAAGGGAAATAACATGAGAGCAGTCTTAAAGATTAATAATGTGGTTTGGGTGTATAAGGTTGATAGGATGAAGGCTACACTAAAGAAAGAGGCTCTTAACATAAACTAGGGGCTTGAACCAATGGAGCTGGAACAGGAACTATGGAGCTGCAAAGAAAGGAATGAACTAAACAAGTTCTCGAAGGGAGAATCTATAGGTGCTGGTGATAGATTAGATATGGAAATAAAGAATGCAGAATCAAAGATAACTTCATAATTTGAATCTTTAGAAAGAGAGAGAAGATTCATGCTATGAAATTAATCAATAATCTCAGAGAGAAGAACCCATTTGGAGGGATAAATGATGAGTTCATTTTAAGCTTGTTGGTTTTGAGATGATAATTGCATATTCCAAGTGGAATGTTCAACAAACATTTGTAGGTAAACACCTGCATTTCATTGTAGCTGTAGATTTGTAGGTCATCTGCACAAAAGTATGAAAGGCTATGGGAAAGGATGAGTGAAGATACATAGAGTGAGGCTTCTTTTAATTATGTAATTTTTTAACAAGAGGGGCACCCCAGCTAACTCTGCAATATAAGAAAGGAATTAGTAGAGAATGTGTGATTGAAAGATGTGGAAAAG
Organism: Physeter macrocephalus; assembly: GCF_002837175.3. Classification (NCBI taxonomy): domain Eukaryota; kingdom Metazoa; phylum Chordata; class Mammalia; order Artiodactyla; family Physeteridae; genus Physeter; species Physeter macrocephalus. The sequence continues at coordinate 20,705,728 of NC_041224.1, read as the reverse complement.
TTGTATAACTTTGAAATAAATGCAGCTGTGTAATGCTAATAACAGTGTTTGGTAAGCAGTTGAGATCATAAACCAAGGTTAACCCTAGAAAAAGGAAAAGTAAAAGTGATATAATTTGAGTTAGAGAGGCTGAAATGTAAGAGACTGAATCCTGATTGTGTAGATATCTTTAGAGTCAATGGTAAAGTCATATATTAAATACAGTGGAAGAGGAAGGACAAGAGTGGCCACAGAGAATAGAAAAAGAATAATTATTGTAGGGCCTATGTGTCAGGGAGTCAGTTACACAAAAAAACTATAGAACCTGTGTGTGACATCATTCTAACAAACACACATGGCTGTCTTGTTTGTAACATTGGAAGATTCTACATGTTTGCGGTTGTGTTAACTAAACACCTGGAGAACCACATTCCTCACTTTTATCCATATTATATAAGCATGGTATAAACCTATGTATAAGCATGGCATAAAAAGGATATACAGAGCCCATAAATAAGTATATAAAAACCAATGGAGCATAAGTCATGTAGCATGAATGAAAGAAATGTATATAATTAAAAACGATTCTAGTTTTTAGGGATAAGATGCAATCATGCCAGAGAAGTAAAATGCTGAGATTTTATGAAAATACTCGTAGAGATCCAGAAAATTTTCTATAAAAATATTAAAGCTTTTTTTTGCCAAATGTTTGGCATCCATTTTAACAGCAAGTTTTTCCTTGCTGACAAAGTTTCTATATATGCTAATAATAGTTTTATGTTAAGAAAAAGTTATGAACAAGAAACCATCTGGAGAAGAAACGTTAAAAATAATACAAACTTCATCTTTCTAAAAAAAAAAAAAGAGTCAATGACAATCTCAGTTGATTCATACTGATTAAACCATCCAATAATTCATTCTGTCTCTATAACACAGTTTTTACAGTGAATGCTCAAAAATAATAACTGCTATGCAAAAAGAAAATGAAAGAAAAATGAAAGCAGTATCAGGGTATTATGAAGGTACTTTTCACAGATGCCTAGGTAGTAGACAATCAGTTATTATCTAGTAATTTTTCTCATTGTGAACAACTTAATTTTTTAATGAGTTATGAATCAACACTTTTAGAAGAGAACTTCTTTCATTATTTAGTGACTGGCTCTGAAATGTTGTACGTGGGTGATGGGTATGGCATGCGGAGAGGGTTTGCATCCTATATGGTTTACTACTTCTACCAAAGGCACCTTTTCTTTAGTTAATGACTTTTCCTCTCTAATGGTCTATGCTGTTCAAACACCAGTGTGGACAGAGGGACAGAGTTAAACATCCAGACAACTGGAGATATTGATTTATTTGACCTGAATAATCTATATTATTATAATGTTTTGTACATTGTTCATGTGTAGATACAGTTTTATCTGTCATCTAAAATGTTATTAGTCAATCCATGTAAATCCTTAATGGCTAAATGACAGTATTCATGCACTGCTTCTAGACCCTGTGATAAAAAAAGTTTCAGTGTACAACTGATATTTCCAATGAGTGCAAATACCCTGGTTCTTTAAATTTTTAAATAAACAGAGTATGCAAATACTAATTTTAAATCATCACAAATGTAGTATAATATCAAGTGTGACATACATTTCCACAACATTCCATTAATATTTTTGTTTCCTTAGGCCAGTATACAAGCACAACAGGAAGCTGCAATTTTGAAATAACTTCAGGAAGCTGGACCACAGCTTGCAGTCTTACTCAAGACTCTCAAGATGACTTGGATTGGGCCATTGGCAGCAGAATTCCTACTGAAGCATTGAGTCCAGACCTTGATCACACACCAGGTAAATGCAGTAGAGATAGTCAGTCCGCGTATTTCACTGTGCTGGAAATTTGCTTTAACTATTTGAGTGAATGTCAGAGCACCTTCCTTATGTCTTTGTGGGGGTAGAGCTCAATAGCCTTTACGAAAAGAGAGTTAGTTCATTCCATTTAGCCCCTGAATTATTTAATAGACCTAGAACTGATATTGCTACAACAAGGAAATCAATGACTCTATTTAAGAGACTCACAGATTTTATTTACCCTACCCTAAAGGTGGCCTTAAAGTCCCCAATTGGGGCAGGGACAAGTAGGGAACATTCAGATTAATGCATGGAGTAGGCAAAGGTATACAGTTGGCATGCTGCCACAATGATCACTAGCTTGCCACCAATTTCATTCCAGACCCTCTGAAGTATAGGGGCAGAGATTTAAAAGGTAAGTGGTAAAAAAAAATAAAAAATAAAAAAAAAATAAAATAAAAATAAAAGGTAAGTGGTGATAAAAAGAATGAGCATCAGCAAACTCTGAACAAGTTTTGCTTCCTGCCTGTGACATGAGATCAATGTAATCGTAAATGCTTTTCCAATTAATAGAGTCAGAGTAGAAGGAAGCTTGTATTCTTGTTTACTTTTACCCTGAAATCTTGCCTGATACTCAACACTTTTCTTAGGAATCTAACTTTCTTAGGAATTAAAAATAACTTTTTTCAGTGATAACTTTTCTTAGGGACAAAACTTTTCTTAGGGATAAAATCTAGCTTTTCTTTGGGATAAAAAATAATCTTAAATATTTGTGATGGTGAATTTTAAGTGTCAACTTGGAGGGTGTTTTTGGATGAGGTTAACATTTAAATTGGTGAACTTGGAGCAGATTACCCTCCATAATGTGGGTGGGCCTCATCCAATCAGTTGAAGACCTGAATAGAATGAAAAAGACCAGCCTCCCTGAGCAAGAGGTAACTCACCAACAGCCTGCCTTTGGACTTTATCTGCCCTGTTGGCTTTCTTGGGTCTCCAGCCTGCCGGCCCACACTGCAAATGTGGGGCTTGTCAGCCTCCATAATCACATGAGCCAGTTCCTATAATAAATGCCTCGCTATATTTACACAACATCCTATTGGTTCTGTTTCTCTGGAGAACCCTAGCTAATACCTCCTCTAAAAAACTGAGGCATAGAACAGTGAAAAAGAACAAGAACACATGGAGTTAAAATAAGTTTTCATAGAAGAAGTATACAAGATTGACTCCGCCATTTTATGTCCAGTGAAAAGAGAACAGTAATTTTAGCATTTATATATTCCAGGCAGATTGAAAATATCATGATGTTCAATTACAGCATAGATGTTCATTCTTATTTTAAAGCTGTTTCCTAATTCAGCTTCAGATTGAATATTTCTATTACTTTCGACCTGTCACGTTGTATTTTTTCTGTCTTTCATCAAGTTTTTCTTCCTTAAAAAACAAAATGAGATTAGTATACACCATGTTATAGGTTAATGGAACAGGACAGAGAATCAAGACACTTAGGTAAGTAATTAGGAGGATTTAGTATATAACAAAGGCCAATTCAGTGGGAAGAAGTTGTATTATTTAATATGATGCTGGCATAGCTAGTTGTCCACCTGGAAGGAAATGAAATGAAATTCCAGTTTTTCTTCTATATATTTCATATACAACATATATTCCAGATGGATTAAAGATGTAGATGTAACAAATTAAAATAATAAAACTCTTACCAGGAAAACATAGGGTAAACTATGTACAATTTAAGGTGGTATCTAACTTCCGAAAGCCCAGATATAAAATTATAGCTATGATAGAGCTTCCCTGGTGGCGCAGTGGTTGCGCGTCCGCCTGCCGATGCAGGGGAACCGGGTTCGCGCCCCGGTCTGGGAGGATCCCACATGCCGCGGAGTGGCTGGGCCCGTGAGCCATGGCCACTGAGCCTGCGCGTCCGGAGCCTGTGCTCCGCAACGGGAGAGGCCACAACAGAGGGAGGCCCGCATACCACAAAAAAAAAAAAAAAAAAAAATTATAGCTATGATCTAAATATTTCATAAACAAAATCAACAGGCATATAATAGATTAGAAGTTTTTTTCTTTACATATTACAGGTAGACTATATATATAGATAATTCTCACAAACTTATTAGAAATGGCAGTTTTAACAACAAAGAAAGATTTGCCTAGCCAGTTCACAGATGATCAAATTCAAATAATCAACAAATATATTAAATGATGCTCAAGTTCACAACTCATCAGAAAAATGCAAATTAAAATAATCAGATGGGAAGAGATTTTCAAAAGCCACTTATAGATGATTGAGAGATGGAGTGGAGGGAACAAATGGATACTCATTCATGGTTATGGGAAATTTTCTGTTTTGGAAAGCATTCTGGCCACATAGAAATACAAGGACCAAGACATAAGTACATGTGTGTAAGGATATTTATGTCAGCATTGTTTGCAGTTGAAAAAAAATGAGAAATAAAATGAACATGCATCATTCATACAATCATTTATTCATTCCTTTGTTCTTTTATTTATTCATTTATTAAGTGCCAGCCACTGTTCTAGGTCCTGGGGATACATTAGTGAATAAAACAGACAAAAATCACTGCCACAGTGGAGTTCACATTCTAGACGGAGGGAAAAAATAATAGATAAACATAATAAGTAAATAAGTGATATGGCCTGTTAGAAGTAGAGGAAAGAAAGAATAGAGGAAGTAGGATCAGGAAGGCCAGGGGATGGGTTGGGGGGAGGATGGCAGTTTAAATAAGCTGGTCAGAATAGGCTGCACTGAGAAAATGCTATTCGAAAAATGACTTGATGGAAGTGAGAGAGTGATACAGGTAGGTATCTAAGTAAAGAGTGTTCCAGCCCCAGGGACAGCCAGTGCCAAACACCCTGAGATCAGAGTGTGCCTGGTGGGTGACTCAGCCTGGACACTAGTGATGTTCTGGGTAATCTAATTAATTGTTGTGCGGCTGCCCTGCGCACTGTGTGATGCTTGGCAGTATCCCTGGCCTCTACCCACTTGATACCAGCATCACTCCTCTCCCGGGTGCTGACAACTCAAAATGTCTTCAGAAATTGACAACTATCCCCAAGGGACCAAAATTGCGAACCTAGAGGAACAGCCAATATAACTGGTTACATCCACAACACACAATATTACGCAGCCACTAAAAAGAGCGTTTAGTGCCATATAGCTGATTTGCAGGGATTTCCAAAAGATATTCTAAAAGGAGTAAAGAAACATGCAAAATGATTATATGGTGTGATCTAATATTTCTAAAACAAACAATGACTGCCCCCCCATCTGTGCATATGTATAACTCCATACCTAGATATTTCCAGAATAACTATGTGAACGTGGAAAACAGGATGAAAAAGGATACGTACTCGTTTATTAACATGAATTACTTGGATGGGTGATAAGGTTGGAGTAGAGGAGAGGAGGAATAAATCCAAAAAGAAAAAGAAAATAATTGAAACCAGGAATCACACCTCAAAAGAAACTCTAACGTACATGATGGTAGCACATTTATGTGTGTGTGGAAAATGTGGTGGATATTTTTAAGTTTTACTCCTTAAAAAGCCTGAACTATTGTATTTCACTCTTTTAATATTTATTTTTTTCTTCAGTATTTCTTTTCATCAATTTTACATTACTGAGTAATACATCTTTTTCTAAAATTTTAAAAATATAAATAACCAGAAAAAAGAAAACCCTAGTTGTTCCAGTAGCGTAATATAACCACCTTTAAGCTTCGTATTTGTGTATCCTGTCATTCTTTCTTAATACACATATTGGCCAATAAAAAGAAAGTTTCTACTTGATTTAGTACTTTAAAAAACATAGTGCAAACAAGTTTATGTTATGAAATATGTTTAGCAACATAGTTTTTATTATATCATAGTATTCTACTTGTTGGATATACCATAATTAATCAAATTATCTCACGGTAAATTCTTAAATTTTATTTCCTAATATTAAACATCACAGTAATCAATATACATTTAGATGGAACTTTTTTTTACTTTTCTGATAGTTCCTAAGGATAAATATTAGTTTCTGTTCCTTAAGAAACTGTAAGAAATAAACCAATATTTATTTCCTACTAAGATCCAGACAGTAACATCTAGATAACAAATGTTGGTGGGTTCTTTTGATAACATCTGCAGCAATCTTTCCTTCTCTTAAGACAATATTTGAAAATTACCGAGCATGTCTGCTTGTATAATACAACGAATGGGACAAAAAGTATTGTAGGCTCAGTTTAAGATAAAGTAGAAGTATAATCGATGGACATGAGAGTTTCCACACATTGTCCCAAAAGACAAACATAAATAATCTATCGATACCTTTTATGCAACAATTAAGGACTATTAATAGTTGTGTTTATTTTCTTTTTTTGAACTGTTATAGCTTGTGTGAGTTCATTAAAGACCACATGAAAAGTTTTCAATCTGTTAATTTATGCAATATGGTATACAAGTAATGTCACCCACAGATAAGGAAAACTAATCATTCTGACAGAATACTTTACTATCCTCCCTGTTAATCACTACACAAGACAGTATATTTTTGAAGAGTGCTCTTTTCAAAGCACTCTGATTATATCATCCTGGCTACACCACTACGGCTAACTAAACTTGTTTAGACATCACTGAGACAATGGGCTGCTAAATAGATTATAAGGACATTAATTAATGTTGACCCTCTGGGAAAAACAAAATTCTTTATGAGAAGGCCAGCAGATTCAAAGAGCCTACAGTCTGTTTCTAAGCATCACAACATCGCTGTTAATTAAAGCTACATTTATGGATCTTTTCACTTATTGTTACCGAGATGAAGCATTAGATACATAAGGAGGACATTTTCAATGCCCATCACAGGCCTATTTATGAGTCTTTTTGGAGCCATTGCCAAAGTTGTAGAGAGAAACTACAAGCATTAATCCACTCTCCAGTCTGCACATGAATAAATAGTGTTTGGGCTTAGTATATACGGGATTTAATGGCAAGAATGACATTTGCGTGACATGAATTAACAGAGGTAAAATTCAAAAGGCTGCTGTCTCTTTTTTATTCCCTTCCCTCATAACTTTATTTTCTTTTTAAAGTTATAATAAATTAACCATCTCCACAATTAGATTGTAAACTCCGGTAGGGCAGAAGTCACATCTTTTGCTATTTTTATATTCTCTCCAGCATTTAAACTTGAGTAGCACTTGATGAATACTTGTGTAGGCCTCATGTGACCTGGATCTATCTCCTTCTGTATTTATTGCAAATATTTTGGATTAATTAAGGCAACGTATATTTCCTGAGTGCCTACTAAACACCACACACAATGTGTTGGGAACTGAATTAAGTAAATGTTTGGAAGGTAACTGGAATGGAATATGCTGCCTGATATAACCCACATGCTTACTGTTGTGCAATTCTGTGTTCACAGCCCAAGGTCAAAAAGTACCCGCAAACAATCTTAGTGACACTAATGCTCTAATGTGTATGACAGCAGTTTAAAGTATTAAGTGTTCAACAAACAGAACTTACTTGGTACTTGGTTGACAGAGCCCTGCAGGCTAACGGGTGATAACTGTACTTCCTATTGGGCAGACAGGACAGATATTATTATTCCTACATTAGACATGAGGAACAAGAGAAGTTAAAGGTCTTCTCTGAGCCTGTATACGGAGTAACCAAGCCAGAAACGAACCCCTGGTGTTTGGAGCCTCATCCAAGCCTGTTCCCAGAACATGACTATCTACCTTCATCCTTATACAGCTCTGTCTGAATCTCCTTAACATCCATATTTGGGGCCACCTCTATTCCTTCTAGATTTATATCGGCATCTCACCCTGCTCTCTGATAGAGTAGGGAGGGTGGAGGCTTGGTCCGGGATATGGTGTGTTATACACAAAAGGCAGCCCTCGATCACATGTTTATCAGACCACTCACTTTGATCATGTCCACACACACTCATGCACACATACATACACATGCAGAAAGAGATAATAACTGTACTGGAACACATTTTTTAAAATTCCAATCCTTGGACCGGAAATGTTTGAGGTATTCCAGAAGGGAATAAAAAAAGCTGATTGGATCAGAACGAATGGAGTAAAAACAGCAGAAATCCCATCCTAGGGAAGCATGGTTCACTGTAGATCTTCCCAAGGAAGCTACGCAAATATTCTAAGATTAAAATCAAAAGCACTGTCCTGGACAGAATTGTGTCCCCCCCAAAATTCAGATGTTGAGGCCCTAACCCCCAATGTGACTGCATTTGGAGAAAGGGCCTTTAAAGAGGTTTTAAGGTCAAGTGAGGTCATAAATTTGGTGCCTTCATCCAGTAGAACTTGTGCCCTTATAAAAAGAGGAAGAGACACCAGGAGGCACCTACACAATGTAAAGGCCCTGTGAGAACCCACAGTGAAGGTGGCCATTTGCAAGCAAGGAGAGAGGCCTCAGGAGAAACCAACCCTGCCAGCACCTTGATTTTGGAGTTGAGCCTCTGGAACAGTGAGAAAATAACATTCTATTGTTTAAGCACCCAGTCTGTGGTATTTTGTTATGTCAGCCCGAGCTAATACAAATACCGAGAAATGTTATGAAGAATTGTTGAGAGTAACTGACTGAGGACCAGCACTCAGAACACCTGGCTGAGCTGGGAACCTGGCCCCACCCTTCATGTTTCCCTGCCAGGACCAGTGTTTCAAACACAACTGCTCACAGAAGTAGCTTTTTCTCCCAGGATAAAATCAGAGTACTGTCATCTAAAGAAAACTGGGCATCTGCCTGCCTGGGAAAGGATTATCATGAGATAATTAGATCCTGAAAAAGAGACAGGGTCGTACATGGGGCTGCACAGGATCAACACTATAGGTTTGCAGGGGGAAATAAAGATAACTCTGTCCAAGAATTAAAAATTGGAGCATTGCAGTTTGCATGCCTGCCGACCCCCTGGTCTCACATCCAAGGACAGTGGTTCTCAATCTTGGCTGAATATTAGAATCAGCTGGAGAGTTTAAACAAAGTACTAATATCTGGATCCACCCACAAAGATTCTGACTGAATTGGTCAATGCTGTGGCCTGGGCAGCAAGATTTTTAAGAACTCCCCATAAGTTTCTAATGTGTATCCAAGGTTGAGAACTACTGCCCCATAGGGACGTCTTTGTGGCTACATGTCCAACCCACCTGTCCAGCACCTTCTCTTCATTCTTCCAATCAAAGGCGAGCTCGGTGGGGAAACAGTTCTGTATAACAGCAGCGGAGATTCTTTCCTGTTACCTATATACTAAGCAACAAAGGCCTTCATTCAAAAGTTGAAATGAAATAATGCCATTTGCAGCAACATGGATGGACCTAGACATTGTCATACTGAGTGAAGTAAGTCAGGCAGAGAAAGACAAATATCATATGATATCACTTATATGTGGAATCTAAAAAAAGGCTACAAATGAATTTATCTACAAAACAGAAGTAGAGTTACAGATGTAGAAAATAAACTATGGTTACCAGCGGTGAGGGGTGGGGATAAATTAGAAGATCGGGATTGACACATACACACTACTATATATTAAATAGATAACTAATAAAGACCTACTGAATAGCACAAGGAACTCTACTCAATACTCTGTAATGGCCTATATGGGAAAAGAATCTAAAAAAGAATGAATATATGTATATGTATTAACAGATTCACTTTGCTGTATACCTGAAACTACCTCAACATTGTAAATCAGCTATACTCCAATAAAAATTTAAGAAAAAAAAAAAAAAGTTGAAATGGATAACCAAGAATTACCAGGCATTTAAAGAAAACCAGTGTCATGAAAGAAAAAGATAAGGACGTGAAAAGAGAACAGTTATCCCTGGAGGAAATAGATAACTCAGTGTGGTAGACATTTGTCATGTGTTCTTATCGCTCTTTAGAAAGCTACTGCTCTGTTTGTTGACTGTTGAGCCTTTAGAGTCCTGTATCACCCAACTTGTCATGTGCTTAGGATGAAAACTGCCAATCAGTTGCCCATGTGGAAGACTTTGATTTGAAAACAAACAGCAATTACCCTCTTCCATTTATTGCAGCATCCTGTAGGAGTATAATCATTTCTATGTGCAACATTATATAAAAAGTTGGGAATATATGTATATTCCCATGTATACATATATGTTCCAATAAATATACTTATATCTGTATTAACATATAAAATATGTTTCCTACTGACTAAATATTTAATTATAGTAAGGAAGTATAGTTCATCTTTAAATGTGATATAATAGTTATGAAAAAAGAGTTCTAATCTTGTAGAAATATATACTGAAGTATATAAAGATGATGGAATTTGATATTTAGGGTTACTTTCAAGTAATCTGGTGGTTTTGAGGATGTGGGTGGTAATATAGAGGAAACAAGACTGCTCATGGGTTGACATTTTTGAAGCTGGGTTTTGGGTAGATGGGATTTCATTATACTATTTTTTATACTTCGGTATAAATTTGAAATTTCCCAAAAGAAAGATGTTTTAAAAAATAGTTCCCCCAAAATATGAATGCAACTTAAGTGAAAAAGCCCTGGCAGTGTGACATCTAGCATGAAATAAGAACTGGATATTCAGAAAACACTAAGGGATTTGTACACAAGGTAGAAATGAACACATGAAAACAATAATAAAAATAATCTCTTCACTAGATTTTCAGATGATACTCAGAGAATCAACGTATATGATTTGTAAATATCTACTTCTTTTATTTTATCTGATCCTTAAACAATACACTGGAATTTGTTATGGTACCGGTTCACAGCAAATTTCTGCTTAAAATGGAAATTTTTTGGATACTTCAAGGGAAGTTAATTACTAACATACGACTGCTCTTCATCGTCATCATCATCATCATCACATTAAAGTCTGAGAAGAGTGTTAAAGGAAAACAGCTCGGATTTGTGTGATGCTTCAGCCACCCCTTTAAAAACGCATGTGACTAAATGGAAGAGTTTCTACAGGTGCGTGATGCCCAAATAAAATGAATTACGTTGGCATGGTGAAAAAATGTTTTTTCAGTCATTCATTCATTCAACAAATAGTTGTTGAGCCCATTTTTTGCTAGCTGCTGTTCTAGTTATTTGGAATATATATTGAATAAATCAAAAAGGGATCACTGCTGTCATGTGGCTGACGTTGTAGCAGAGGAGAATAGAAAATCAATATCAAGCATTATAAATAAAAAGCTTGTATAGTTTCTGGGAAGTTAATTACTATGAGGAAAATAAGGAAAAGTGGAGCCTTCAAAGAAGGATCAACCAGGAACCAGGAACCAGTGGAGAGTAGCCTAGAAGTTACAAGGGTGGGAAGGTGCTATAAGTTAAAGACATTTTTCTGTGTAGCCACTAGAATGAGGGTGCCTGCATTGCTGTTTCCTAAAGGGCTGTGGATGGATGTTGAATAGTTGTTGTTCTTATCCATTCACGAAAATCCAAACAAAAGGATTTTTTTTTCAAAAAAAATAAGGAGAAAATTCAGAGGGATTTAGAAGAAGAGAACTAACATATGTTAGTTAGGAAATGTTTCCTACGAGTCAGAAAAGGTAAAAGATTTGCATCTGTTATCTTATTTAATCCTTTTAATACATTGTGATGTAGAAGATACTAAATTCTTAGAAAGGTTAAAAAACTTGACCAAGCCACAAGGGTAAGTAAATACCCTTGTGGGAGGGGTATTGGAATATTGAACTCTCTGACTAAAAGGCTTTCTTTTATAGCCTATACTGTCTGATATGGTAGCCACCAGTGACATGGAACTGTTGAATCCTTGAAATGTGGCTGGTCCAAATTGAGATGTGCTTTAAGTGTAAAATACACACTGCATTTCGAAGATGGAGTACAAAAGAAAATAGAATTTTAAAAATATCTCAATAATTTGTGCATTGATTATATGTGGAAATGATAGCATTTGGGGAACATGGGCTTAAATAAAATGTATTACTAAAGATTAACCTATTTCCTTTTACTTTTTAAAATGTGTTACTAAAAATTCTAAAACCACATATGTGACTCACTGTTTGTTTCTGTTGGACAGTTCTGTTCAATATTACATTGCATACATAGAGAAGGCTTTCTTGTCTCTCAAGTGAAAAAAAACCACTTGAATTGACTAAAGAAATACTGAAAAGTATCCATATCTGGATATCTTCGAAGATGGGCAATCTCTTGCTTATGAATTCACACATTTGCCACTAGAAACTGCAAAAATTATCTATATTTAACTTCAAGTCTACTTTAAGCAAAAGGTACTTTGAAAAAAAAGAACACATAAAAAGTAAAGTGGGGTGATTATCTTCATAGTATTATATTGTGTATATTACATCCTAATAATTAAACCTTATCATGCAGTTTTTCTTGTGGTTTCAGTAGTCTCTATGTTAAAAATACTGCTTTCTGAATTATTGCCCAAATATGGTGGTTTCTTGTTCCATAACTTTCAAAGAGAAAAAATAATGTCTGTCTTTATTTCCATATTTTCTTTCATTTGTCTTCTATACGCTTTTTTTTTCTAATATGTAGTTAAGGTTCAAAGTTGATAGTCTATTGTTTTTATGAAATTACAGAGTTGGGAAATACCAGTTAGACAAGAGTTATGACTGTGTGATAACATCCCTATGAGGACAGGTCTTGTCTACATAACTCACTATACAAAAGGATCCCAGATCTGTATGTATACATTGTGTATTAATTCTTATAGGACCTACATTTTCAAGTAATCACCTTAAAATTTTTTCTTAAGTACTATATAATGAAATAATTTTTGTTGGCAGAATGATGCTTTCCTTACAATATTTAGTTGTTTCACTACTAGACAGCCATATTCTGAAGTTCTTGAATAGGAAGAACTTTGTCTTACTACAGAATTGAGTTAAAAATAGTGGCAATCACTGCATCATGAATCTCAAACACCACCACCACTACAACCATCACCACAACTATGACCAGCAGCGCGATCATCCGCATGGCCAGCGCGGCCACCTGGGCCTTTACTGGTCATATAAATTGATTTCCTTTGGATGCTCTGCTTTAACAATGAATTAGACAGCATTATCCCCATAATTGGATCTGGTATCATGTGGGATCTCTGAATTTATCTCAGATTCTTTTGAAAACTTTCTCTGTTCTACTTAATTTTAGAGCTGTTTCTTTGACTTGGCCTAGACAGATCCCTTTATGTTTAGCATAACTACAAAATATTTATGTAGTTATTCTAACTTTCTTTCATTGTCAGTGTTTTTCTTTATGCTCAAGTTATGCATTATAGAATGTATGTAAATTATGAATATTAGTATTTTTTCTCATTTCCTGCTATTTATACCTCCTTTTTCTTTCCCCTTTACGTTTCTCCTGTGATGCCCCCAAAACATATAAGCATTAGGTAAAAGGAGACATAGAATATTAGCATAAAATGAGTAATAATAAATAGCATAACATATTTTTCTGACTTTATTATAACTTTTGGTAACCTTTAATATCATCTTGTAAAAGTAGTTTGGCTCTGATATTTTCTAAAAATGTATTAATTCAGTAATTATGTACTTTAGAATGAAAGAGTACTAAAGAGTCTACTTTCATACAGTACAGATGAAGAGAGGTTTTTTATTGTTATCATTTATTTCTTTTTACTACTAAAAATTGATAATTGTTAAATGTAACTAAATAGAACAAGTCTTGTTGTCAAAAATTGTTGTGTCTATGTAGCTGGTATTCACTGAGTGCCGATCACCAGGTCCCTGGCTTTCTTCTGGCTTTCTTGTTTAATCCTCACAATACCTTGAAGTTTTACAGCAGAGGAAATGGGTGCACAGAGAGAATAAATAACTTGCCCCCAGCCACACAGAGGACACTTGTGGAATCCAGCACTGGGACCCATGTCTCTCTAAAGCAAAAGCCTACATTTGTAACCCTTAGTCTCTCAGGCTTAACATGACATTCTCAAAACTTACTGAAATGTAAAATGTGATGATCAGATAAGTGAATACTCAGTAGTTTCTCTTCTAAAACACAAAAATGTTGGAAGATGGCATTTTATCAGTATAAAATAGCTCAAAGCAAACAAGTACTTTTTTCTATATTTCTTATTTACTCTAGTTGCCATTTTCTGACCACAGTTCAGTATCATTTCTACTCTCTTTGTCTTGTGTTACTTTTTAGAACTACAAACATTCCACTCCAAATAAACAGCAATGCCAAGGAAAAAAAAAAACAGGAGACTTTTTTGGCTGATAAATCTCAGAATATGTCTTGCAGGTTTAGATTTCTCTAAACCATTGCAAAAAGGCAATGAAGGACACTCATCATTTGTTTGTCAACGACAGTTAGAATAAAGGCAATTCTCTTTCTCACTTCATCTTCCTGAAGTGAAAACAAGGGCAGTTCTCTTCATGAAGTGAGTAGTTAAGCCAGGGTTATTCCTCTTTTCCTTATTTTACTCTGAGACAAAGGGTAAACTTGACTTTGGTGATGTTTAGACAGCAAGAACAAGCCCAGATCATTTATAAGTCCTCTATGTGTCTTCAAAAACTCTCATGATCTGACAGTGATTTCCATTTTGTTGCCAAAAAGCAATGCTGGTGTCAAACCTTGAACCACTACCAATCATCCATATGTACCATTTGTGTTTTATTTATTTATTTATTTATGGCTGCGTTGGGTCTTTGTTGCTGCACGTGGGCTTTCTCTAAGTGCGCCGAGTGGAGCTACTCTTCATTGTGGTGCGTGGGCTTCTCATTGCAGTGGCTTCTCTTGTTGCGAAGCACGGCTCTAGGCGCGCGGGCTTCAGTAGTTGTGGCACATGGGCTCTAGAGCGCAAGCTCAGTAGTTGTGGCCCACGGGCTTAGTTGCTCTGCGGCATGTGGGATCTTCCCAGACCAGGGCTCGAACCTGTGTCCCCTTCGTTGGCAGGCAGATTCTTAACCACTGTGCCACCAGGGAAGTCCCCACATGTACCATTTGAATCAATACCCCAACCAATTTATATCACGTTTTTCTGCCTCTGGGGAGAAACAAAATCTTAATTTCTGTTTTTCTTTTCTTTGTCTTTGTTTTGTCTGTGTTCACTTAAAATACTTCCAGGAATACTTAATAATTGTTTCAGGTAGGACCCAGATGATGCTTTATTTTTTTTGAAATGCCAGGAGGCATCTGTGAGACATGGTGTTCAGTGAAAGGCATGTGAATGAAGCAATTCTTTTAGAATCCTGTAGGGCAAGGATTCTAAAAGAATCCTTAAACCCTGAATAAATAATCTGAAAATCTTTCAGGTTAGTTATCATTTTACAAGTATCCAGGAATCATAGTTTCTCTAAAAGGAATTTACTAAATGCATATTTATTTACAGACTTTATTTCTCAATAAAATAGTGAACCATTAAGCTTATCCCTTTCTATCTTCTCAGAACCTTGCCTCCTTGTATTTACTTCCTTTTTTGTGTGTCCTTAAATTTCCTCTTTATCACTACTTTGTGCCTTCAAGCATCACAATTCTCTCTTACCTTAAAAAACAAACAAAATGAAATACCTAACTACCTAACCTTAACTTTGTTTCCCATCTAAGTGTTATTGTTTTTTATTTTTTTAATCTCTAATTACCATTTCCCACACATTGTTTGTATCCCCTGCCTCACTACACACATCTTCTTTGACTCCCTACAATCTGTCTTCTGCAAAAAATATTATTTCTTCAGCATATAATTATTGGTCACTGACTTTTGGTCACTGATGTAAAACTGTAGAGATAATTGTTTATCAAATACCTTCCTGACTCTCCTGGAGCTTGTATTCTAGCTGTCTTTGAGGACTTTACTGATTTCATAATCATAATGACCTGATTCTTCTAATGCTGCATTTGATCAATCCACACCTTCTTGAAGGGTTCATCTGTGTTTTCGGTACAGTGGACTGTGATTTTTCCCCTAATGTTATATTCATATTTTGCGCTTTTTCTTTCTCCTTCTAAGACCTAATTGTGAGTCTCACCCAATAGTCTGACTTTGACCTTTTTATCTCTTTTCCTACATATTTTGCTTACTTAGAGGTTTTAGTCTCTCAGTGCTCAAAATTTGCTCATTCCTGCATTTATGCAGCCCTTATTTCCACAACCTCGTCCCATATTTTCAATTGCCAGTATCTCCAAGTCACATATTCAGACTCATACTTACCTTCCTTTAAGAAAGAATCTCCCATAAAATAAATGAAATTGAGTTATTTGTAGTGAGGTAGATGGACCTAGAGTCTGTCATACAGAGTGAAGTAAGTCAGACAGAGAAAAACACATACTGTCTGCTAACACATACATATGGAATTGACCACTTAGAGGGGTGGGATAGGGAGGGTGGGAGGGAGACGCAAGAGGGAGGAGATATGGGGATATATGTATATGTATAGCTGATTCACTTTGTTATAGAGCAGAAACTAACACACCATTGTAAAGCAATTATACTCCAATAAAGATGTTAAAAAAAAAAAAGAATCTCCTACTCCTGATTTTATTATTTCAGTTATTGACATTATCATCAACACAGTTAATTCTCTCTGAATTGCAAATTGTCACCTCTTCATTCTCAACTTATATCCTTTTCTTTCTTTGCATCTCCACCTCTGTCATCTTAGTTAACTCCTGGGCTATTGCACATGTCAAGGCACCTCATCTCCATGCAAATATTCTCCTAAACCAGGCCACTCTTCACACTGATACAGGGTTAATATCCCTAAATAATGACTCCTGGTCTCCAAATCATCAGAAGCTCTTCACTGCCTTTTAATTGGCTTTAAAGTCTTCCTATGTTCTTTCCCAAATTGCATTTCTGATTTCATCTATTATTCTTCTACAAACTGTGTTCTTGTCCCTCAAATATGCTTTGGGTATTATAAATGTCAACTTTGGGCCATATCATTTTTTTAGTATGACCTGTAATTTTGTGTCAATGGTGAACATGATGAATTGGTTTGAAGGAATCAAGATAAGCAGACCTGTAGTATAAGGTTTTTTGTTTATCTGGCTAGGAGTAAGGTTGTGTTTACCAGTTACTGCAGCTGTAGATGACAGAAGGTAAAGTTTCCTCTGGTGTCCTTGTTTTTGTCTCCCTTGTATCTTCGTGTCCCAAACTTCTTAAATAAGGTCTGAGAGATGATGCTCTTTCAGAACAGTTCCCTGTTAGTATGTAGGAGCCCTACGGATATGATGATGGGGTGGAAAGGTGCTGAGTGTAAGGTCAGGGGAATGGAAGCATTCTACAATCCTATGGTTTGAGCTCAGTCTTCTAGTGAGTCTGCGTCCTTTCACTGTGACTACTCTCACCCTACCCGACCCCACCCCAGACCCCTTAGGTGAGATAGGAAATCTAGAATTTGCCAAGAAAATTAGGCACACTTCCAAATGGCTACTTTTCCCCCTCTCCCTGTAAGAAGCAGAGGAGATTTTCCTCTCCAGTCTTCACCGTGAGAACTTGGTAGGGCTCCTGGAGGTAACATTGTTGGGGTGACCCAAAGACTGGTCCCCCTGGAGTTCATATCCCTCCAGCTTTCCCACACTGAGCCTCCAGCAATTTGTTAATTACAGTTTACCTTTTCCTCACCCAGTACAGGCTCCAGCCACCATTCCTCTCCCCAAGTTTCTGCTTTGCTGAGTTGTCACTGTCTATATCTGCCTGTTGTCTCTTCAGTTTTGGGGCGGCAGTTTCCCCTGTGATCTCTATTCTCTGAAGGATCTAAGAAGAGTTTTTTGAGTTTTTGTTGCTGTGAAGATGAAACTGATGCTTTCGAAGCTCCTTACATGCTGGACTGGAAACCAGAAGTCTTCCCCCATTGTTTTTTTTAGAATAATCTTTTCCCACTCCTATACAACTTTCTTCGCCTACTTCATCTCCACTGTATTCTTTAATATACTAATATAATCTACCATCTTTTATGAAGTCTTTCTATAGCCACCAAATTTAAGCCATCTTTTATCTGTTGAACTGCGTAGCAATTATGATCTACATCAATACTTGGTATTATATGCTCACAGTAATCCCAATGAGCTGTATATCATTATTATTATCATTATTATCATCCCCATTTGATAGATGATGAATAGGAGAGACAGTGGGATTTAGTGTTTTGCCCAAAGTCATAAAGCTCACAAGTATCAGAGTTTGGATTAGAACCCAGCTAGTCTGACCCAGAGCTTCTCTTCTAAATAGTACATATTGTTAGCTTTTTTTCTTAGAGTCTTTTGGGTATGTTTCATATTTTCCCAGTCATAACTTGTCCACCTCCCTAACATCCAAATGCAAGACATGGTGTCTTCTATATAATAGTTATCCAATCAGTAACTTGTGATTGATTATTTAATCAATTATTAAATGATTATTTCCACTGCTAAAATCATATTTATATCTATTCTTTAAATTTTTCATGAGAGTAACAATAATTTGCAGCTGTGTTCTAAGCACTTTACATGTAGTGTATCATTTAATCTTTACTGCAACTCCATGAGGTTAAAGTACCTACTATAATTATTTTATTGCTTCTGAGTCCTGGAGAATTTAAATAGGCTGCCCAAGGTCACACACCTAATAAGTAGAAGAGTCAGGATTAGAATCAAAGCCTCCAGTACCTGCAGACTTAACTAGTGGAAAATCCAGCCCACAGTTTCTGCTATTTATTTATTAAAAGAATATGATAATCCTGTTTTCTGTTTCCATAAAAATAAATATTCTCTTCTTATTTGCTTTCCATATAATGGATCAAACAAAATCAAAGTTCTTACCATATCTCACTTACCTAAAGAAAAGGGTTTATGATTTATATTTTATTTTACTTTTTAATCTCAACTTGGCAAATGAAATCAAGTTACAGAAATGCTATTAAGCCAATAATGTTTCCAAAGGCATCTTGATAAGAAAAGACACATAAAGATGTTGTTCAGTGTTCTTTTAGTATAAAGATTAAGAACTACAGAGTCCTTTGAAATTCCTATACTTATAGGAAGAACCAGCCAATTCCATTCATATTTCATCTTCGTGTGATTGAGACATTCTTGCTTCTGAACAAATTAGAAACTTTCAAAATAAGATGAATCTACCCTGCGTTGGCATGTCACAACTAGAAGCTTCACTTTTATATCAGAACATTGCATACTGAGGGGAAAAACTTGCAGCACCAAATTTGGAAATAGTAAATAGTACTGAAATGAGACATTCAGCTGAAAAACATGTTTTTAAAAATAGGTAATAGTTACTCTGAAGAGCATAATGTCTGTAGAATAAACTGTTGGAAAGGGTAAAAATAAAGAAATGCCAAAGCTATTCATTACACAGCTCTACAAAAAGCAAACAGAAGTGATATAATGACAGACAATGTCTATCAAATTCCATGAGAAAATTTCATCTGACTTGAGAGGCGCTGTGGTTGCCATTTTGACAACTTTGAGGAAACTTGTTCTCTGAGTATGTTTACATTTCACAGGCTGTAAAACTTTCAGATGCGAATAGACAGCACCTTGAAAATCTGGAGGTGGAGGGGGGAGGGCAGGGGGGGAATGAAAGTAAAAAAAGAGATTGAGGGCATTTCAACTGATAGTCATTATGCACCCTTCTATTTTAGAGTGAGAGACAGGTAGAAATTATAGAGAATGTAGAGCCCAGCTAAGTAAGTCTGACTCTGAGGAAGGGAGAATTTGCTATCTTGAAAGAGAGACATATTGCATCGCATTTAAAAAAAAAAAAACAAAAAACAAACAGGGAATCGTCTGCCTGCCTCAGTCCGTCCACTCACTGCCCTTGAGATCTGATTCTTCTGGGTATCACTCTGAATAGTCTTGACTGTTCCCATGTCAATTTATGTTGTTAATCTGTATGCCTGAGTGTCTGGACATCTGACTAGCTGGCAGTTCTGCACTGGAGAATTCAGAAAAGATGGGGTTCCAATAGGATACAAAGGGAGCACCTTACACAGGGTCATAAAAGATTTCATGATTCAGGGTGGAGATTTTGTTAATGGAGATGATACTGGAGTCTCCAGTATCTACCGGGGGCCATTTGCAGATGAAAATTTTAAGCTTAGACACTCAGCTCCAGGCTTGCTTTCCATGGCAAACAGTGGTCCCAGTACCAATGGCTGCCAGTTTTTCATCACCTGCTCTAAATGTGTGGCTAGATGGGAAGCACATGGTGTTCGGAAAAATCACTGATGGACTTCTGGTGATGAGAAAGATTGAGAATGTTCCCACAGGCCCCAACAATAAACCCAAGCTGCCTGTGGTGATCTCACAGTGTGGAGAGATGTAGTCCAGAGGAAGACTGAATGAGACCCTCCACATCTGCCATTGTAGGCCTTCCCTTGCTCGGGGTGATGCTCTTGAGTGAGATAAACTGGATTGGCCCCTGTGTTTGCTTCCCTGCCTGCTGCTGCCCCATTTGATCAAAAGACCTTGGAAGTATCACAGACTCAGAAGCCAAGATTTTGTGTTTAAGTTTTCAACTGTAAATAAAATTGTTCTGTTTGTTTGTTTGTTTTTACCGTGTGTTGTGTTGTTTTTAAATGGTTGTAATGATAGCCCTGTTTCCTCACTCCTTAGCTCCAGCTAGGAGTACTGACTCTCCCCAGTGGCCAGCATGGGCCAGAGCCAGGCCCTCGATATGTAGAGTTAATGCCTCAGATTTACAAGCAGTTGTAGCAGTCCCCTCTTAGGTTCAAGCTGATCGGACAAAGAAGGCAAAGCCCCAGGGCCTTATGTTCCCAGTAGGTTCATTTTGGTTAGTTCTAGAGCCTGTGGGTGAAGGGTCACTAGCTTGGGATATTTTTGGATGGGAGACCATTTGGTAGAATGTGTCTTGATCATGATGAAGTGGAAATCATTTATTAATAGTTAAAAATCTTGGTTTGAATCCGAAGTCATTTTTTAAGCAGTTGAGGTCTTGAGATGTTCACTTCCCCTTTCAGAGCCTCGGTTTCCTCATCTGTAAAATGGGGATAATAATACTACTTCATAGCATTGTCGAAAGGGTCAAACAAGAGAATGGAGATGAGGGTAACTTGTAGACAGTAATGTGTGTTGGAAAATGTTTGTTTTGAAAGGAAATAAAAGGATAACATAAAAACATAAAAGATAAAAAGATCCCATTGAGTATAATGTTTAGGAGGTAAAGGGAGTTCCCTGGTATTCCTTTCATGAGGCAGTTTCTATGTTATCCCATTCCTACTTTCTCCTGGCTCATGGCAGGGATGACTCATAACTACCAGCAGCAGGCTACTGCAGCAGCAGAGTAGCAGAGAGCTGAATTCTGTGATAAAATAGAACCAGGCTAAAGGTGCCATTTCAATGTATTGGGGGACAAGAAAGGTGGTGAGATACAAGGGCCCTATAGTTTGGATATTTGCAACTGTCTAGCTAAGTAAACAGGATTCAGGGCACACGGGGAAGAAAGGGTTGTGATCTAGTGGAGGAGAAATCTTCAAGTAACTAAACGGGGTAGAATTATAAAGAGAGAGGAAGGAAGATGAGCAGCTGGCATCCTGAGCTGATGTTCTTATGATGGGCCATTCAGTTGAATTCAATTACACTTGGCACCTGCATTCTTTGCCAGTTTCTGTCCTGGGCACTGGAGCTGTAAAGATGAGTAAGATGTGGCCTGTGCTTGTGACAGGGGATAGGCATGGTTTGCATTCAGTGTGGTGAGTGTTAGAATGTGAGCCCTTATAAGGACAGGAAATTTGGTCGTTTTTCTTTGTTTTTCACTGCCGTCTCCAGCACCTAGTCGCCAGTAAGTGCTCAATAAATATTTGTTGTGTGAAAAAAAAACAAACATTAGGCAGCTTTATTTTATGAGCAAGAGAAAAAAAAAGATGAAAATTGCCTACAATTTAAAACAGGGAATGAATTCAGATCACTTGAAGTGGGAAATTGTGTTTTATGATTTGACCCTAGTGCAAACTAGTATGATTCTGCTGAGGGCACTGGAACTTTAAAAATACAGCTTTCTTTTAAAAGTATTAACTGTCTATTTTAAAAAAACATGTTAAATTTATTACCTTATGGCATAATAACTCAATGAAACATTTTTGAAAACTCAAGATTGTAGCTAATAACATCTAAAAGACATATTAGAATCTTTACTCTCTACAGACACCAAACTTAAAAAAGAATGTCCGTGAAGCATGGTGATGGATTCTGAATGTGGCTAAAATATTTTGGCCTCTAATGTCAAGAAACAGTAGTGATTGGAACAAAGTACGCTTTGATGCTGAATTTGCCCTATTTGACACTAAGTCAGTTTTTGAAAACATGTCCAATTCTTTAAAGTTTTTAAGGTAAAAAATTGAACATTAATGAGAAATTTCTATCCAGTTCTTATTTTAACTAATTAAGATGTGAAATATAAAAGCTATACCCTAAGAATCTTAAGAACTTGTAATCATTACACCTGTACAAGCAAAATTGAAGTATTAATCTGAAAATTTACAGAAAAATCAGGAGTCAGAAAGTATGGGGAGAGGTAAAATTCAGACAATATTTAGTGAATGCCTATGTTCTAGAGTATTACATCTAGTAGTGTTTAATTAAAGTATGATAGGTTTTACAAAGTTAATTGAATGCATACTAATATATGAGTTAAGTAACATTTTAAATGCCCAGTAGAAAGCTGTGAAACAGTCCAAAATCAAACCAACAAACAAAAAATTCCGCTTCTGTAGAAATCTGTCCCACGAATGAGTGTTGTTGATCATTCCATATAGTTACATTTAAATAAAGCTGGTTTAATGATTTATCATTAAATTCTAACTATGTTGTGGCAGTGAGACTTTTCAGTTTTATTATCTGCTTTAACAAGTTCTGAACTTTATGTGGGAGGCTAGGTTCCCCTTGACCTTCCCCAAGGATTTTGCTAGATATAAATAGGTAATTTACCTATAAATAGGTACTTCTCAATGAAGCAACTGAAAGTTTATAAATGTTCGAAAGTGGGTCTAGTCTGACCTTGCTAGATAAAGAACGAGTCTATTTCTGAAAATATAATTCAATGTAAGCTTTTATAATTTTGTGATACAGTACATAGTTCCTGGATAATTCATAAATTTCTATTAATAATTTTAAGAGGCTAAGCAACTTTTCACCTTGATGGTTCTCCAGAAAAAATATGACATTGCAACAAGTCTATTCCATTTACAAAGTCAGACTTACATATGCTTGAGTTCTAGAATTTAAAATCCCCAAAGACCAAATTTGCAATGGTGGCTTCTAAATTGCCATGCACAGTCTGGCAATCTTAAATTTTTTAATGCATAAAACTTTACATGTACATGCACTAATACATCACACAGGAATTGACTTTCTAATTTTTGTGTTTGTGGGATTTTGTAAGACCAAAATTGAATATGCAAATCAGAAGAGGCTAGGTGGGGTGTGTTTTGGAAACTCACCCCAGTCCCCTAACTAATAATTGGAATTGCTAACTTTGATGTTGCGCTGTATACACACATTCCAATAGAAAGTAACTGTGGCTAATTAAGAATGAAATCATTTGTTTTCAGTTTGTGTGTTTTAGTTTTTAAATGCCTGTAATATTGTTGGAATACCAATAAGCATTAAGTTCTTTGGACTTAAATACTTAGTAAACAAAACTGCAATGTTGCTCCCCACCTGGGCTGCTGTGAAAAAGGTATTGGGACACTAAGGATGCTGTGATCTAAGTCACTCTGGGAGCCTATAGACAGTGACTAAGAATGGAGAACTTGGTTAGACTGAACTCAGGTTGCTGGGCAAACTTAAAATTTACCTTTTAAAACTAAATATTTTTGATGAAAATTATTCAAGAGAAACATCCAAATTAGTGAAGTTTTCATGTATTTTTGTAGTTAGAGGAATAAATTTACTGAAATACAGGGTTTTAAATCAGAATTCCTAACTTTGTAAAACAGATTAAATTTGTGTAGTGAACACAATCACTTCTTTCCCACTGCTCTAAATATTTGACCTTCAGCATCAGGTTAGCGGTAAAGCATAGAATGAAATATATTTGCTGTCTGAATTAAACATAATCAGCTTTTGAGTTAGAAGTTCATCAGTCTCATTATGTATGCCATACTATATAAGAGCTGAGCTACTAAATGCGGAATAGTTTCATACAAACATAGTTAACATTAATTTACCTTATTTAGAACTAGATCAAGGCTATTTCTTTACATCCAGTATAGGATGAATAGATTCCATATTTTCTTTTTTTTTTGCGCTGTATGCGGGCCTCTCACTGTTGTGGCCTCTCCCTTTGCGGAGCACAGGCTCCGGATGCGCAGGCTCAGCGGCCATGGCTCACGGGCCCAGCCGCTCCGCGGCATGTGGGATCTTCCCGGACCGGGGCACGAACCCGTGTCCCCTGCATCGGCAGGCGGATTCTCAACCACTGCGCCACCAGGGAAGCCCCATATTTTCAATAAAGTCTTAACTATATAAAAAAGTAATTATTATAGCTAATTGTATTATATTTCCTCATTCAGGGTAATGTTTTAAAGAATGTTTCATAAAGTGTAGTCTAAATGTACTGGAAGTCATCAAGAGTGTCAAAAGTAATAAGATGAAGGAAAACTTAGATGTTCTTGTTTAATCAAAATAGCATGGGTTTACAAGGGGGGGAAGGTGACGGGGGCGGTGGTGGTGGTGTGATGAATTGGGCGATTGGGATTGACATATATACACTAATATGTATAAAATAAGTAACTAATAAGAACCTGCTGTATAAAAAATAAATTAATTAAATTTTAAAAAATAGCATGGGTTTAAAGAATGCATGTTCTTAATGAATAAGCCAGGTTCTTGGTAGGTTTGACAGATGGAGTGTAGGTGTATCTTGGTTGTGCATGCCACATATGTCTTCATTTTCCAAACAAGAAAACAAGTGACATCCTTGCAAAGAAATGTGAAAGAAAACTTAGAAAACTGTTTCATTGCTGAATTAAAATAGTGTGTACAATTTTCCTAATCCAATATTTGCTAGCACATAAAATACATTTCATAGGACAATGAAGATAGAAGACTGTTCACTGATGCAATAGGGAGACTTTTCAACTTTTCAAATTATTTCCACTATCACTCTTTTATATTGAGGAAAATCTTGCTATAATAATTCACATGTCATGTTCCCTGGTTATTTTTCTTGGTTAAGATTTTTTTCTTTATTTTGCCAGACATTGTAAGGGTTCTTAGCGAAGAGAAATATTTTCAGTAAGGAACATTTTTTAAAAAATAGATACAAGTCACTTTCAGTTTCTCATCTGTCATGTAAGTCATTTGGAAGTCATTATTCCCATCCCCAGAACAACACAAAAAGCTGAATAAACTAAAAATCAACAACTCTTCCTGATCTGTTAGAGAATTGAGGTCAAAGGCAAACCACTGCCTCCAAGTTGGAGACAAACAGGAGAAACAGAATCACGGCTTCCTGGAGCAGAAGCTCACGAAGAGAAACCTCTGCAGGAATCAGAACTGGGGTAGGAAATCCTAAACTATAACTGATGAATTGTTGCAGGCTCAATGTGCACACATTTGAGAGATTAAAAACTCCCAGGGGATTCAGTGTTAGGGGGCTCCACACTTGTGTAAGTTTTAACTTCAGGAGTCCTGCCATTTCTCACAGTGAAGATAGATAGACCTCCTCTCTGCTTTGAGCTGGTGGAGGGGAAAGGTAGCCATTTTGAAATTTACCCAGAACGGTGTGTTCTTAATAACAAGACCTGCCCTCAAGAGAGAACACCAGTAAGTATTGGCTATTGCAATCGCTAAATCCAAATCACTGATAACACCAAATGTGGATGAGAATGAGAAGAAACAGGAACTCCCATTCATTGCTGATGGGACTGCAGAATGGGACAGCCAACTTTGGAAGACACGTTGTCAGTTTCATACACAACTAAACGTACTCTTACTATAAGATCCAGCTGTTGTGCACCTTGGTATACTCACAAGTGAACTGAAAACTTCTGTCTACACAAAAGCTTAACACACTGATGCTTACACAAGCTTTATTCATATTTGCTAAAGCTTAGAAGAAACCAAGATGTTCTTCATAGGTGAATGGATAAGCAAACTGTGGTACATCCATACAAGGGAATGTTATTCAGTGATAAAAATAAATGAGCTATCAAGCCACAGAAAGACATGGAAGAACCTAAAATGATACATATTGCTAACTGAAAGAAGCTAATCTAAAAAGGCTATGTAGTGTATGATTCCAACTCTATGACATTCTGGAAAAGGCATACTGTTAACTCACAATTTATGATTTAAGAACATATATCTCAGTAACAATAATAAATACCACAGGAAAAAAATACTTTTAATTAGAAAATATGTTAATAGCCTTAGTTTAGAACTACAAATAAATATTTAACATAAGAAAGTGTATATATATATATATTTTTTTCATTCTCCCCCAATAAACGCCACAGAGGGAATAATAACTATGACGAATTTTGATGATGTTGGCAGAAAAATAAAATCCAATTGTGTCTAAATGGAGAGCTCTTTCACATACTAATGCAGTTGAGAAGAACAGAAGTTATCTATTGCTCAGAAAAATAACGTGGTGACTTTAAGAATTACATTTCACTTTTCAGTTCTTGCCTACCATTCACTGTTACTTTGGTCAGTGTGGGAATCGGAACAACCAAAAATGAGATACAATATCAATCAGCCCCAGCAACCTCTGAACCTGCTCTACATGCAGCATACAAAATATTTTATGTACTTGAAACTGACAGACAGGTTTGAGCAAACTAGGAGAAAAGGAATACACTTTCAGAGTCAACACAACTATTTGATCACTTTATGCACAAGTCACATACCAAGGTGAATTTTATGAATCACATAGTCATAGTGACACTCTTTTTAATATTGGTTTAAATAATTAAATATTATTAATATATAACTAAGAAAAAGAAAATGAGTTGTGTTTAATTTTCTCTGTGTGTGTGTGTGTGTGTGTGTGTGTGTGTGTGTGTGTTTTGGGGAAAAAATGAAATCTGTACTTGATTTAAATATATTCTGCCTCATGCTATAAAACATATTTCACTAAATAAAAAATATATTCATCTGTTACAAGGTAGTGGCCAACACTTCCTGTATGTCAACTCATCTGGCCCCAAAGAAGGATACACTGCAAGAATCACTACTTCTCAATGCTTCCCAGCAAGCCTCGGAATGTGTACTGTTCGCTTCTGGTTCTACATGGTCGATCCCAGGAGCATGGGAGTATTAAAGGTACAAAAGGAAGATAGAGATTTGTCTTTCACTGAAACATTCAGAGCATGTGTTTAAACTTTTTTTTTTTTTTGGTAGTCAGACAACACCCATCCTGATTCTATTAACTTCTCATTTCTTTCTGGGGCGATGGGACTTTGGCAAGCAGTGCTGTCATTCATCTTAATCTCATTCAATATTTATCTCATTCACTGCTGCCACCTGAACTCAATTATGGCTCATGCTATTTAAAAGATTATCTAGAGATAAAAGATTATGGGCAGATTCTACATATATCTTCTAATAACAACTTAGATAGGGACAATGAAGAAATGTGATGAGAGGGATAATAATGGAGAGAATTTTCTTCCACAAAGTAAAAGCAAAGCACACTTAAGATTATAAGTATATATCAGCTTACACTAAAAACAACATATCTGCTTCATTTTTAACTAATTTAATATAATAATCTGCACCAAATGCAAATGTCTTTAAAGAAACAAGTTGCTGCATTTATACTTCTTATTGCATGAGAGATCAATGAATGAGCTTTTCATTCATTAGGAACCAACTATGAAATCTTAATTTCTAATTAAAAGATTGTATATCAGAACACAACATGTAGTGTTATTGCTTTAAAATTATACAGTCATTTCTTATTGGGATGAATACAATTTGGAATTGTTGTCTTTATCTCAAACATTGTCCCTTATAAATAATAACGGCTATTATTAAGTGATTCCTATCTTTCTGGCTGTTCATTTTAGCTTTATATGTGTTATCAGTTTTAATTCTCACATTCACCTGATGAGGTAGTATCTTTTTCCCAAATTTTTAGTAAAGAAACTGAAACTCAAAGTGGCTTAGATTACACAACTAGCCAAAAATCTGATTTCAAAGGTCTGACATCCTTTATCCAGCATTGTTTCTCAGATTTTCTTCAGTATTCAGAGATATCTAAGGAGAAACATGAGGGAAAGAAAGACTAAACGGCCTTATCAATTCTAGCCATTAATAGGAAAGAGAGCTCTTATCAAGTAAAAATAAAAACATGCAAAGAAAGTGGAGAAGTTATACAGATTCTATTTAAATGTCCATTTTCCTAAAAAGAAGCCAGGAAAAACAACAGAAAAAGAGATTCATTTTTAACAGTTTCAATACATGTGAGTCTATGTAGATCATGAGAAAATTTTGCATTTTTTTCATTGTTTTTACATACAGTATGTGAATATTCAGTAGATTAGCCTTTTGCTTATGCTAAATTTTGTCCAGGGTAATTTATAACTACTGATCTTAAAAAAGACTCTCTAACATGTTTTTACCGACATTTTAAAACATCGATGCTTCAATTGAAGAGGACACTAGTCAATGTTTATTTGTTACACGCGGAAGCAAATAAGAAATGGAAAAGCCAATGAACCATTCAATGGAATGCACGCAGATTCTAGTCACTTTCTAACAAAATGGTGCTTCCTCAATTCAAAAACAGTGTCTGTATATCCTTTCGCTCTTCACCAGCTGGTCATTCAGTGCTATAGACTGAATGTTTTTGTCTTCCAAAATTCAAATGTTAAAGTCTAACTAAGACAGTCAACCAGTTCAGTTACCTAGTTAAACAGCCCACTGCTTTAATCCATGCTTCTACAAATAACCTTTGAAATGGAAACGTTGGCCTCAAGTCTTAATTTCTGATAGCTTGCTTTTGGTGAGTACAGGTTTTTCTAACTGGAGGCCAGCAGTTAAGTGTAGCAATGCTTTTATAGTCTGGGCTGCCTTCAGAGAGGTCTACTGAAAAGAACAGTAGAGGCCAGCGGTAGTCAGGTGGACACCCAGGTTTTGTAGAGGAACTGCCCTACCCTACTCCAGATTGTCTTGGTAGGTTTGACTGTCACCATGGCTTTTTCTTTTTTTACCGCCTCCGTAGATGACCCAAGTGGGGCCAATCATAGTCATTTACAGTATTTGATGCAATGTTTATAAGAGGCTTTCTCTTTCTTCTGTGTTGCAAGTCATAAGGAAGTAGGCTAAATCTGGGGCTATTGGAAGCCATCTTTCCCAATATGGGGAGAGAGATTGTGTGAGAAAGAAGCTAGCACACAGAGGGACGTAGGACTAAAAAAAAAAAGGAGGAAACAGAATTGTGCCTGTTTTGTTTAAATCCTGGAGCCTACTTTACCTGAGCCAGTAAAATTCTTTTTGTTACTTGCTATTGAAAAATTCCTAACTATGACAGGCACCCAAGGAGAAACTGTTTTCCTAATGTATCCTTAGGTCTCTGACTGATCACAGTTCCTGTGGCAAGTCTCTTTCTCAACTATTGCTTTTTTTTTTTTTTCTTTTTGTAGTACACGGGTCTCTCACTGCCGTGGCCTCTCCCGCTGCGGAGCACAGGCTCCGGACGCGCAGGCTCAGCGGCCATGGCTCACGGGCCCAGCCGCTCCGCGGCATGTGGGATCCTCCCGGACCAGGGCACGAACCTGCGTCCCCTGCATCGGCAGGCGAACTCTCAACCACTGCGCCACCAGGGAAGCCCTCAACTATTGCTTTTAATATTGAATTATTCCCAGACTGAAAAACTTCCTGAGTATGCCATATTTTTATATGTGACTCAATTAAGTGGAAACCCATTCTTTTTACCCTTTAAATCAAGGCTTTCCAGCAACATGCTGTTCGTTCACATGCAAGTTTATTCTTTCTTTTAATCTCTAATTTGGGTATAACAGTGTCACATTTTACAACATTTTCTACGTTGGGGTTTTTCAACTGATGTGTTGCATTTGAAAGAACCATCTGTAGTTACAGCATTGGCAAGTCTGATGGACAGATAGCTTTTTACAAAAGGTCTGAGAACCCATATCCTTTCTAAAGGATTTACATAGTCACTGTAAGAAATAGTTTCATATTAGCACAGTTATAATCTACCATATGCTCCAGAATTGTATTTGCTATTTATTAACTCAAGAAGTCACCTATTTATGGCATATTCTAGAGCAGTGTCTTTCAACATTTTCAAAAATGAAGACCCTTTAGAAATATATATATATCCAACTAATATTATCTGGATTTGTGGTGAGGAAGAACCTCCTCTTTTTCATATTAAAAAGAAATTTTTAAAGAATAAAATAAATGATAATATCCACTGAGGGTATGGATGTGGAGAAATAGATAGTCATTGCTATCAATATGCACAAAGGATATGGCAAAGAAAATACCTAAAGTGAAGTTTCATGATAGAGTATCTTTGAGGCCATAAAAATAACAAGGTATTCCTAAAAGACATTTCAAATTGCAGATTGTGCTTTCTTGTCAGCACAAATTTTATGAAATTGTATTAAGTGCTATGTATTCCTTGCCCTTCTGTGCTCTGTTCTGTATCCCAGAGAACCACAGTTTCCCAAGTCCTTTGCTGTCTGCATTCCTGAATAAGTTTGGCCAACCGAAGGTACTGGCCAAAGATCTGAGGGCAGGAAGAGGAGACAAGCCTTCCTCCTCTCTCTGTCTCTCTCCCTCTCCTTCTCTCTGTCTCTCTGTCTCTCTCTCTCTCTCTCTCTCTCTGTCTATATCTGTCTCTGTCTCTGTCTCTCTGGCTGAGTTTCTGCTGCATCTCATCTGTGACTCAGTTCCCCTAGAGAGTCCCTGCTTCCCTGGCTCTGGCTCCCACCAAGGATGCCTGCCAAATGCCCTCTTCTTCCAGCAACTTAGCTTCACTACTCCCTCCCTTTGACCCTCTAGTTTTCGGGTTGGAGACATCTTCCTGTACATACTAATCTAGAGGTTGCCTCATAATTTCCTTGGTAGTGTCTCATCTCTTCCATAAACTTTGTACCCATTCCCTATATTAAAGGTCCTCTATTTGAAATATGTTAGTTTATATTTTCTAACTCAGCCCTGTCTAAGTGCCCACCCCAATGAAAACACAAATCTTTTGAAGACATTAACTGATAAAACAATGAAAATTTTTGAGTGAGCTTCATTCAGTTTAAACTTCTCCTCCTTACATTAACTTATTAAAAACTTACTGTTTAGTAGGGGGGGACAGAAAACAAATTTAAGAAACACAAATATGAAAACTTCAATTTGTGATACAATACTCTGGAGCAAAGTAAATGGTTTTCTGTTATAAATAATTACTCATGGTCTGCTGAGAGAGTTATTTTATATTGAATGGTAAGAAAGTCTCTCAGAAAAATATGAAGTTTGAATTTAGATTTGAAAAACCAGAAAGATCCATTCTTGTGAATAACTGAAGTAAGAATGTTCTAGGCAGAGGAAACAAGCTAATGGAAAATCTCAAAAGTGGGAGGTATCTGAAGGCCAGTATAGCTGGCACAAAATAAGCAAGAGAGCGAGAGACTCTAAGAGATAGGTAGGAACCAGCTCCTTCAGGGCCTTGTAAGGATGGTAAAGAGATTAGATTTTATTGTAAGAATCACGAGAAGTCATTGGAGAGTCTCTTAGCTTAGCCTGCTATAACAAATTAACATGGACTAGATCGCTCAAACAACAGAAGTTTATGTCTCACAGTTCTGGAGGTTGAGGAGTTCAAGATCAAGGTATGGGCCAATTTGGTTCCTGTTGTGAACCCTCTTCCTGACTTTTCACTGTGTGCTCGCCTGTCAGACAGAGATCATCTCTCTGTGTCTCTTCTTATAAGTACACTAATCTCATTCACAGGGACCTCACCCTCATGAACTAATAACCTCCCAAAGACCCTACCTCCCAAAACCAAAACATTGGGAATTAGGACTTCAACATATGAATTTGAGGGGACTCATTAAGTCCATAGCAGAGAATTTAAAATTGAGGGATAATAACACCACATTTGAAAATTTAGAAGATCTGTCTGGCTGCTGAGGGGAAAAAGGACAGGACCTGGGGGTAGGAGGAGGCCAGAAAGTGGAAGTGAAACAGCGAGACAAGTTAGAAGATGATTTCCAGGGGTCTCTGGCAGAGAAGATATGACTTGGTTTAAAGTGGAGTGTAAGGATAAACTGGAAAACAATTGCTACAAATAATGAACATGACTTAGATCTTCACTGGCATATTAAGATTATTTTCTAAATAAAGCACACTTTAATTTTATTAGTATATTAGTGAAGGACATTATATAAAGCTAGTGCAGTCAAAGAAGACATACAGTTGATGAGATCAAAGTGAAATTCAATTATGATGTCCCTATTACTTTTTAGGGTGAAAAGCCAAACAATTCAGTTTTATCCCAGCCTGTAAAGTAGAGTACTGCATGATGGAGGAAATGTTTTACGGGAACTGGAAAGCCTGGTAGTATAATAAGTGAATAATATTAAGGATAGTAAATGAATAATATTCAGAATAATAAGATATCTATACAGGCATCAGTATCCCTTGATTCACAGGCTCACAAGTTATGGAACAATGCTAATACATACTTTATTTTCTAGGTCAGTTTCTTTCTGTCTTTCAATTACCTACCTACATATTAAATTAAAAGCACTCTTTAAAATGGTTCTGGTCTCTTTCTGATTCACATTGCCAAAAGAGCCCTAAGTGAAACCAAATTAATTTCCCATGAGATTATTTAGTTTCAGTAGTTCATCTTTCTAGCTTCTGGCTTGTTCTGATATTTAATGCTAGCTCAGGTGAGTTATTTAATATCTATGGAAAGAGGTAAAGTTTGACACAGGACAAGAGAATGTCTCTGCAAATGACTAATATCCTTTTATTACTCCAGACTCATTTTTTAAAGATACAAAAAGGAAGTGAACTTTTATAATTAATACTTTTCATAATACTTTTCGTAATTTATAGAAATTTCTAATTGCTCAGGGGGGAAAAAATGAACTATTTCCTAAAACTTTTTTCAGTGTTAACAGATGGGTTAATAGATCTAAATGGGCTTCTAGAAGGCTATTATTCATATATCAGAACAGTTAGCCACCAGGTTGAAGTGGTCTTTATTTTAAAGTTGAGTTTTAGAGCTACATGATTTCTGCTAAAACCTATGGAATTTAGCATGTAAATATTCCATTCGGGAAGCCATTATTGAGGTAGCCGCATGCTTGTGAATTCTGCTTTGTTTTGTTTTAATGTGATATTTAGGAAGATAGTAAGATCAGAGAAAAAAAAGAAAAAAGATGAGAATAATATCGGAGGGTTACTGTATGCCATACACTGAAGTCATTTGCATGTATTGATTGATCTAATCCTCACACCTTCCATGAGGCAAGTAATGACGTTACCTACATTTTAACAGATGAGGAAAATGAGATACAGAAAGCTTCAGGAACTTGTTCAAGGTCACAGAGCTACTTACGAAATGGCTCCAGCATATGCTTTTAATTACTATGCTTACTGCCTCTCAGAACTAGATGGGTTTTTTATGGCGTATTTTATTTTCCATATTTTATTATTCAAAATCATCTTTTATTTCCTACCAATACTTACTGAAATCTGGTTCTTTAAAAGGTGCTTTGCATATTTCCGGTTCTACATATTGTAGTTTTCAGTATAAATTTGATTTGAATTACAAATGTAACAAAAAACAAAAAAAATTGGTGTAACAGTTATTTAAATCGTCCTCCTAAATGTGCTCCCTAAATGTGTAGTGTGTGTAAGGTGGTGTGGGAGATGCTTTGGGTATTTCTTTTTCCTATAATTGCCTGTGTGACATACCATTTAATCCTTTTGTGCTGCTGCTTTTGATGATTAACTTGTGAATGAGCCGTTCACCACGGATAAGAGCTACCAGACTACATACTCTTTGTCAAACTGATCCAGGCCTCCTCTGGTCAGTTTTGGAGTCCTCTTGGGTTTGTCATTAGAACTATAGCTCTCCTTTTAGAAGAGCTGGACCTTTCAGGGGCCCATTTTCTAGGATAAATGCAGGAGGAACTTCTATTTATTCCCTGTGATGCTTCCAGGCACACGAACTTCAGAATAGGAAGTTTAGCAGAGACGGAAAAGAGTCTCACTTCATTTCAGCCTCGTTTCTTAAATGCAGGATGACCTTGGACCCTCTGGGGGATGGTGCAGAGGCACGGTGCACCAGCTAGGGCCAGGTACTACGAGATATTCTGGAAAGGACCTCTGATACATCAATCAGCAACTACCCTTATCACTATATATAATAATATAATCACAAATAATTGAATAATGAATCAATGAAATATTGCGTATGAACAGTTCCTAGTTAACAAAGGAAATGCATTTTAGATTTACATTCACTTAATCAGGGCACTGGGTTACCACTTAGTGCAATGAAGTAATAATTTACAAAATGGTAACCTGTGTTAATGACTTGCCCCAAAGGTTCTGGTTATTACCATGAGATGTTACCACATAGATGAGGACCTGGCCCATTTCTTCATTATCACTAGTGTTCTAGAAATTCTTCCAGTGATATGTTGAGTAAAAAGAGAAAGGAGAAAAATGTTAAGTTTCAAAAAGGAAAAAATATATTTTAAAAAGTTGAATATGTACTTGTCTTCATATAGAAATATATATACAAAATTAAATAGGTACTAGTTTGTATGGCATATGCTTAAGACAATTTACACATCAGATTTTTTTGTTTAATCCTTTTCTTTATTATTAGTGCTTAATTTAACAATGCATTTTTTATGATGTTATGTTATTGTGAAAGTTGTTGAGAGGCACTATCAATATTCGGTCAATAATTTTATTCCTTTTTTATATGCATTTTAACTGTCCCAGACTAACCAGTTCTCTCTCATTCCTGTCACATGCTAAACCTCATGGTCATTATTTCCACAGGTGGTGGTACACTGCTTATCAAAGGCAACTTTTGAGAACAACATTAGATAGTGTTTAAAGCAGAAACAATAATATATGCAGATATCCCCAGGCATAAAAGGTTGGAAGTACGTGTAGGAGTCATTGAGCATACTTAGTAAATTTCTGCCCTCTAAACAGACTTGTCGAAGCTCTAGATTATACCCTACATTTGAGCATTTCATACTGATTTAGCATAAACATGGCTAGTAATGTACTAGGCCAGTAATTCTCAATGTGTCACACACACTGCTGTGTTGCAGTCAGTTGTAAGATGTGACGCAGGTAATACACAAGAACAGTAGTTAAAATGAACCCAAGTACTTTTTAGTGATTTCCTCCCTTTTTGAGTATAGATTCAAGATTCTCCCTATATTATATCAGTATGCTGTATTTAATCTTGATAGGTCTTATTGAATAGAAGAGAAGAAAGGTAAGGTGGTATCTGATGTGTCAGGCATTTTGTCAAGCAGTTTGTATGACCCTCAGGACCATGTGATGAGGGACACCGAGGAGAGTGTGTCAAACACAACATATCATCCATCACATAGTGAGAATCATGAGCTTATGTTAACAACTTAGCAAAGGTGGGCACGCAGACCTTGACAGCAAAGGTACTTGGATAGGACAGATAGAGGAAACGATGCTGACGTGTGCTGTGTATCATTTATTGTAGATAATAGAAAAATAAACCTCGGGACGGTAAAAAAACACTGCTGCAAGTTTCTATTAAAGTATAAATTATCGGGCTGGGATGGCACTACATGAAATGCAAAGGGTGACACTCAGGAGAAGGAACTAACTGAATATGACCTTCAAATTAGACTTTCCCTTTAGAATATAATAAAAGCAGGAAAAGAAAAGTGACCTCAAGTTGAAGAGTTACGCTGCTAAAAATTAAAATCAAGTCACAGTTTTAGGACAGAGACATGGGAATTTGCAAAAGAAGGTATTTCTTACCCCTGCCTACAAGCAGGCTAGGTGCAAAGTCACCTTGAGAAAGAACCAAAAGTCAGCTTTGCTTAGAAGTCTGGGTCCCAAGCTGAATATTGCTTCCTTAAAAAAAACTAAAACAAAACAAAACAAAAAAAACATTTAACAGATTCATAGTTAAAGCAACTTTTCTTTTACATTTTTATTTTGTGAAATCTGTCAGTCTCTATTTTCTTTATAGATTTTGTCCTTAATACTTTGCTTAGGAAGCCCTTTCCTGTCATAAAATAAAATATTCTCATTTTTTAAAGTTATCTCATAATTTTAATTTTTTAGATTTAACTAATTCATCCACTTATAATTGATTTTGCATATGTATGGTGAGAAGTTAGAAATTCATGATTTTCTTTCCAAATAGGAAGCTCGTTCTTCCAACATCACTGATTCAGTACTGTGTCCTCCCTCTGTTGATTTGACATGCTTTCATAATATGTTAAGTTTATATATGCATTTGTAAATTTTCTGCAGATGTATGAAAGAATGACTGTTTCTTCATTGTATGCGAAGATAGATGCACAGAGAGATGATAGAAACACAGAGATAAATTAAGTCATAATCCTCTACATCCTTACTCACTGTTATCTACTTAATTTGTCAATTTAGGGAAAAAAAGGTATTTTAAGTTCCTCCAGTATAAAGTCTCAGTTTGTCTTTCTGTTCTTATTGGTCTCAGCCCTTATCTTTCAAAGCCATATGGTTGAATGCATGAAGATTCAAGACAGTTATAGGTGCTCAAGGAATTATAACTTTTATCAATATTAAGTACCTCCTTTATATTTTCCTGAAATCTTATTTTGTCTGTTAATAATATGGACATTCTTACCATTTAAAAAATAAATGCCCTGGACATATATACACTACCAAATGTAAAATAGATAGCTAGTGGGAAGCAGCCACATAGCACAGGGAGATCAGCTCGGTGCTTTGTGACCACCTAGAGGGGTGGGATAGGGAGGGTGGGAGGGAGATGCAAGAGGGAGGAGATATGGGGATATATGTATATGTATAGCTGATTCACTTTGTTATAAAGCAGAAACTAACACACCATTGTAAAGCAATTATACTCCAATAAAGATGTTAAAAATAATAATAATAAAAATAAATAAATGCCTTAATATCTTACTCATCCCTTTATTTTTAACAATCCCATGACTCTTGACTTTAGTTATGTCAGTTATAAACAGCATCTGGCTGGATTATTTTTTTCCATAATCTGAGCTTCTGTTTTTTTTAATAAATCAACTCAGTCCTTTCACATATGTACAAAACATTTTTCGTGTGTGTTTTCTATTAGTCTTTTTCTTGTTTCATTATTTTCCCCTTTACCTCTGCCTTTAGAGTGATTGTATTTCCTTTATTCTTCCTTATTCCCAGTGTTTGTAAGTTTTCATTGCTGTATCGTTTTTCTAAAGTGGACATTTAATTTTTAGTAAATCTATTCAAAATATTTATCCATTTTTATTGAAAATTAATTGCATACTTCTAACCTACCCACCCCTCAAATAAAAGAAGACCTTTGGCAAAATTTTACTGACCTGGCTCATCCTCCCAAACAGCTCTATGACTTACTAAAATTTGTTGGAACATTAGATTCATGGTGTAAATAATTCATCTACTCTCCTGGCAATCGTATTCTTTAAAATGCCTTAGACCTCACTGGTATATAATTATCAAGTAAAACTATATGTTTTACAGTTACCTTTGCTCACTACTCTTTATTAATTCCTCTGCAGTCCACTATATTGGATTCTTTCTGTTTGATATGTATATCAGTTTGCTCAGGGCTGCCATAACAAAATATCACAAACTGGGTAGCTTAAACAGGAGCCATTTATTTTCTTACAGTTCTGGAAGCTGGTGGTCCAAGATCAAGGGGTCGGCAGTATTGATTTCTTCTGAGTCCTCTTTCCTTTGCTTGCAGATGTTTGCTTTCTCACCATGTCCTGGTCTTTCCTCTACGTGGGTGCATTTTTGATATCTCCTCCAATGTACAAATTTCCTCTTCTTATGAGGACACCAGCAAGATTGGATTAGGGTTCACTTTAAGGGCCTCCTTTTAATTTAATTACCTCTTTAAAAGCTCTATCTCTAAATACAGTCACATTTTAAAGTACTGGGGTTTAGGGTTCAACATATGAACTTTGGAGGGTCACATGCAGCCAACAGCATGTTTTATTCATAGGTATTTCAGAAATAGTGCATGGCTGGTAAGCTTTTTGAGTTCCTGATTGGCTGAAAGAAACATATCATGGATCCATACTGGAAAGATAGTTTGGGTATGAACTTCTAGGTTCAAAATTATTTTTCCTTAAGTAATTGAAGGCACTCCTGCATTGTATTCTAATGTCCAGTGTCTGTCATGTAGAAGACAGCTGTCTGACTGATTATTTCTCCTCCAGGATTTTCACATGTCCTACTTTTCTCGCAGGAAGTGGGTAAAATATTCTTTTAATCCTTGGAGTTGATAAATTCTCCTGGGAATTTGATGGGCTCTCATAATTTTTCACCTCTGGGAAGTTTTCATCCGTAATTTATTTAATTATTTCCTTCTAAAGACATCTATTAGATTGATGTGGAAACTTCTGGATCTTTCCTTGCTATCCCCTATCATATATTCTCACAATTTTCATCTCTTGGTCCTCTGACACTGCGGTCTTGGGAGGATCACTTGGTTCAGTTTTCCAGTTCACTTTGTGAAATTTAATCTGTATCGATTCTGCTATGCAGTTCATCTCTGGGGGCTTTACTTTAGCAATCATTTCGTTAATTTCCAAGAACTCTGAATGCTTTTTTTTTCATATTAGTTTGTTCTATTTTATAGATATGATGGACACTTCAGTCTCTCAAGGGAATTAATTACATTTCTTTATATATTTCCCCACTTATTCTATTAGCAGTTGTTCTCATGGTGTTCAGTACTGGTCTCAATTTCATTCCTGTCTTTCAGAATTTTCAACTGTCAGGTTACTTACCATTGGTTTTCTATTCCTATATGTGGATGAGTCTAGATTGATAATATTACCATGTGTATTTTATTGCATCAGACCAAGTAAGAAATTTTATTTTCCTAGCAGTAAATATGCATTCTAATTCAAGATCTCCAGTTTTATTGCTCTGGTGTAAAGAAGGAGATGCATTTTCTAGTGGACTTACATTTCTGATGTACTGCTGGCTTGTTTAATTGTTGAGGGAGGTACAAGTACTTTGTGGCAGTCACAAGGCCACCACCTCACTTCTTTGGTCTCAGTGCCCTTTCGTGAAAACTCCTGTGTCAGATCTCCCACGCCAGCAGTATTTATCCACCCTGTGTGTCCTAGGTATGAATGCCTGCATCAGTAACTCCTAACATATGGACTGATCTGGCTTTTTATGGAGTTCTTTGATTAATTATGGGCTGGTGACACATGCATAGCTTCTTCTCTATGCTGTCCACCTCTTAGAGTTATTCCAGAATTCCACTGGGAACAGTCACTTTTTTGTTGGTCTTTTTTTCACCTGTAGATGTTTGCAAGTTCCTCAGTTTTGTTTATGTAATTTCAACCAACAGTTTCCATTTGGTTTAAAACTTCCAGAAAGTCCTTACTATTTTTGTATGTTGGTAGATGTGCTCCTAATTTTCCTGTGCTTCTGTGGATTTCTTTCAGTATTTTTCCTGTCTTTGCAGTGGAACCTTCTTGAGGTGTATAAGTAAACATATGTTTTCAGTTAGCCATCAGAACCAGGAACCATTTTTCCAAATATTTACAATTTTGCAGAATACACTAAAAAAAGTAAACTCCCTTTTTTTTTCTGTTTGCTGTTTTACAGTCTAAAATTTCCTTCATTTTGAGAGAAGATATTTTGAAGGCATTTTGAAGGTAGTCTGTACAGTGATTAGTTGGGAGAAAAAACATGGAGGTATCAGGCTAACACTGAATGCTACACAGGTCATTCTACTATTGAGAAACATTTGGTTGGTGCTTTATTTCTGATTACTCCTAAATAGTCTGTCTCTTTCAAAGAATGTGAAGTTAATGTTGTAGAGCTAAATACAAACCAGCCACTTCAATTTCCACGTGCGTAGTAGCTGTAATTTTTCTCAGCTCTTCTTCCTCTGATACAGCCAGTGATGTTTTTTGCAAACAAGTGATGTTCAGGAAAGGCAATCGACTGGAAACCTATGTCCTAGACCCAGCTTTCTAAGTTGCTAATGACTAGAAAGTTAGAGAGTTTCCAAAGTTCTCTGGTTCTCATTCCCCTTATTTACAAGCACCCTAGTGATGCATTTGTAAAAAATCTGAAAAACCTGAAATTGTGCCCTGAAATCATTTTTTTTAATCCCATGAATGTGTCAGCTCGTTATGGTGAAATTGCCTAGTTAACTTTCTTATTAACATGACTCATCCTACTATATTAACTCTTTTTTTCTGAATGGATGATACATGATATGTAATAGCAAGCTCTTGAATAATAATAAAAAGGAAATGTATTTAGTCTTGATACTTTATATACATTATTTTAATTTAAACCTAATAACAGACATATCGGGAAGATATCAATATTTCTTCCATTTAACAAAAGAGAAACCAAAGCTTGAAAAGATTACATAATTTAGCCTAAGACATCCAGTTAGTATTGGCAGAGCCACGATTAGAATCTGGGTCCTAGCCCCTGACCATAACACTGTTCAGCCTTCTTATTTATAGGGAGGTAAATCCCTGAAGGAAAGTTATATGCTTTTTAAATATGATAAAGGGACCAGAAATTCCTCCTTTTACCACAAATATTCACCAGCCAATTTGGCTGGTCCTTTTAGTTTGAACAGGGTTTTCATGTCAGTGAGCTCAATTAATTTGCTCTGAGATGTTACAGAACAAACTGAATTCCCTTTTTCCCATCTCCAATGAGAAAGGCAAAGAAAAAAAGAGTGATCTATTTCCTCAGCCTTTAGGGACAGAGCTGAAATGTAGATTGTTCTGCAGTTCAAATTCTGATTGTTCTAAGGTTTTTTTTAAAAAAAAAAAAATCATCCATTCCCCTACTTACCTATGGTGTATTTTTAAATTTTAAGACACCATAGCTTATTTATAACTCACCGCCTAACCCAGAAAGAAAATTGTGGTGATGTTTTAGTGTGAACAAGGAACTATTTGTAAAAAACAGTGATTAGGGTATTGCTAACTCTCACGGAAGTACCTGAATAATCCTGATTTTTATAAGTAGATACGTTTTCTTTATCAGATAACACGATGAATTTGCCAAGGTAGAACTTGTGCAGTGAGAAACAATGAGAATGCTGCTTCTACTTCCGCCACTGGTCAGCGAGTTACCTGGTCTCTAGTCCCTGTAAAGTTTTTGACTAGACGATCTCCAAGATCCTGTCCAACTCCAAAGTTCTTAAATCTTTAGCTTTTTCATTCTTTCATTCTTTAGCAAATATTTACTGAGCCCCTATTATGTACCTGGCAGTGTTCAAGGCATACATAAATAAACAAAACAGACAACTCCCTGCTCCCGTAGAATTTATGTCATAATGGGGAAACTGCCATTAAACAGCAGGAAATGAGATCAGTGAGTAAGCTGAGTAGTCTTTTTCAAGACTCTGTGACAAAGTAAAGCAGTGTAAGAGGATTGGTCGGGCTGGGTATGGTCAGAGTGAGCTGCTTTAAGGGTGTAAGCTTAGAGCAAACGCTTGAAGGAGGTGAGGCTGTGAGGCATGCAGATACAGGGTCCGGAGTGGGAGAGCAGACAGAGAGAAAAAAACAGTACCAAGACCCAAGTCAGGAGTGTTCGTGGGGTTTAGGGAGATGGGCAAGGGAGTCCTGTGGCTAGAGCACAGGGAGGGAGGAGAGAGTAAGAAGACACAGAGGAAGGGGAATGGGGAGAGGTCTTGAAAAAACTTTTATACCATTGGAAGGACGTTCTTATTACCTTTGTTGTGGCACCCAGTTCTAGAAAGTTGCTATTACTGAGTTCTTAAGTGCCTCCTTTGATAGCTTAATATACCTGGTACTTTGATAATTCTTGCCTCTGGTCAGGCAAAGGAGCTTGGTCTTAAAGAGGGAGTTGGGAAAAGGAGCTGACATTGGCAATCTTAGAGGTGATGTGCCACCTGACTTTTTAAATGTCCAAAATTGGAAATAGAAAGTGTGATGGAAAGAGGGTAGGGAGGAAAGAGAGGGTGAGTAAATGTGTTTAGAGGACCAAGTGACCATTTGAATAATTGCTTTATTTGGCATTGAAATGGATGAGGCAATTGTGTTTTTCCAACAGAATAGGCAATTGAGTGAATCAAAGCAAATCAGGAAAATTCCACACTAACTCTGTCATTCTCTACTGTGTATATTTTGGGTTTTTAAAAATATTCTTTAGATTCATAGACTTTATTTCTTTTAGCAGTTTTAGGTTTACAGAAAAATTGAACAGAATGCCCAGACGGTTCCTGTATACAGTACCCACTTTCATTACCCCCAGCTCCAAGTTTTCGCTATTATTAACATCTTGCATTACTCTAGTATATTTGTTACAGTCGATGAGCCAATATTAGCCCTTTATTATTAACTAAAGTCCATAGTTTACATTAAGGTTCACTCTTCATGCTGTACATTCCATGGGTTTTCACAAATGTATAATGATGTGTACCCACAGTTTCATACAGAATAGTTTCACTGCCCTAAAATTCCCCTGTGCTCAATCTATTCATCCTTCCCTACCTCTCCCACACTTCTGGTAACCATTGATCATTTTTTACTGTGTCCACAGTTTTATCTTTTCCAGAAATTCATATAGTTAAAATCATACAGTCTGTAGCCCTTTTAGACTGGCTTCTTTCACTTAGAGATATGCATTTATCCATGTCTTTTTTGTGGCTTGATAGCTCATTTCTCTTTTATCACTGAATAAGATTCCAGTGTATGGATGTACCAAAGTTTAACTATTTATCTGTTGAAAACCCTGTTGGTTGCTTCCAAGTTTTGACAATTATAAATAAAGCTGCGATACACATTAATATGGAGGTTTTTGTGTGGATATAAGTTTTCATATCCTTTGGGTAAATATCAAGGAGTGCAATTGCTGGATCATGTGGTTAGGATGTGTGTAGTTTTGTGAGAAACTGCCAAACTGTGTTCTAGAGTGGCTGTACCAGTTTGCATTTCCACCATCAATGAAAAAGAGTTCCA
This sequence comes from Physeter macrocephalus, assembly GCF_002837175.3. Classification (NCBI taxonomy): domain Eukaryota; kingdom Metazoa; phylum Chordata; class Mammalia; order Artiodactyla; family Physeteridae; genus Physeter; species Physeter macrocephalus. The sequence continues at coordinate 20,662,734 of NC_041224.1, read as the reverse complement.
GTTGCTCCTTGAGAAAATTTGGTATTTTCAGTGATTTGGATTTTAGCCATTCTATTATGTGTTATAATTGTTTTAATTTGTATTTCTCTGATGACGTATGACGTTGAACATTTTATCCTATGCCTATTTGCCACCTGTATTGCTTCTTTAGTGAGGTATCTGTTGGACATTTTGTGTATTTTTAAATTGGGTTGTTTGTTTTATTATTTTTGAGTTTTAAAAGTACTTTGTATATTTTTAAATAGTCCTTTATCAGATATGTGTTTTAAGATATTTTCTCCAATCTCTGGGTCATCTTTTCATGCCCATAACAGTGTCTTTCACAGAGCAGAAGCTTTTAATTTCATTGAGGTCCAATTACCAATTTTTTCATTCATGGTTCATGATTTTGGTTTTCTATCTAAAAAGTCATTGCAAAACTCAAGATCACCTATAGTTTCTTTTATGTTATCTTCCAGATGTTTTATAGTTTGCAGTTGACATCTAGGTCTGTGAACCATTTCGAGTTAATTTTGGTGAAACATGGACGCTCTGAATCTAGATTCACTTTTTTGCACGTGGATCTAGTTGTTCTAATACCATTTGTTGAAAACACTAACCTTCCTCATTGAATTGCCTTTGTTCCTTTGCCAAAGATCAGTTGACCATATTTATGTGGGTCTCTTTGGAGCTCTATAGTCAGTTCCTTTGATCAATTTGTCTATTCTTTCACCAATACCACACTGTCTTAATTAATGTACCTCTATAGAAAGTCTTGCAGTCAGGTAGTGTCAGTCCTCCGACTTTGTTCTTCTCTTTCAATATTGTGTTGGCTATTCTAAGTATTTTGACTTTCCTTATAAACTTCAGAATGAATTTGTCAATAGCCCTGAAATAACTTGCTAAGATTTTGGCGGGGATTGAATTCAATCTATACATCAAGTAGGGAAGAACTTACATGTGGACAATGTTGAGTCTTCTTCATGGAATATCATCCATTTACTTAGATAGTTTTTTCATCAGTTTTGTAGTGTTCTTCATATAGACCATGTACTTTATTGTTACATTTTTACATTTATATTTCTTTTTTTCAGTGCTAATATAAATGGTATTATGTTTTTAATTTCAAATCCAACTGTTCATTGCTGGAATATAAGAAAATAATTGACTTTTTTACATTAACCTTGTATCCTACAACCTTGCTATAATTGCTTATTAGTTTCAGGAGCTTTTTCATTGTTGTTGCATCTTTGAAATTTTCAACATAGACAATCGTGTCACTTGCAAACAAAGGCATTTTTATTTCTTTATAATCAGTATACCTCTTATTTCCTTTTCTTCTCTTATTGCATTATGTCGGTTTTCCAGTATAATGTTTAATAGAAGCAGTGAAAGAAGACATCCTTCTTTGTTCCTGATCTGAACAGGAAAGTCTCCAGTTTCTCGCCATATACCAGGCAAAAGTGATTTAAAGAACTCCAATTCAGACACATACTGAAAAAATATATATTTAACTTTAAATATATTGAAAAAGAAGCTTATAAGTATCTAAGTTGGATAGAACAAATTAACTACTATGGTAAGACTGTAAGACTGAGCTAAGATTTTTCTGCTGTACATGAAACAATGCCTGATACTTAGCCAAAACTCAATAAATATTTATTAACTGAATGAATGAAATGGTAAATGAATGTGTGATGACAATGAAAAACAGGACTCAGAACATAAAACATCTATGTTCTTCATTAAAAAATAAAAATAAAAACTGGTGACATAAAAATAAGAATGAGATTAGCTATAGGTTCTTTGTAGGATGTTCTTTACAAGTTGAGGAAGTTCCCATCTGTTCCTAGCTTCTTAAGAGTTGTTATCATGAATGGATGTTAAAATTTGTTATATGGGCTTCCCTGGTGGCGCAGTAGTTGAGAGTCCGCCTGCTGATGCAGGGGACGCGGGTTTGTGCCCTTGTCCAGGAGGATCCCGCGTGCTGCAGAGCGGATGGGCCCATGAGCCATGGCTGCTGGGCCTGCACGTCCAGAGCCTGCGCTCCGCAACGGGAGAGGCCGCAACAGTGAGAGGCCCGCATACCGAAAAAAAAAAAAAAAATTTGTCATATGATTTCTCTGCATCTATTGATAAAATTATATGATTTTTCTTCTTTAGCTTGCTGATATGATAGATTACATTAATCTATTTTCTAATGTTTACCAACATAACATATCTGAAATAAATTCTACCTCATGGTTGTGTATAATTCATTTATACATTGTTGGATTCATTTTGCTAATATTTTGTAGAGGATTTTTGCATTTATGTTCATGGAAGATATTGGCCTATAGTTTTCCATTTGGTAGAATTCACCATCAAACCCATCTGGGCTTATTGCTTTCTCTTTTGGAATGTTTATTAATGATTGATTCAATTTCATTAATAGATAAAGGCCTATTCACATTATCTGTTTTTCTTGTGTGAGTTTTCATAGATGTACTTCTCAAGGAATTGATCAATTTCATCTAGATTATCAAATTTGTGGGCATGGAGTTGTTAATAACTAATAACACTTTATTATTCTTTCAGGGGATCAATGATGATGGCTACTCTTTCATTTCGGATGTTTATATTTGTATCTTCTCTCTTTTTTTCCTTAGGTAACCTAGCTAGAAGTTTATCAGTTTTATTGTTCCCTTCCAAGGACCAGTTTAGATGATTGATTTTAGATCTTTCTTACTTCCTACTTTATGAATTTAATACTGTGAAATTTCCCTGTAAACACGGCTTCGCTATCCCACAAACTTTGATTAATTATATTTCCATTTTCATTTGGTTTGAAATACTTTTAGTTTTTCTTGTAACTCCTTCTTTAACCCATGTTTTATTGAGAAACGTGTTGTATAATCTCAAAGTATTTGGCCTTTTTCTTCAGCTATTTTCCTGTTACTTATTTCTAGTTAAACTCCACTGTGATCTGAAAGGATACATTGTATGATTCTATTCTTTTAAATTGGCTATAGTGTGTTTTATGGCCCGGATGTCTTCAATCTTGGTGAGTGTTCCCTATGAGTCTGAGAAGAATGTGTATTCTGCTGTTTCTGGATGACGTAGTCTACCAATGAATTAGATCCAGTTGATTGATGTTATTCAGTTCAACTATGCCCTTACTGATTTAATGCCTCCCGCTCTGTCAGTTACTTATAGAGGGATGTTGAAGTCTTCAACTGTAAGAGTGGATTCATCTACTTCTTGCAGTTGTACCACTTTTCAAGTTGTACTGTCTCAAGTATTTGATGTTCTGTTGTTGGGTGCATACACATTCGGGATTGTTGTCTTCTTAGAGAATTGACCACTTTCTCATTGTGTAATGCCCTCTTCATCCATAATAGTTTTCTTTCTCCGAAGTCTGTTTTGCCCAAAATTAATATAGCTTTCCCAGCTTTCTGTTCATTAGTATTAGCATGGTATATCTTTCTCCATCCCGTTACTTCTAATCTACCTGTGTCTTTATATTTAATTTAAGTTTCTTATAGACAATACATAGATGAGTCTTGTTTTTTTAATCTACTCTGACAATCTCTGTCTTTTAATTGGTATATTTAGAAAACTGACATTTAAAGTGATTATTGATAGTTGAGTCAATACCTAGCATATCTGTTACTGTTTTACATTTGTTAACTTTGTTCTTTTTGTGTGCATGTGTCTTATACTCTTTTTTGCCTCCTTTGTTTTAAAGGAGCATTTTTTATGAGTCCTTTTTTCTCTTCTCTTAGCATGTCTTCTTTTTAAACCTTTTTTATTGTTTGCCCATGAGTTTGAAACATGCATTTACTAATAATCCAAGTCCACTTTCAAATAACACTATACCACTTCATGAGTAGTGCAAGTACACAGTATTCTCAATTCCTCCCTCCCTTCTCTTATGATGTGCTGCCATACGTTTCACTTGCCCAAAAGCTAAAATCACTGAATACATTCTTGTTATTATTATTTTGACTAAACTATTATCTGTTACATCAATTAATAATAAGAAAAGTAAAATATTTTATTTACCTTTATTTATTCCTTCTCTAACACTCTTCTTTTTTTAATGTAATCTGATTTTCTGACCATATCATTTTCCTTTTCTCTAAGGAACTTCTTTTAACTTGACTTGCAAGGCAGATCTACTAGCAAAAAATTTCCTCAATTTTTATTTGTCTGAGAAAATATTTCTTTCTCCTTTATTTTGAAGGATAATTTCGCTGGATGTGGAATTCCAGGTTGGAGTTTTTCTTTCGTCACTCTAAATATTGTGTTTCACTGCCTTCTTGTTGGCATGTTTTCTGAAGAGAAGTCTGATGTAATTCTTATCTTTGCTGCTCTCTAAGTTGTTTTCTCCCTCTGGCTTCTTTCATTAGATAGATTCTCTCTAACCTTTGATTCTCTGAAGTTTGAATATCATGTGCCTCAGTGTAGATAAATTCTAGTGCTGGTGTTTATCGTGTTGATGTTCTCAGATCTTCCAGGATCCGTGGTTTGTTGTCTATCATTAAGTTTGGGAAAATACCATTTATTATCACTTTAAATATTTTTTTCTGTTCTTTCTTCTCCTATTGGTATTCACATTATGCATGTTATACCTTTTATAACCATTCCACAATTCTTGGACAGTCTGTTCCATTCTTTTGTTTGTTTGTTTTTTGCATTCCAGATTTGGAATTGTCTATTGACGTATTTTCAAGCTCACCGATTCTTTCCTCAGCTGTGTCCAGTCTGTTGATGAGCCCATCAGAAGCATGCTTCATTTCTGTTAGAGTGTTTTTTTTTAATTTCTAGCATTTCATTTTGATTCTTTCTTAGAGTTTCCAGTTCTCTGCTTACATTGTCCATCTGTTCTTCCATGTTGTCCACTTTTTCCATTAGAGCCCTTAGCTTATTAATCATACTTGTATTAAATTTCCTGTCTGATAATTTCAACATCTCCACCATACCTAAATCTGGTTCTGATGCTTAGTCTGTGCCTTGACAGCCTGACATGATGTAATGGGTAAAAATTAGACCTTTAGTATGAGGTTTTATGTTCATCTGGCTAGAGGTTAAGCTGTGTTTGCTGTTTGCTCTAACTGTAGGATCAGGGCTCTAATTTTCCCTTTTGTCCTTGTTTTTGTTTCCTCTGCTGTCTTTGGGTTTCCAGAGAGATTTCTTCCTAAATAAGGTCTACAATGTACTGTTCTTTAAGTCGAATCCCCGTATTATTACATAGAAGCCCTACGTATATGTTGGTAAGTTGTGGGGTGAGAGAAAGCTCTCGGTAGGGCTACGATTAGGTCTCAGTCTTTTAGTGAGTCCTTTACTACCCCTGGGTTTTATTCTTTATAATTTCCCCTCAGATTTTTACTTTTTTCACTCCTTAAGTAATACAGGAAGACTAGAGGGAGCTGAATTGGTAATTTCCCCCCTACCAGGGGCTGGAGTTGGGTATTTCCTTTTCCCCAATTCGGTTAGACTCTGATGAACCTAGTCAGTTAAGCTCTTTTAAAATAATTTGTCTTGAGGGTAGGCCTTGCTGAGAAGAACAGAATGCTCTAGGTATATTTCTGGGTATATTTTCCCCTCCTCCTGCCAAAAAATTGAGGGAAATTTTTCCGTGATTTTTCCCTGTGAGGACCTGATAGGACTCCTGGAGGTCTAACTCACAAAAGTTTGGAGATCCTCCCCACTGCCCCCTGCCACCCAAGATTTTTTAACTTTCAAACTTGTCCACAGTGAGTCTCCAGCAATTCATCAACTACAGTTTAGGCTTTTCGACCTCATTACTGGTCCCCACAGGGGTTTCTGTCCCTTGGTTTCTGCTTTAGTAAGTTGTGATTCTCAGCATCTGCCTGTCTCTCTCTCCAATTTTGGAGGCAGCAGTTATGATTGCTCTGTGACCTCAATTCACTGAAGAATTTAAGAAGAGTTGTTGATTTTCAGTTTATTCAGCTTTTCTCTTGTCGTGAGGACTAGAGTAACAATTTCCAAGCTCCTTACATTGCTTTCCTGGAGACTAGAGGTCTGTGCTGTACACATGTAATGAACTGTTTAACCTCTCTCTACATTTCTAACCCCAGATCTGTAAAGGGAAGTTAATAGTCTTACCCTACATCTACACATGTGGTAGTGTTCATATAACATAACATATGTGAATGTTCTAAATTTTATTAATATGGGCAATATTGTTATTTATATCCTTTATTAAATGAATGTAAAGCCTATAACCTCCCTTTTGAGGGAAATTTCCCTTTTCATTACTTTTGATTATTTTCTTTCCTCTCATTTAAAATTTGAGTGTTTTCAAATGACAACATGAGAAATTGTGCACTGGTAAGGATTAAGCACAGTTCAGTTCATTGCTTTGCCCTATCAGTAGTGAGTAAAGAGCAGACACCTAGCAGAACAGCTGAGAGTAACTGAGGGCCAAGTAAAGCCAAGGTTTCCTCTCACTGATGCATTTTACACCCTAACTTTAATGAGCTAAGTATGTGATGAAATGGATAAATGTTTCCATTATCCAAAGGTGTCCATTCAGAGTCTCTAAATCAGCACTGGGACCTGCCTTCAATGTTTCAGGAACCTGGAGACTGACTAGTTGCAGGAGAGGAACTTTAGGAAAAGCTACTGGTCGAGTTCTTTTAATTCTTTACCTGGACAACCTAGATACATGGATATTGTTGAGGAAGCTGGTCTCTAGGAGCCATACTCTTCTGGAATTTAATCATCATCACCCATATTTTCTATTACCCGTTGCTGAGTGTTTTCCTCCAGAGGAATGTTCATTCTAAATAAATGCTGAGGAGTTGCTTTCTCAAATCCTTGACATAAATTTAACTGATTAATGTTATAATATTTGTATTTAAATGGTATAATATTATTTTATTCTGACTATCTATGTTTTTGATTTAGCAAGTTCTCTTTAAGTTTTTCCTACCCTACATTATAAGCTTGGATTATAATATCAGCTTTGAATATAATATAAACTTGATTATAATATCAATATATAAACTTCATTATATCTTTATATATTCTTTGAATACATTTTGCTTTTATAATAAAAATCATGGTAACAATGGTTGTTTTACAGTATATAATGTTAACAATTATTATATTAATGGTGAGTGTTCAACCAAAATGTAGAATATCAAAATAGAAGTAACCAGATTATTTATCTAGCAGTTGATTTTTAGAAAGCTATTTCAAATAATGTTACTATTGCAACATGAATTGCTTTTCAGTAAAATTTGTGTAATAAAATACAAAATTAGAAACAAATGAATTTAGAATTAATTAGCTTTGAAGACATCAGCCACTTTAATTTTTCAAAGTGATAGTTGTTTAAAAGTTTTTTTAAAATAAATACTTTGCTGAGCATTATCATATACATGCACACAGAAAAAGTCTCAGGAGACAGTGAGTATTATTTCTGTTGAAAGGCAAAAAATACATACCATAATTTTAGTCTTTAATGGGTGTCCCATTGGCCATAAATAAAATCCAGCATTAAAAGGAGTCCATAAATGATTCTTCTAGTTTTTCCATTGGCCACTGTGGCTACAAAAATCACTTTACATAACATGCAGTTGTTCAATTGAATACACTGGTGGTTCCATATATACATATTCCTGTTGAAACAACTAATGAACTTGTCAAAAAGTTTTGTTGAAATTAAGTAGTGAGTTAGTAAACTCAACCAGATTTAATTTGGACTGTAGTAGGATGAAATAATGGGATAAAAATAGGTTGACATATATTGGAGAGTTAATGCTCATGATGAGAGGGTACAAGAGGGATGGCCAGGAGATGTCATGGTGGGGTTTTGAGAAGTAGAGTAAAAGGAGAATGGAAAGAAAGGGAATTTGTCAAGAGCATGTAGGATCGATTGAAGATTAAAAAGACTGAAAGCAGAGAATAAAATGAAGTGTTAAAACAATAAAAATGATACATTAATAAATAAAACACACGTATGCTAGAGTTTTGGATAAAACCAGAAAATGTGTTATATTTTCATGAAATTTGGTTTTCTGAGATGATTTTCTCAGAAAAATAGTTATAAAATAAATAAAATAAAGCTATGTCTTTTTTAATCTCTGTGATGTAATCCAGGATTTATACAAAAAGAGGGCTCAACTTAGTTTGATTTTGTAGAGTTGTCCTGTTATCAAGGTCAGAAGCTTCATACATATTTATTTTTAACCTTTAAAAAATGGGGAAAATTTGTATGAATTTGAAAACTAAGTATTCCCTAAATCTTGGAGCTGAAGACTCTTTGGAGTGAGTGTTTGCTTATGTGTGAGACGGGAAACAGTCAACTGACCCAAATTCCTTTCATATTGAATCTTAGCTTATTTTATTTTTCAAGAAATCAAATATGAAAGGTAATTTTTACTTAAGAACTGTCTGCTTTTCCAAAATGTTGGTGTTAAAGTCTCACTTTTCAGGTTTCCAAGCTTCAGGCAAGTTTTTCTTTTTCTTTTTCTTTTTTTTTAGTCTGTCATCTTGATTTATTTTTGGTATTATGTTTAATGTCCATTAAGAGTTGTATTTCTGACTTGACCTTAGACTTTTTGTAGTGGTGCACATTGGCAATATGCTTAATTTCTGGTCTGAATTATTTGGTTGTTTTTGGTAAGACTCCTAGAATGTCAATATAATATCATGTGTAACAGAATGAGTGATATTGTCCTCTTCTTCTAATAGTATAAATTTTGGATAGATTTTTATAGAATAAATTATCTGTAGATAAATTTTGACACTAAGAAAAAAGTGAGGAAGTAAGATTTTTCAGTAAAGGGAAATGTCATTGAAGAAAAAGAATATTGCAATAGAAGAAATTTACTATCCATGAGTTTTCTTTACTCTGAGTCTTATTTTTCCCATGTAAAAGAAAGGATTGTATAAGTGATTGCTGAAGTACCTTAAAAGTACATTATATATGTATAATATATATGTATATATTATACATATGTATAGCAACTAAGGAAATGGTAATCATAAAATTTTGGTGCAAAAAAATGTAGGAAAGTATCTTTTCAACTTTATTTTTTGTTATTTAAATAGAATTTTTTGAAGAGCACTAGGAAATGTCTGTTTTTGTTGTGTTCTGAATTGTTTTTATTGTTTAAAAAAAGATCAGAACTTGTCATGGTGGTTGGTTTCAAAACAAGCTCTATTTCTATTTCTCTTCCTTTTGAATTTGTTACTCCTTATACTTTAAAAAGTCCTGAATATTGACGTTAGTTAATTCAGGTAGATTTTCTGTCTGTCAAAATGTTAAATATATTCCACAGATTGGTTTCTGAAATGACTTGTTTACTCTCAAATTCATTTACTATGAGGATTTTCTACAGTAACACACCTTAGTCGAGATGGGTGAAGTTTTTTTAAGTGGTGAAAAATTCTGGCTTTACACCTCCGCCAGCATTTTAGATACTTGAGATAGTTACAGTTTGGGGCCATGTCTAATTTTGTACACAGAAATCGATATGTCAAAACTAAACAAAGGTCTAACTCACCAAAGGAAATATAACATCCATAGTCTCACTTTATAACCACAGCTTGCCTGAGTATAAGCTGGATCTTGCCCACTATGTTGTAGAACAGATTGTACATCAAGGATGATTAAAAGTATTATTTTTGAGCTGTTGCATTGCTAGATTCCATTCTTTCATCAACAACCTGGATGCCCATATGCCTCTAACATCCAAACAATGAAGAGTTGATTTTTCTCTGTTTGTTTCTTTTTCTTCCCCATTTTTAGGTGTATACTGTTGAGGAATCTGGACTAAACATCCTGGTGTGGTCAGTGATTGGCAATAAAAGAACCGGTTGGATGTATGGACATGTACCTCTCTCCAGTAACAGTCCATTTAAGGTGGCATTTGAAGCTGATCTGAGCGGAAAAGAGAACATCTTTATTGCCCTTGATGACATCTCCTTTACCCCAGAATGTATATTTGGAGGTAAGCCATCCCTTCAGAAAATGGGATGTGCAAGGATTGTTTTAAATATCTGAATATAGAAGAATGGGGAATTTCTGAGGCATTGCATTTCTTTTCACGTCCAGTCCTACTCATACCTTGTAGAAAGAACAGTATGTACTGTCGGAGGTAAAGTTTTTCTCCCCATGAAACTTGCTCATGAAATTTTCATATCCTCTAGGCAACAAAATAGCTTTGACTAAAATTCTTTAAGAGACCCAGAGAAAATTTAGTTCCATCAGTATAGCTTTATTGTCTACTTTCTTTATTTCCAAAGGTTCACAACAACTGCACGAGGTAAAGATTCCTCTGTTCACCTGTCATCTTCCAGACTGTCTTTTCCATCCATATTAGCTTTTCCCTTTCCCTGGGCCATTTCCCTTCTGTTTCTACACTACAGTCTAGAACTCTTATTCTATTGCATAAAGAAAAAAAAAAAATCTTGTCAGTAACTCCTTTTCTTAGAAATCATCCCCTTAACTGAAATCTGAATTTCTAATGTTTAAGATGCTTCCACTTAAGTGGCTATTTGTTCTCTTATAAATTCTTCACATTATCAACATTAGAGAGTAGGGTCATTGCCTTTCAGACTAATCCATGCCTCTTTCAAAATTCTGTTCTTACAGCCTTTATTCAAAATTTTCTTCTCTTTTAAAGCCACACATCTGGGTTCTTCTTTTTCTCATGGTTTTCCACTGGATTCTAAATCCTGGGCAATCTCAACCTCCAGGTGAATCAAACTGTGTGAAACATTGGCCTTTTAAATTCTAGTCACTTTCATAAATATTTTTCCTCATTAACCAACTCCCATAGTTATATTCTGAACTTTATCATCCCCTCTGAAAATTTAGGGTTGAAAAATATAATCTAATCATTATGTCTTCTACTTTTTGATTACTCCACCTAAACCTGTTTTCCAATGTAAGTAATAAGAAAAAATACAACTCTAGATTTGCAATGTTTCCTGTTTTTTTCCAGAAAACAACCTCTTTATACTTTTCCCCTAATGGTCTCAGATTTAATGATCTAACACCTCAATTCCATTCTTAATCAAGCACTTTGAATTCTGTCCTATTTTTTTCATTTTAACATAAATTTGGGTCCTAATTATGTGCCAGGAACTCTGCTAAGTACTTTGCAAGTATTAACACATTTATTTATCAGACCATCCCTGTAGAATAGGTACAAGTATCTAGCTCATGTTCCTTATAATGGCGTTATCAATCTTTGAAACTGACTTACAGTAGCCGTAGCCATTTGCATTTTCCAAACTGCTACTGGTCATACTCATTGGGACCACTAAAAATTTCAACTTTTCACGTTAGCTGGACTCCCAACAGTCCTAGATGCAGGTTTACGACCATTCCCTGGCACTACTTCTCTACAACAATCCTCAAATCCTCATCTCTTCCTTGAACTTTCTTCACTCTGCCAATGTTCTTATATCCTCTGAACAGAAAATAGAGCCCGTTTATAGTGAACTTCCTTAATTTTCTCTTTCCCTCCTCCAAATGTGCCTGTATCTGCAACCAAATTATTTTCGTCACCATTCGTCTCAGGAAAAAACCCTTGAAAAATCCTGCTGAGAAATCTGCTGATAGCCTTATGGAGGTTCTTTTGTATGTGGCAAGTTACCTTGCTCTTGCTGCTTTCAAAATTCTTTCTTCTCTTTGACTCGTAATGATTTAATTATAATGTGTGTCTAGGTAGAATTCTTTGAGTTGATCCTGTTTGGGCACTTTTGAGCTTCATGAGTCTGGATTTCTATATCCTTTCCAAGATTTAGGATGTTTTGGGCCATTATTTCTCTAGATAAACTTTCTGCCTTTTTCTCTTTCTCTCTTGTTCTCTGGAAATCGCATGATGCAGGATTCAAGCCAGGTCACTAGGCTGCCTCAGGGACCATAGTGAGATTGAAGCCAGCAGGCCTGTTACTGGGAGCACACACAGTCCTCCTCCTGGTTCCTGAGTGAGCAGGAACTGAACCGTGACAGAACAGGGCTGGAACTGAGTCACAGGACAGCTCCAGGGTCCACAGCCAGGACTGACGTCAGCGGGCCTGCTTCCAGGGGCACAAATGTGTGTAGGCAGGACTAACTCCTGGAATGCAGTAGAGCAGGGCTGGAACTGAGTCATAGGACTGCTGCCGGATCTGCAATCAATTCCAAGGTCAGCCGGCCTCTTAATGGGGCACAGACAGGCATGGTTCCTCCCACACGTCTTGGCAGGTTGGGCTGGTTGTAGAACTGTGGCCAAGCATGGCTGTAGCTGAGTCCACTGGGAAATGGGGCTACTTTTGGTCTGTATCCAGGACCACTTTCAGTGAACCTGCCACCAGAGCATGGGCCTCCCTTCTCAAAGCAGCTCTCCTTGGTCTTGGGCTTCACCAGAGTTTCACAACTCCTGCCAGGATCCTAAAGCTCCCACGAAGGCACTTTTGTCCATGAATGACTGCTAGTTTGTTGTTTGGGGTTGGAGGGATGTGAGCTAGGGACCTCCTATTCTACCATATTTCTGATGTCACTCTCCTCACACGGAATTTTTAAAGGTTTTTTAAAAAGAAAAAAATAGCAATTGTATATTTATACCTCAGAAACGTTTGGTAAAAATGGTCTTTTAAGTGTTAGCACTTAGCAAGGAAAACTTCATTTCCTAGTAATGCTATATACAGGAAGCATTATTATCACATAAAATTTAAAACTGATCAAACTTAAATGAAGTTCTCTCCAAATATTCTATTTTTATTGAATGAAAATGCCCAGGATGGGACGCAGTTTTCCAATGGAATATAGTTGTAAAAAAATGTTAAAATTCAGATGGTACAGGGCCTTCTACAATGAATATTTGTTGAACAAAGCAAGAGAAAGATTAGATAAATGTTTCCAGTATTCATCTACGTGTGTCCTTCTTCATTCAGCTCTCAGAGAATGTGAAAAATTCTCTACGATCAAAACTATTGAATACTTGCTGCTTCCATCTTTCCTTAATTAGCTCAGTCTGGATTCAAATGAACTAAGCAAGCTAAATTAACTTAGGTAATATTCTCCAAATCTATAATAAGACATCCAGAGTTTTACATTCAGCATATTACATTTTCTGATGTCCAGATTAACATCCTAAGATTAAAAACAGTATCCTAAAAGTAAAAACTCTCAACTTCATTTCAACCTCATATTAGGTGTTTTGGTTGTTTTGACCATTCTCCCCACACACCCCCAATAAGATACGCTCTCCCATAATATGAAGGGATGTAGAACTACAGCATTTGTCACCATAAGTTACCTGTAGTTTTCTTTCCATTTAGAAGATTGCCCTATAATGGCGACCCCTCCCCTACGCCACAGATCTTTAGTTTCTGCGTTATTACTTCTCTATCCTTCCTTTAATTACTTCAGGTTTCCCAGGGAAACATTTTCTAAATGGAGACATCCTTGATGCAATAAAGCATCTCCAGCAATTCTGAGTCAGCAGAGAAATGCATTTATTTTCATAGAGTCTGGTTTTTTTAACCATGTGAGTTTCCAGGGTGGAAGGTGTTTTCTATTTTTGTTCTATAATTTGAAACAAGAAGGAACACATTTTTCTGCCTGGTGAAGAAACATTTTACAGGGCTGGTAGGACATTTCTGCCTTTAAAACTATACAAGACATTGTACAGTATTTGAGGCAACAGTGAGTGAGAAAATGTAGCATACTTGAAGATATGGTGCATATCTACAGAATTTTTTTCAGGAGTCTAATAAGGGGGGAAATACCAGTAGACACAGCTGGAAGGGGAATGATAGGTAGGAAGCAGATTATTTTGGTGTTCTGGGTTCAATAGTGTCCTCCTCCAAATCCATGGCCTTCCCAGGTCCTCAAAATGTGAGATTATTTGGAAGTAAGGTCTTTGCAGATGTAATTAAGATGCTAGTTAAGATGAGGTCATACTGGAGTAGGGTTGGCCCTTAATATAATATGACTGGTGTCATTCTAAGGAGAGGAGAAGGGACACAGCAACAGACACACAGGAAGACTATCATGTGATGAAGGAGGCAGAGGTTGAAGTGGTGCATCTCTGAGTAAAGGCATGACAAGGATGGCCAGGAAAACCAGAAGCTAAGAGAAAGGAATGGACTGGGTTCTCCCCTAGAGCCTTCAGAGATAGTGTGTCTCAGTCAGCACCTTGAATTTCAGACTTCTGGCCTATGCAACTGTGAGAGAATAAATGTCTATCATTTTAAGCCATCCAGTTTCTGGTACTTTGTTATGGCAGCCCTAGGAAACTAATACAACTGGGAACACTGATGTCTACTTTATAACCAAGAACTGGGTTCAAATTGTCATTAAAACACTTACTACCCATTTGACCCCATTTTTATTATCCATGAAATGATCGTCATCAAGATTTAGGAAATGTGCCTTTCCTGAAAAGAGTTGCAGTAACAATTTTTTTTTTTAATTTTTATTGGAGTGTAGTTGATTAACAGTGTTGTGTTAGCTTCAGGTGTACAGCAAAGTGAATCAGTTATACATATACATATATCCACTCTTTTTTTTTTTTAGATTCTCTTCCCACACAGACCATTGACCATAGAGTATTGAGTAGAGTTCCCTGTGCTATACAGCAGGTTCTTATTAGTTATCTATTTTATATATAGTAGTGTGCATATGTCAATCCCAATCTCCCAATTTATCCCTCCCCCCACTTATCCCCTGGTAACCATAAGTTTGTTTTCTACATCCATGACTTCTGTTTTGTAAAGCATTAACTATTTCAGGCAAAAAAAACCTAAGAATAATTCTGCAGCATCTTATCTTCTACTAATTAACATTCCTAATTGAAATGTACTGAGTCTGATGCTTCATTATTTAAATACACAGTAAATAACAAGGGATGCTGCTATGGATTTTAAATCTAAGAAAACTGCAGTTTTAGGGATTAACTTTATGAACAAACTTTCCAACTAGATTTTTTTGTTAAATTGAAAGAAAATCATCTTCAGGAAGTGAATGCAATTCCAAAGAAAAGAAATATTATCCTAGGGCATCCTTTTTTTAAATTGACTTGGTAAATATAAAATGACAGCAACTAGCAAGGTGCCAAACAAATAATGAAATTCATAAAGCATTCAAGGAGAATAAGCAGCCACAAGTTCTCCTTGTTTATATTATCACTGCTAAATGACAGTGTCTCTCACATCATTCTGGAATAGAGATTTTCATTCTTGTTTTACATCTCTGAATTTGAGCAGCAAGTATTACTCTGGAGCATTTCCAGGACAGGTATATTCTCTTGAATGCAAATTATTTAAAGGGGGAGACATTTGTCTGTTTTCGTCATCTTCATCATTTATATCATCTTCAGTGATGTATTCTACATGCCTAGAAGAGTCCTGTTATATAGGAGATACTCAATAAACATGTCTTATGAATAAAGAAATATGTCAAATGAGTAGAGGAATAAGTCAAAGTCATCAACTGAATTTATCAGCGTATGGTACCTCCTTTTACTACCACCAATGAACTCTGCCTCCAGTATTATTTTCAAACCCTTGTTTGGGAGGTAAGAGAGACAGAGATAGAGATAAAGAGAGACACAGAGAGAATCCAATAGATTCTGTGTGGCTATATTGAGTGATAGAAAGATGACAACTATACTAAAAATTTGGAGACATGAGTCTAAATCATGACTGTGTCACTAAATAATTGTATAATGTTAAGAAACTAGTTTAAACTCCTTAGACCATGTTTTGTCATCAGGGTAATGATATAGACAGTCTCTTAAATCCCTTTCAGGTCTACTGTCTTATGATCATATGGGACTTGGTTTGTAAAAGAGGCTCAGGAAGTCAGAAGGAAGGCATAGAGAATGACATAGAAAAGAAGAGAGTCCAGAGAGAATGAGGAGGAAGTTCAAAGTGATCTAGGGTTATGGCAGAAATGTCATTGCAGGAAGACACAGAAGACTTCTTGCTACTTGCTGTATTTGTGAACTTGAGTAAGTCTGCCCTTCATTTAGTCAAAGCTGAGAATCTACTGTGTGCTGCCCTGGATTTAGATGGGAAGGACATACGTGCCTATAATATCGCCAGCTCTCCAGGAATTTACAAACTAAGGACATATTGGGATAATGATGCATACGTGGAAGCTTAAAATATTATAAAGTGCATTTGAAACTCTCTCAGCTCTAAAACTATAGTTCTAAGATGATTTCATTTGACTTGAAGGCAGCATCAAGTACATGGAAGTAACTTATTGAGCCATCAATGAATATTCATAAGAAATATTCAGTGGTGTGTTGGTAGACTAGCTCTCAAGGGGGAAAAAAATCCCTGATGTGTAGCATTTCCCTATTTCCTTGGTTAAATACCCCAGCATGGTTAATTTCAGGTTGCCAGTATGACCTCACTGAAAGTGTATTTGAGAAGAAAAGCACACAGTCAGTTTTGCTGAAGCAGTACAACAGGCTGCCATACACACACGTCAGAGGAAGGAGCCTCAGGGTTAATGATGCTCCCTTCCTCCCAGCTGGACAGAGGAGTGAAAACTATGGCTGTGGTCCAGGGCAAAGAATGAGCACATTTACTTCTCATAATGGATGAAGAGTTTGCTAATGAAAGCTTATCTCATAATAAGGATATTTGTACCATTTGTATGAGTTGATATTTTTTTAAAAGACTCAAAAACCTCTTGGTTATGAACCATAAAGAGATGTCATCAATTTTTTAGTGCCTTTATCTTTTTCTCCATATCCACTTTGAAACCAGAGATTCTGCCTTCTTTTTTCCCCCTCAGTTCCATTTTACAGCTCAAACTCTACTTCAAGGCCTTCTTATTACTCATCGGAATCCCTGTTACGGCTGCATAACAGATTTATCTAATTTACACACACACACACACACACACACACACGTAACTACCAACTTAATCTTCTAGTCCCGACTATAGTGTAAGTTCCAGAAAAGGAGGAACATTTTTCTTATTGACCACAATAACAAAAAGAATTTTTTATTGCAAGCAACAGAACCTGACTCGGGCTAACTTAAAGGCAGAAAATAAGTTTATTGAAAGAATATTGGATTGCTCCAAAAATTAAATGTAAAACTAAGAATCTAAGACAGAAAAATAAGTGGGAAGTAACACTGAGTAAACCAGAGGTTGAAACTACCTAAGTCCACTGCCTATGAATACTTCCTTCAGAGCTGGGCTACCTACTTTCCTGCCACCATGATGAGTAATCTCTAATCGTCCCTTTGTCACTCCCTCAAAATTAAAGGAGCTGGTTGGAAGCATACTGTTGACCAAGCCCAAGTCATACGTCTACACTTCAGAGTCTTGTAAGTTACACTTTCACTTCTAATTTCCACATCAGCCACCTCTGGCTGACGACCATTCCTCTTCTTTTTTAAAAAATCATAATCGAGCTTGAATATTCTGCAACCATTTGGACCAATTTACAAAGCTGACCAGAAACATACTCCAGTGGTGAGAGATGAAATAAAACTGGGACTAATCAAAATACATAAATTCATGCAAGTTATAAAGAAGAAAAATGCTTAGAGGCTCTCAATTGCCTACTGAATATGTTTCTTATCCTTTGTTGCAGCTCCTGTCTTATCTCTCTGATTCTGGTTATGAAATGATCCCTTAAAATAGGACCTCTTGCCTTTCTCTAGTCATGTCCCATATTCTGTCCTCTCATCTCATTGACTTTAATCTTACTGCTCTCAGGCTGGAGATGCCCTGCCCTTTATCTCCTCATGTGTAAATCCTTTTTCACTTTCAAGGGCAGAGCAAAAGCCACCTTCTTCATGAATTTATCCTTAATATTCCCAGCAGGAAACCAAACTCTGTTCCAGACTGTTAAGGCCTTAAGTTTGCAGCTCTCCTGTAATATATCTTACATGGTATTTTGTGATATGTGTAGCTTGTTTTCTGTCATTTTCAGTTCCTCTCCATTGAAAAATCTCCATTGTCATTATCTTGTCTTTTAAAGAAAATTTTAATGAGTATGAGTATCTTTAACTTTAGGTTGATTGATAAAAATGTAAATTTGAAATAAGTGTATGATATAGAGTAGATATCCATTTTATATCGGAAGAGATATTATAGCACTGTAGATAAATGATTTAGAACATGGTTTTAAAGCATGGGTCACTTTTATAATTTTGATTCAGTTAGTGATTCATGGGCCTAATTTTTAAACAAATAGTGATGAATGTACAAAAAGCTGAATGAAAATGATTATCAGTCAATCCTGATTCGCTTATCGGCTTATAGAATATTATTAGGTTTTAAATCTATTATTGCGAGTCCGTGAAGTCCTCCCAGTTTGTCAAATGATGGGATAATTCCCCTTTATTCCTGGAGGGACATTAGATTAGAAGGAAAAAACACAAGAACTGGAAAATGGCATTAAAAGCTAATACCAAGCAGGCTTATGGGAGTAAGATCTGGATTCCCTCTTAACTGCGTTTGGTGGAGCTTGTCTGTTATATTGTGAGGTGGTTCTTATTGGGTTTCCTGCTGATCTTCAGGCTGGAAGGAATTTTATTGAATTAGGGGGAAGAAATCTAAATGACAACCATGGAAAAATCAGTCCCAGTAGGAACCGTACTCCATTAGCCTGGGTTTGACAAGCTCCTCATATTGAATGTGAAAATAAATCACAGTTCACTGTCCCAACACTGTCTTAAAGGTGAATGCTTTTATATGAACAATGATGTTTACCACATAATCATATATATTTATGTATCCATAGTATATAAATATATATGTATATTTAGAATAAAATATGGTATGGTGAGTTAGTCATTTGTCTACCGTATAGTCATTTTTGAAAATTATCATAACCTTTGCTGACTCTTTTCTTTTTACTTGGAAATATTCAGTGGGCCAGTGTTTTACCAGACCAAGTGTGTCTGAGGGATTCTGGGAGTTTTTCAATAGCCAAGGTCAATCTGGGCCTGTTTTGTTCTCTTGGGCTATTAAAGTCTACTTCTATTATGGGTTTCCTGATTCCCTGGAACACATATGTTGTTATCTGGAAAACATTCAGACTTTATAAAAACAAGCTTGTTTGTTTGTTGCCTAAGAAATAAAATAAGAAAGTGACACTGCTTCACTAAAAAAATCTGTTTTAAGAAAAGTTTTTTTTTTTTCATTGAAAACAAGTGACTTCAACAGAATGACCAGTTTTTCTGATAGCATCTTATTGGCGTATGAGAACAGTTTACCCAGAAAAGACCAGTTACTCTTTGTGGAAATAGTTGGAAATTGGATAATAGAAAACCAAAAACAAGTTTCTTGGCTTAACAAAGAGTAAATAAATAAGTTTACATGTATGAGTTATCATGTTCACTAATATAAACTTGGTCAAAATAGAAAGCATGAGTTTAGAGAAATAACCAGTTTTTGATAAAAAGGGGTCTAAAGGAATGACAGGCCCATGGTTGGTCTTCTTTGCCCGATGGAGCGGATGATTGATCAATTAAGAGGTCAGTTCAAGTGCTAAAATATCCAGATCTTGCATTTTGTCCTTTCTGCTCTTTCTGATTACAGTGTAATTAAGGCAATGTTAGTTGGGTATGCCTCATGTAGGGTTTCATATGGGGCAAGATAACCCAACACACATTAAAGTAGTCATTTTTTTATCTTCTCAATAAATCAATTTTTGTTTATTATTAAGCAATGAATGAACTATTTCTAGTAGTTCATTTTGACTTCAAGTGTATTTTTCTTTTTTTTCAATTTTTATTGGAGTATAGTTGTTTTACAGTGTTGTGTTAGCTTCAGCTCTACAGCTGTACATTTTAAATTATTTTATTAGAAAGGCAGAAATTAATCTTAAAATTATGTGGTTTTAAAAGTAAAACTAATTCAATCATGTAGAACACTCCAAACTTTAGGTAAAGCTACTTATTCATATTCCTCAGAAGTTAATATGAAGTTAAACATAATTGTATGTATTTGTCTTTGTGTTTAGTGCCAGTGCCCTGTTAACTGGAAGTTATGGGTTATCACAGCCACTTTCTCTAGTTTCTCTTTCATCGAGGCAGTCAAGACAATACAGCTGGGAGATCTCTGAGAGACCACCACGTCTAACTCCTGAGTGCTCTTCTCTACTGCCCACCTCGATATCTCCATCTCAGTACCTGCCTCTCTCTCCTTTGACCTGCCTGAGACATGTAAAACAGGTGTCCCCAAAGTGTACTTGAAATTCGGCAATATTCCCTCACAGACAGATTGCCTAAGACTCTTAGATTTCCTTCAGTTGTGTACATTTGTGGTGTATGATGAAGAGACAGCTTCCCACTCTCCATCTCAAGCCTTCTACACTGAGACAAAGATGTAATCATAGGCGCCAAAACACCCACTCATGATATCTGTAAGTGAAAACCTTCCCACTCACAGGAATGACAATAGCGTTCTCCTTCCTGCCCCATCCCAGCCGGCAAAGAGTACAATACAGTCATAATTGAAATAGTCATGATTTCCTCTGCAATTTTAAGCTTTATTGGTAGAATATAGGTGAGGCTGAGTCAGGAGTTATGTCATTGAATAACCACAGGACAGTGGACCTTAATCTGGTAAGGGCAGTGGACCACCCTGTGAGGCATTGGAGAGCCAGTTTTGAACAAGATTCTTCCTTTGGGAAATGTATTTTGGAAGCAATGTGAAGCGGGAATTAAAAGGGGAATTATTTAATAATATTGGCCCTAAAGTAGAAGTTAAGAGTTTAACATTTGGGGAATTCTTTGACTATTAAATAAAGTTCAGTTAATATGGAATAGAGCTATCAGTGAACAATAGCATTAAATTAGGTCAAGTACATAACCTGGCCCAACATTGCGTATAAAAGAGGCCATACCAGCACAGATATGTCAGACCAGGAAATATAGTGTAGGACCATCTGGAGATGATAAAAGAGGAATGTATCTCTTATCCTCTGGGGTCTCTCTGGGTTCCAGCCCTCATGACAAGAAAGAAATGACCAGCAACTGCTCTAACATTTCATATTTTTGTATATGTTTCCACATTCATGTATGTTTTAGATTATTTGAGGTTATATGAAGGCAGAAAATTCTTCATTTATGCAATTTCAGACATTTGCCGTGGTATCACTATTCATAGTTAGGAAAGAATTCACTATCATTGTGGCAAATATTGATGCTGAGTAACAATGATAACTCTTTGGGGGCCTCTTAATATATTCTGCTTCTTCAGCTCTTGATTTTCCCTAGCACGGAAAATATATTCTTGATTTGCTTTCGAGTCTGCAGCCTCTGTGTGTTGGGGGAGAGAGCGAGCTCCATCACAGCTTCATGTCGTAGGTAACCCAGCATCCACTGCCCTGTGTCTCTCCTCCACCCTTTCCATCACTAGTGAAGAGCTTGGGCTAGAATGTAGATTCTGAGGGATATTGGTGCTGAGATTCATACGCACACACATTTTATTTTTTAAAACAGTTTTCAGTTCACAGCAAAATTAGGTGTAAATTACAGAGAGTTTGGGTATACCTGCCTCCCCCATAATCAACCTTCCAGCACCATAATGTTATGTTTGTTACAGCTGACTAATCAACATTGACACATCCCTGTCACCCAAAGCCCATAGTTTACATTAGCATTCACTCTTGGTATTATAATTTCTGTGAGTTTTGACAAGTGTATAATGGCATGTCTTAATCTGTTCAGAATGCTGTAACGGAATATCATAGACTTGGATGCCTACAAACAACAAATATTTCTTTCTCATAGTTTTGGAGGCTAGAAAGGCCAAGGTGAATATGCTGGCAGATTTGGTATCTGGTGCAAAACTATTTCCTAAACAGTGCCTTCTTGCTGGGTCCTCACAAAGTGGAAAGGGCAAGGGCCAGTTTTAATAAGAGCACTAATTGCATTCATGAGGGCTCCACTCTCATGACCTAATCAGCTCCCAAAACCCCACCTCCACATGTCATCACATTGGGAATTATGTCTCAACATATGAAATTTGGGGGGGATGTAAACATTCAGTCTGTGCCATAGCATGTATCCACCATTACAGAGCCATAAAGAAGAGTTTTACAGCTCTAAAAACCCCCCCTTCCTCCTCCCTTCCTTTCTACCATCTCTGGGTAACCAACGACCATTTTACAATATCCACTGTTTTGCCTTTCCCAGAATATCATATAGCTGGAGTCAGACAATATGTAGGCTTTTAAGATTGACTGTTTTCATTTAGTAATATGCATTTAAGGTGGTGCTAACCTCTTTCAGGTTATAAAAGAGAACAATTAATATCGTTCATTTTTTATAGAATTATATGAGAAAGACATTAACTATCTTAATTAGGTAACTCCATGGGTGATACCCAAGAATAAACACGTTAATATTAAAATTTTAGGGAAACCTTCTTAACTTCTCAAAGAGGGTATGCAGTAGAAGGCATTCAATTCAGAAGATATACATAGTACATCTTCCAAGAGTATTCATTTTATTTGAATTCCTGGAGGAAGTCTTTTATAGTGAAAAAGCTTGAATGTCCTATGTCGTAGAATGTAGAATTTTCATCAGTTAAAACAAGAGACTTAAAAGAAATGTTGAGTTTATGGAGAACTACTTCTGGCTAAGGGTCTACCTAGACTCCCTTTAGGGGTGCAAGTTCAAGTTCTTCTTGCATCAAAAGTATTTCCACGGAAAATTTGAGAAGTGATTTGACAGTGTGGGGAGGGCGTTTAATTTAAAACAAGATGCATTTTGATGGTGGGAGAGTATCTTCGGTTCCCAGGGAAGTGAACTCTGAGGCCCTGATTCCTATGCAAAAGGTTTATTGGAAATTCTCCCAGGAACAACCCCTGTGAAGTGAAGGAAGCAGGACTGGGCAGAGGAAGGGTTGAACTCTGATACAGGTGCCACAGGGGGTCTCACGCTGATGCCATGGGGAGCTCGGGAGCTGCATTGGTCCCAAACTGATGCATAGGGGCTGGACCATCTTATCCCCAATTCGCCAATGAAGGGAGCCGATCCTGGGAGGCTGTGTGACTTTAGAGGGAAAAGCCTAGAGGTAGACTCAGCTGTGAGCTGTCATCTGGTAACCTCCCAGCAGCTGGGGGCATGAGGGCCTTGATCTTTATAGAAAACTCCGGACAATGCAAGACAGAATCGACTACAGACAATAAAGCCCACCAGGTTTCTTGTAAAGAAGGACCTAGAACAAGTGAGTTTGAATATCTTTTGATGTAAATGATTCTAGAATTTAACAGAATTCCTACCTCCAAATAAAAGAGAGAGCTTTACTTTGCATATCTGATGTAAGCAAAAATATAAAGGAACACACACATGCAACTCATTTTGAATAAGGCGAGAAGCTTGTCTTGAAACAGAGAAAATTATTCCCTTGTGTTTTGTCACAAAAGGTTGGTACCTTAGCTTAGCTAAGTGATTACTAGCTAAGTGTAATTACTTAGCTAAGCTAAGTGTATTACTTAGGTTGGTTCTAGATTTTCATCACATGCAAAACGTTTATTCAGCCTTTTCAACCTGCAGTTGAGGTTCAACCTTGAGGTGAGTATATAAAGATGAAAGTTTAGTCCATAAAATATTTGAGAATAAAACGAAAGTAAGGATGTCTGCCCTGTCTTCAATGTGAGATTAATAAAAAGAATGAAGAGAAACTATTTATTTTTCCATGGTTAAATAGTTAAATATCAAAAGATATATATATGTTATACCTATAAATTTATAAAAATTGGAATCCAATTTACTTTCTAAGTTTGAATTCAGAATGTTTCCATCGGAACACTGCAATTGTATGCGCTGCTATGACTTAGGTAGTTAAATAAGAACATGACACAAATGTCTCAAAGTCATACGTTTATCCCTCTCCCACTTAAATATGCTTATTTCCATGAACAAAGATTGTCTTATATACATGACTTGCATCACAGAGTTTGAATTTAAATACATTCTAGATATGTCACCACAACTGAGTGAGTGGTAAGGGAGAGTAACTTTTAAATTTCATTTCTAAAATGAATTCACACCACCATCCTTATGTATAAAGCAAATCATTCTTATATTATCCATAAATAATAGTAGTTTTAAAATGTAAAAAACACAAAATAAGGTATTCTTGAAATGGTCCCCAGTACTTCCGATTTTCTTTTCCCTTAAAATACGGATGAGCCTGTCAACATCTGTCCCAGAGATGATACGAAGTATAAGAACTGTTCCACTAATAATGTTCCAGCAAATTAGTGCAATCCTGTATGTTCACAGATATCCCCTGACCTCTAGAAATAGCAGCAAGTCAACACTCCTTGCTCATGCTTTAAGTGTTGACTTAAACCATTGCTATGGAATAGTTTCACATGATAAAAGCTCATTCAATTTACATCATGTCTTTGGATGCTAAAAACTTATGAGCCTCAGTATCCTCATCTATAAAATGGGTTGGTTGGGTGTGAATCACATTATCTTGAAGATTCTCACTAGTGTAATATCTTTGCTTAAACTGTGATTGCATCTGCACTTTAGATATGGCTACACATATCTGCACTGTTTAGACCTTTGAAATGTGATCATGACTCAAGGGCAAAGAGCAGCGTGACAAAGCCGTAGCAGACCTCAGTTCTGTGACTGAGTCCTCCCCAAGTTCTCAGGAGCCAAATTCCCCTAGCTGAGGCCACTAAGACACAGTTACTAGACTGTATACTGATATAATGACATAATGCCAATTTACTTAAATTTTAAAATTGTGATTGCAACTTTTCAAAGTGCCTAACTTACTGTATAAAAGTATCTTTACTCCTCAAGGAAAATCTGATGGTCAACTTTAAGAGCATGAATCAAAAGTTCTTCTTTAATTTGAAAGTGTCATTTTTTCACAGTAATGATACCCTTTATAGAAATGTTTCTGAGGTTTAGATAAGGTGTATTCTCTAATCATGTTGGCCTGTCTTGTTAGAGTTCATATTACCCCTAATAGAAAATTGATTTACTTAAATTAGCTAAATGTTTCATGTTTATGCGAGAATGAGAGTATCCTGCAATGTTTCAACACGAGACAGAGAGATAACTCCCCTAATGTGAAAATGACTGGCTCTCTTTTTAGGTCCTGTCACAATACAGCCGTCGCCGTGTGAAGCTGATCAGTTTTCCTGTGTCTACACACTCCAGTGTGTGCCCCTCTCAGGGAAATGTAATGGACAGGAAGACTGCGTAGATGGATCCGATGAAATGGATTGTTCTCTCAGCCCCCCTCCTCAGCTCTGTGGTCAAATGAAGTTCCAATGCTCTACCAACGAGTGTATCCCATCCCTCCTGCTGTGTGATGGAGTGCCTGACTGTCACTTTAATGAAGACGAATCCGGCTGCTGTGAGTTATTTTCATTCACTCAGTGTGCCAGGGGAGAAATGCTGTTTGGAAATGATAGAGAGAGCATGACAGATACAACAAAGTTCTCTAGAGTGTTACCATGATCGTATCATAAGTAACATAGCTGTTTGTGTTATATTGCTAAACAAAGCATATTGTCCTTGCTTAGCATTTCTGGAAACATTTTGTTTGTAGTCACACTAATCTCCGTTAAATGTGTGTGATTTCCTTTTTTATTTACAACTGGGTCATTCATGTAGGGGATGCTCTTATGTATCCATTATCTTTTTAACAAATGTTTGTGGGAATGGATTGAAGACATGTAATTATAATTTCTTCCCACCGTAAATGTTCATGAAGATGGAGCGAGCAAATGGGCAAATATCCATTGTAGTGAATAGATGTAGCTAGGGGAAGGACCTGGACCTGGGTAGATGTTATGTCATTAGAGTTAATGCAGATGGGGGTCCGCCTGCCAGTGCGGGGGACGCTGGTTCGGGCCCTGGTCCGGGAGGATCCCGCACGCCGCAGAGCGGCTGGGCCCCTGCGCCGTGGCTGCTGAGCCTGTGCTCTGGAGCCCGCCAGCCACGGCTGCAGAGCCTGCGTGCCACAGCTGCTGGGGCCTGGGCGCCTGGAGCCCGTGCTCCACGGCAGGGGGGTTCGCCGCGGTCGCGGGGGCCGTCACACAGCGGCGGAGACCCAGCGCAGCCAAAGATTAAAAACAAAAAACAGAAAGAGTTAATGCAGAAGTAAATCTGTGGGATGTTAGGGTTGACCTTATCTTTATCACTTACTACCTGTACGATCTGGGCAACATTATGAGG
This sequence comes from Physeter macrocephalus, assembly GCF_002837175.3. Lineage (NCBI taxonomy): Eukaryota > Metazoa > Chordata > Mammalia > Artiodactyla > Physeteridae > Physeter > Physeter macrocephalus. The sequence goes on along the minus strand of NC_041224.1, from coordinate 20,636,604 downwards.
CAGTCTTACCATGCATGTAATACCTAACTTACAGGGCTGTGAAGATTTGAGAGAATGCATGTAAAATTCCCAATCCTGCATCCATCAACTTCTGTCTTTATTATAATTACCCTATGTCAGATAGGGAAGGAAGAGTGTTAATTAAGTAATTATACAAATTACACAATTTTTTAAGGTGAGCACATAATCATGGTGACGTCAAAGCGTCACTAACATTTTATTTAATTACTCGTTTGCTTGGTTTCACATTATAACATTTTGGGCTGCGATGATAGAGCTCCATAAGCCCTATGTTAGTGGCCACTTTTTTTTGCAGGGGGAGCAGTAAAGTTTGGAAGGTAACTGTAAGAGGGGGATATTGGGAGAAATAGAAGGGTATTTCAGTGCCCGGTTTTGTGTGGGCATCCAGAATTATGATAACTACTGGAAAAGAGGTGAAGATGAATAAAGGAAAAGGAAGATGACTTTTGGATTTTTAAAGGTTTTAGCCTTAAATCAGTGAATTTCTTTGGCTGGGTTAGGTTTGGAGATTGGCTTTCTATCTTCCTGTTATTTCCTACATGTATATTCTTTCTATAATAAAGCCGATTTGTGAGGTCTTATAATATTTTCTTAGGAGCAAGTTAAACAAATGGAGGTGAATGAGGAAGAGGAAGCCAAGTTACTTATCCCTGTTCCCATAAAGCTCTAATGGAATTTGGCTGGTAGACATCAGATTAAGTTCAATATAGTCATATGGTATCTGACTTCAAATAACAATGCTATTTAAAGAGAAGCTTAGGAAGGTACTGTATCCTTATACTTTTAGACATATGTTGGAAAATTGGTGTTTGATGAGATAGTAATATATGAAATTCTGCTTCTAAGGGGAAATAAGTCCACATTAGGAATAGATGGCATTGTAGAAGAATTGCTTCTCTCCATGTCCAAAATATTTATTGAGTTGGGACTCTGTAGGGAAAATTGCATGAAAATAAACCATGGACAAAATGCTAGAGCAAAATTACAGAATAAAAGTATCTGATGGTGACAATTTACCAAACAATTGACAGCATAACAGTTTCCCCCCCTGCTCTGGGCTCACCTATTTATTTTGAATGGTATTTTATAAACTCTCCTTCCTTCCTTCATTCATTCATTCACAAATCTTCATTAAGGATGTAATTTATGCCACATGTTGTATTGGACATTGACGATCCAGATGGACATGACATGGTACAAGCTCAGGTCGTTAGATACATTACATATTAGTGAAGGAGATTAGTGGTAGTTGGAATACCATGTGATAAGTTCTGTGACAGTGATAAAAACAGTGTTATTGAATAACATAGGGTACTCCCTAACTATGGTGCTAGGGAGTCTATAAATTTTAACAAGAAAAATGATTGCAGAGCCAAATTTGGAAAGACAGGTAGTCATTAGGCAAGTAGAGATGCTTGATTCCAGTGGAGAATGTTCCAAGGATAGAGAAAAAGTTGTTTGATTGAAACATATTTCATATAACTAGAGTAGAGTTTGTGGTACAGGGACTTTTGCAGAAATAGGTTGGGAGAGATAAGCAGGGACTAGGTCTTGAAGAGTCCACCCCATCATGCCAGGAAGAAGTGTTTAAGAAGTACATGGAATGGATTGCAGTGAGGATGGGGGACTGGTTAGGAGATGTTACAGTGGAAATATAAAGGGATTGAGTAGGTTAATGGCATGAGGTAAGATTATGAATAGATTTAACAGACATTCAAGTGAAGAGGAGGAGAAAGTAATCAAAAATAGTTTCCAAGTTTCTGATGTGGGCAACAAGACGGCTAATCAGCCATTCCTTGAGCTGGGAAAAATAGGAGGAGAAGGCCCTCTTAGGGTAAGAATGTGGCTTCTCAAGGGCTTCCCTGGTGGCGCAGTGGTTGAGGGTCCGCCTGCCGATGCAGGGGACGCGGGTTCATGCCCCGGTCCGAGAAGATCCCACATGCCGCGGAGCGGCTGGGCCCGTGAGCCGTGGCCGCTGAGCCTGCACGTCCGGAGCCTGTGCTCCGCAATGAAAAAAAGAATGTGGCTTCATTTTTAAACATATTGTATTTATGGTATCTGTGGCACATCCACGTGAAACGTTCAGGATGTGTTTATAAATGGATGTCTGGAGCTCAGGAATGAGCTAAAGGAAGATATATAAAGATACATAGCCATCAGCATACGATGATGATTCAAGCTGCGGATATAGATGAGATAATGGAGAGAGGAAAAAGGTAAGGTGGCAGACAGAATCCTAAGGAACACCTAAAGGACAGATAAGAAAAACGAAACATCGAAAGACACGGAGATGTGGTCATAGACATAGAAGGGCAACCAAAAGAGAGTGATGATCTTAAATTAAAGGTAGAAGGCCTTCGTATCAGAGAGTATTCAAAGGTTCAGATGTTTCTAAGAGATCATGTAAGATTAGGACTAAAAAATACAGACTGGGATAAAGCAAAAACGGTTGCTGGTGGTCTTGGAGCAAGAACATGCTTGGAGTGGTAGGGCAGAGTTGTGATGTCAGTCTTTTGTGGAGAAGATGGGAAATGGCAGAGGGAAATCGGCTACAGAAAACTGCAAGAAGTCGGCATTTCACGTGGGGTATAGGATAAAATCAGAGGTTTGGTTCTTTGATTTGTTTGTTTTGTGAGGCTTGCGCATGTTTAAATGTTGTAGGAATAGAATTCTGAGAAGTTTGCAATTTTATGTAGGAAAATCGATAGCAATTGATATTTGAAAGCCTTTTATTCTTGCAAAAATACATGTTTAGTGATCAGAATGCTTAAAGTATGTGATGAGTCCAAATTTAAAAATAATTCATATTTAATGTTGTCTTTCCACTGGAAACATGTTTTTTTATAAACTGAAATGATGATACTTTACCAAAAATATTTCCTTTCCCTAAAATCAATGGAAAAATAAGTATGGTTTAATTATATGGGAAAATAACACAAAACCAGGAACATTCTTCTCATTGATATTCCTCTGATAGCAATCTATTCACCAAGAAGATTTTGATTTCATCAGATGTATCGGTCAATATCCTAGCAAGAAATAGATGGCACATTGATATTGTATAATCTAAGATTGTTTTAATAAAGGGATTATTTATTAGGGAAATAATATGCATAGGGAAACCATAAGGAATAGTAACAGCGGGGCCTTTTATCATCCATAGAACAAAGGATGTGAGAGGAGGGAACAGTTGCCTGAATCTAGAGTCAAGGAGAGCTACTTGATAAAAGGAGTGGCATTTGGTTACGGAGCAGCTAACCAGTGGTAATCTCACAGTCTCTTCTCTCTGCATCAACCTCTTGCGGGTGCTACTTATCAACCAAACCCAACCAAAGCTAGAAGGCAAAGAAGCACGTTGATGTATCCTTAGAGTTCAACCTCCCATGGCTCAGAGCAGGGAAAGATGGAGAATGGCTCAGGAGAGGCACATTATCCATCATAATAGAGATAACTGGGAAAAACAGATGGAGAAGTGGATAGTTTTCCTAACTTTATGTTCCAATAGTAGTCAATACGTCTTATCAAGTTGAGTGTCACTTCTGAAGATTGAGAATGGATCATGCTCCTAAGACTTGTGGGTCAGCCTTTATCATCAACAGTTTTATTATTGGCCTTTCAACTTGTTAGCTAGGATCTCAGCATCCTTTGGTGCTTCTCCATCACACTGTAAAGATCATCCTCTGCATTTGACAGCTTCTAACAAGAGTGTTCCTCAGTTTACTCAACATTAAAATCACAGAGATTAAGTCTTTTTTACAGAGGTATTGGAGAATTAAATGAATTAATATGGTAAAGTGCATAATACAAACATAATAAATTATTATCCTTTCCACTTTAAATTATATTTATAGTTTTATTAACATTATTTAAGCTGCTAAGATATTTCAATAAGAGTAGTGATTGGTTTTAGTTCAGGGATAGAATACATATCCATCCTGCTCCATGCTAGGTGTGTGTCTGCCTTGAAGGGCTTGTAGCCTTTATTCCCATGGCCAAGATCATAGCTTCTTTGCTGTTAGAAACCTTAATCTGCTACATACATGAGTTTCATTTTAGTAGTAAATGGATATACACCCATAGTCATACATGCCTTACTTTTGTGTATATTTCTTAGGCAGCAACTATAATCTTCAAAAGGGATTTTGCTTTATGGAAGTAACTCCGAGGAGCCATTCATGAATTGTTTATCTTTAATGTATCATCTACCTGAGTGAATGAGCTAAATGCCATAAAATTCTGTGTTACTTAGCTTATTTCGATTAGAAAGAATATGAACCTCTAGGATGATGACAGATTGAAATAAGTATTTTTATAGACATTAAACCATAATGTTTGAAAGAGAATGTGGCAAAAGTAGGTATTGTCCAGGGCAACATTTTGAAACCTGAGCTTCCTATAAATTTTATTTATAAATTATTTGGACTAATTTTGGAAAATGTATTTGTTGTGTATGTGTTAATAATGGAGGATAAAAAGTAACTAATGATTCCATTTGCTTTGCTGCATTCAGTCCTTTGCTGTATAGGTGTCAATAAGTATTAATTGCATACATAATTTATTTTCAACCCACTTTTAAAAGGAAATTAATAAATACTAACTTTAATGTTATACCATTTAAAATGCCACAGAAACTAAGATTTTAGTTTCAAATTTCATAAAGTGAAAGGCCAATTTTTAACTTTCTAAACTAAACTTTCGATAAAAAGGAAAAAGTAAAACTTCCTACAAATGAAACCATTTATTTTCTTATATACTTTTTATGTGTTTCAATGCTGTTTGGGCCATAGTTGTGCATTTATACCGCTTACAAGTTAGAACTCTTCGTTGTACAGTCAACTTGAAAATAAGCTCTCAGTCACACTGGAAATTAGGTTAAGGAATATGGATTGGATTAGTATTTCTGAGAGAAGAAGTGTCCAAAATAATGCTTTACAAGTAGATGAGTATCTATCATCTTTGTATACAAATTTCAACACATTATATTGTTTAAAACCGTAAAACTATTATCTCGTATGGTCCCTCAGCTCCTTGCAATGAAAAACAATGGTAAGAAAATATGTATACGTACACATACATGGATATATTGAGGCATGTATATATTCACACATTCATTTTTTACAAACATCTCTTCATCTTACAGGAGTTGGAAAATTATTCTATTTCTTACTTTACTTGGTTTGGAATATTATTTATCTTGTTGATGTATTACATATCCTAAAATTATGTCACCCTTTGGAAAAGCTTAAAGATCATCTCTTCTCCTGGCACCTTAGCCATTTCTACAATCCGGTTTCAGCCTCATTTTTTAGATTTGTCTGTCCTACCTCTTCACACAAACTCCCCAGTCCGAGGCAAACTGCTTTTACTCACTGTTCTAGTATCAAATTTATTGATTCCCAATCTGTAGACTTGATTCCGACTCTGCTAAATGGCTATTCTCTGGAAACATTAACATTTAAAACATATCTCAAGACTCTTTTCTTACTTTCACCCTTTACAGACTTCCCTATACTAAAGGAATCTCTTATTTTTATCAAACTTATCTATACCAATGCTTTTCTAACTAAGTCTGGCTGTATGACATTTCTCTTATTATTATTTTGAACCATTAATCATTCTTGTATTGGTATCTTGCTTTTGTTGCTGTATATGTTTTGGTTACTGTTTTTAAAAATTTCTCTCCTGCACTCACCAGTGGAAGTGCTAAGCATAAGGTCTTACTTATAGTGGCACCTCAATAATATTTATTGGTGTGAATTAATGTTCTAGCAGGAAGAATTGCCCAATGAGGAGTATCACTTTAATTTTTCAGATCCAGCATTTTTAGTCAATGGAAATACATACTCTTTTTTTTTTAATTTTTATTGGAGTATAGCTGATTTACAATGTTCTCTTAGTTTCAGGTGTACAGCCAAGTGAATCAGTTATACATATACATATACCCACTCCTTTTTTAGATTCTTTTCCCATATAGGCCATTATAGAATATTGAGTAGAGTTCCCTGTGCTATACAGTAGGTTCCTATTAGTTATCTATTTTATATATAGTAGTGTGTATGTGTCATCCCTGTTTATCCCTCCCCCTCTTTATTATCTGGTAACCATAAGTTTGTTATATCTGTGACTCTACTTCTGTTTTGTTAATAAGTTCATTTATATCCTTTTTTAAGATTCCACATATAAGTGATATCATATGATATTTGGCTTTCTGTGTCTGACTTACTTCACTCAGTATGACAATCTCTAGGTCCATCCATGTTGCTGCAAATGGCATTATTTTGTTTTTTTTATGGCTGAGTAATATTCCACTGTATATATGTACCACATCTTTATCCATTCCTCTGTTGATGGACATTTAGTTTGCTTTCATGTCCTGGGTATTGTAAATAGTACTGCAATGTACATTGGGGTGCCTTAAAAAACATTTTTATGTTCCACTTGGCAATAAATTTTGATAAGCAGTTCTCAAACTGAACTTTGTCAGTAACCTATGATAACTCAAATAAACAACTCCTTCCGGCCCATAAATATACTTTAAAAAAAGGCAACTTTGTGATCGAACTGACAAAATCTGTGCAAGACCCATGCGTGGGGATGTTTACTCCTGAGTCTTCTAAACTATCAATTTAGCTTGAGAAATTTGAACTTAATTGTCTTTATTCTAGTAGAAGTAACTTTCCAGATCAATCCTTTTTAAATTTTTGGCAATAGGTTTGGGTTAAAATATTCAAATAAGATATTGTATATGAAACCATTAAGTACATCAGAGAGAAGCAGAGCTATTCTTCTTGAACTTCGGGTAAGTGCCAGAAAGCCCTGGCTCTTCACTGCTGCCTTCCACATATCTCTGCAGAACCCCAGGGCTCAAAGAAACAGGAATAGAAATGCAGCTTCGATCAATATCATTATTATTTAGTGCTTTTGAAATCGATCCAGAAATCCTGACAAGATGGTGCAGTAGGTTCATTCTTTGACACTTTCCCTCTACTCCAAACACATAGCAATGCTAGATAGAAGAAATGACCCTAAAAAGGCTCAGGGACATGATTAATATAGGGCTGGAACAAAACTGGAATAGAACCAGGCCTGCTGGTTTGCAGGTTCTGAAGCAAACAGGAGACTGGAGATGCATGATGGTGGCCTGGAATGAAGGATTCTGGTTTAGCCCTAACTCGTAAAAGGATTGTAGAATAGTCCACTGCCTTACAGGAAGTTGTAATCCTGGAAAGACTAGAGAGCAAGAGGGAGGAACACAAGAAAACAGTTACAGGACTAAGGGTAGCATCCAAGGGAGGTCAAGTACTTTGCAGAACTAGATTGCCATTGAACTGTCAGTATCATTGATGGGTTCATTGATAAGGACAATTTTCTGAAACAACCAAAGTCCTATGCACAAGACGTATGCTTGCCCCTTGAAATCAAGCCTACAAGAGACTGAAATTAGTAAAATACCTACATCATGCACTGGCAATGCTATAAAGGCACATACTCATATTACCTTGGGCTGCAGTGATCTACATCCCTACCCAGATCTAACAGATACCCAGTGACTCCCCATGACTTATAACCCAGTTGGAAATGGCTGAACATTCAAACAAAGTACAGTCTCTGTTAGTTCAGTTACACATAATATAGAGATGTTAGGGGAGCAACAGAAGTTACAAAGAGATCTGCCTTGATATTAAAGTTGACTCTAGTCTAAAATCAGTTTGGACTATATAGTACATACAATGCATTTTATACACACATACACGAATAATACTACATAATGCACAACTGGGAGATGATTCTATTGACAAACTTTTTGTGAAGAAATTTTTAATTTAATAAATTTCAATTTAATAAATTAAAGTTTCCTTCACCAAGAACTCTAATATGTAGTTTAAATGTAGGGGTAGAAAAATGAGAGGTAAAACAATAAACTGTCTTATTATTTTATGAGAAGAAATTTGTTTTTTAAAAACAGTGATAATTATTGTTCTTTTTTTCAGCCAGTGAAAACTGTTCTGATGGAGCTTTGATGTGTGCCTCTTCTAACAGCTGTATCCCAGTACACAAGCGCTGTGATGGTTTTGCCGACTGCGTGGATTTCCAACCTGATGAGTCCAGCTGCTTAGGTACTGTATATCCATTAAAATATTCTTTGTAATATAAGCCAATAACTTAACCTGCACACAATAAAAATATTAAAACTTGAAATTCTAAATAATATCAAGCATGGAATAATTGAATTACTGTTATTGGTTTGGGGGCAGGAAGAATGTTAACATTAATTTGCTACATTTATTAAAAATGTACAAGTATATATATAATGAATTCATGTATACTCTACATAAACCATGTTCATGAAATAAAAATCAAATCATTTTAATTTAATATAATATAACTTAACATCATTAGCATTTAATAATCTCTTCTATGCAAATTGCTGGTTGCTACAATAGGGAAACCCCTAAACAATCTAATATGTTATTAATTTTTTAATTGTAATTTTTTCTCACTTCTTCATAAGAGCTCCCTATTTGCATGATCTAGTCATGCTTAAAAGTCAATTTATTTAACTTCAGACTAACTTTTAAACATTTTTCTTTCTTCTGACCCTAGAACATTTATAAGATCTGATAATGTGTTTTTGTGATTATACTTTTATCAAAACTGCTTTAATAGTCTCTAATTTATTATAGTCCATCGTTAGCATCTCTCCTGAGTAACTGAATTTTTATTTCATGCAGGAGATATATAAAATAAAAGATAGTTCGGGGCAATGTAAACGTCACAACTAAGCAATAATATAAATTGGTGATAAAAGATGTATTCAATCATATTTTCTAAATAAATTGGGGATATTTCATATCAAAACTAGGAAAAAATATATTTTTTGTATCTTTCAAGATAGAAGAATGTTATAAGTGACAAAAGCATGATAATTCAAATAAAATCATAGAGCAAAAAATATCTTTTTTTTATGCTACTAAAAATGAGTACTTGTGCAGCACTGAATTTTATGAGTACAAAGGAAAATCAAGAAGTGCACAAATCTGATTCCATAAAATATGTGAAGATGAATGCTCTTTGGCATTACTTCTCTACTATTCATGCTTATACATCAGATTAGATACCTAAAAGGAAATTCTGTTACTCTCTTCAGAGAGTAAGAAAGATATTAATGAGATAATTCCATTCTTTGAAAATATTAAGACACAGCACTTATGTCCAGTACCCAAACGTATTTACATAAAAATGAGATTTTCTTTGGGATAGACCTATATGAGAACAAATATATTATAACATGTTATGGTTCATCATCTGCTTTGACATGTTCTATATTTAAAAACACGAAGAAACAGAAAACAGAGGCCCTGTTGTTCATCCTGTGTGATAGACAACCTATAGGTAATAATATAGAACACATTTTTGTTGTCCATCATTTCTGTCACTCACCAATTCATTTAGTTCATTTACAAAGTATAGGTCATATTGCCACAGCTATTGGGTTCAAATGAAATAAAGAACTAGTGAAACAGTTCTCAGAAATAAGATCCGTATTACATTATACATTCTCTTATTTATATTTTCTATGCTTTTTAGTTTGTCAATCAAATATGATAAAGTCACTGTTTTTAAGAAAGCCTTTAAGTCTCATCCATGCTGTGGCCATGCACATTCCACCTTCCTCTCTCTTTTCAAGCATCATATTCTTTTAAGATCAGCATTTCATAGACATTTATGAGGCCAGTACTTACAGCATCCAGTAATTCTCCCAGTGGTCACACAACAGATGGTGAGCATCTGGTCTCCCCTCACCTCAAGGTTTAAGTCATTAACAAAAACATCAAGCTCAGGCATTGCATGAGTGTTGCAGGTTAAGTATATTTCAATGAGTCCTATCTATTCCCAAATTACATTAAAAAGGCATATTATTTGCAACTTTTGGTTGCTTAGACAACAGAAAATTATTGAACAGGATACATCCGAGTTAATGTAAATTGAAAGTCTTTTTCCAGTCATTTGCAGTAGTAGAGGTTAATAAAGGTTATGTTAAGGTGATACTATAATTATGATAATCACCTATTTGAAGGAGAATTAGGGAAAGGCACTAAAAATATACAACTATAGGATGAGATATTATTAACTTAATATATGAATAATAACAATATAGCTTAACAAAGTTTCAGAAGTTTTTGAAAACCAAACCAAAACATAACACAAAACTTCTCATACAAGCACTGTGAAGCTGCTTCAAGTTTCTGAAATATGGTTAGTCCCTCCTGCAGTTCTTGTGCTGGGATTTCAAGATAAAGAAACAGTCCGTGCCCACTAGGAATTTTGTTTGCTGCACAAGCTTCTGGTGAACTCTTATAATCCATAGAGCTCCTGAAACTACATGCAGTTTATTGTGTATATATATATTTAATCCATGACAATGCATGAATACCATACAATTCAAATGGGTTCTTGATCCCATAATGTCAAGAAACACAGGGGGTAATAGAAATTCTGAACTGAATAATTATTTGACATTTTTATACTAAACAGGCTTTAGAATTAGAGGACCAGAATTTAGTTGAATATCTGGTGCTCCCTTGCTATTAACTTGAGCAAATTATATTATTGACCAGTTTCTTCCTCTGTAAAAAAAAAAAAAAAAAGGGTAAGTATGGGATATACCACATAATGTTGTGAGGAATAAATGAAGTAACACCAGTAAAACTCTATGTCTCTGCCATAGAGCAAGTCTTCAGTAAACAGTAGTGGTGATGGTGATCATGATGATAGAAGAGGGAAAATAAAAGAAGGAGAAGAATTTGGAGAGAGAGCAGTGGTAATAGAAATTAGGTTTCATGGCAAACTCAGAGAACCTCCAAATATAGAGAGATGGATGGGAACAATCATTTAATACTTTATGCATACCATTCACTAGTGTAAAATTGTTATAAATAAATTTAATTTTATCCTCCCAACAGTCCTATAAAAAAGGTCATCCTCACTTTTTTTTTTTTTTTTTT
>NC_041224.1:20564446-20625463 GCF_002837175.3 Physeter macrocephalus | reverse complement strand
AGCGGCCATGGCTCACGGGCCCAGCCGCTCCGCGGCATGTGGGATCCTCCCGGACCGGGGCGCGAACCCGGTTCCCCTGCATCGGCAGGCGGACGCGCAACCACTGCGCCACCAGGGAAGCCCCATCCTCACTTTAAACATGATGAGCCTTATACCTAAAATACCTAGCCCAACGACGACACATAACTCATTAACTAAACCGAGTATCACAGAGGGAAAAACCACGACTCACCTGATTATCAGTCTTCCCAACAGTCCAGCATGGAATAGCCATCACTTCCCTAGTCTCCATGCAATTTAGAAGGAAAAAAAATAAAATATATATGTTTGTGTGTGTGCCTAACTGCAAATTATTTAGATTTAAGCTCAAAAGTTACTTTTGTTTTTATACTGATCACTTGTCCAGCTTATATGTGTTTTTCTGCTCGTCCAAAGTAACACACCAGAGTGGGATTGAATGTGAATCCTTTACAGAATGATATTTCCACGTAGTTAACTGTGAGTCCTATTGGCTTCCAGACACATGGTCATAATAACCAATTCAAGAGGGTACAAGGCAGTGAGACAATAATAGTGCTAATTCTAATATTACACTTATGGATTTCTAGGTCCCGACTATTATCTACTAAAAATATTTAGTCTCTTCATTCCTAGCTAGTGTACCCATGTCTTTCCCCATTTCATCTGCTCTCTGCTGTAAATTGTTTTGAGTAGATTAAAGATGAAAATACTTGTACTGTGTCTTTCCTTCTTCTGGATAAAGAACCTGGGTCTAAGGCAGAAACTTAGAAAAGCTTCTCGCAGAGATAATCTACAAATCTTCTGTCCACCCAAACACCAGGATTCACTCTTTATTGCAGCCAATGCCTGTGTTCTTTCCGCTGTGCTCCACTATCTCGTGCAAGAAAATACATATTTAGATTCCCACAGAATCATTCTGATGTAAAGCAAGCATCAAAGCAAATTTTAATGACCCCAGAAAAAAATGTGCAGCTGTGTATATTTTGATGTTGTGCAGTTTCAGACACTCTACTGATTTTTTTCTAAAACGCAACTCTTATTTGAGGAAGATTAAAATTGTACCTAAGACCCCAAATAACCATAAAATGGTTTCTCTAACAAGGTATGTATCTATTTATGCTTTTTCATACTGATGGGCTATTTTTAGTCAGACCAGCTAATTTCTTGTTCATGAAGGAAGTTTCACATCTGCTCTGTTCAGCTGAGTCTGCCCCCGAAGCCTAAGGGGTGTAGCTCTTTACACTCATCTCCAGCACGGCACTTCCCTCTTACAGTTAAATGGGAAGATTTGAGGAAGGCAAGATGGGAAATATACCCCTGGGAAAGCAAAACACTGGAAACTTTTGAAGCAAACAAGATACCAAATACATGGTATATTTCAAGTTTTTTCCCAAAATGCACCCTCCCTCCTTCCCTATTTTCCCCTTTCCTAATACCTCTTGTATCCCCTTCTGAACGTTCAGAGACTGGCATGACAATCTGACTCTCTCGAGACGCCCTATCCTCCCACGTTTTCCCTCAGTGAATATTGCCTACATAATGTTTCCATTTCTCCGCTTTACTTTCCTACTACGCCTCACGATCATCATTCTTCCTCTACCCAAGTAAATGGCTTCTCTCTGTGTGTTAATATTTCATCTTGGCTTCAGACCTACAAATCCTGCCCACTGAATACTTCCACTTGGATGTCCCTTAGGCACCTACAACGCAGCATCTTTCCCTTTAAAATCTTCCTTTCCCATAAATCCCCCAACTCAAGGAATCAAGCCACCAATTAACCAGTAGCCCAGTCAGAAATCTGAACAACATCCTTGACTTTCCCAAATAAGCACCGAGATGTTTCAATCCCAACATTTAAATATCTTATAAATTCCCACCACTGTGAATGCTCCCGCCCCATCCCTTTCATTCAGGCATTCCTGGACTGCTACAAAAGACTTAACTGTGTTCTCAGATTTTACTCTTGGCCCTTCTGTTGACTGTAAGCTCTGTAGCCAGAATTATCTTTCTAAAGCACAAAGCATACTACTTCCCTTCTTAAAATCCTGGTCTCCTAGGATAAAGTTTAAACTCTTCACTGAACCCAGATGATCTGGCCCCTGTGTGTCTCTGACCTTCTCTCATACTTACTATACTTCATATGGCAAACAATCCAACCAGGCTGAACTTCCCTCAGTTTCTCAAGTACACCACGCTCTCTTCTCATGCCTGTGTGTCCCTCTGCTTACCTTTACACACAGGTACGCACACGCACACACACACCTGCCCAAATAAAAGTTTTTCTGGAAAGCTTTTCCTTATTCCCCAAATTTGCCTTATGTGCTCTCCTTGGTGTTCCCATCACCCTTGTTACATTCATCCCAAATTAGACTGCTTTTAGTACTGTATTTTAATCCCCTCGTCACTTTTTTGCATCCTCCATGAAGGTGGAAGGTCAGTGAGAGCAGAGACTGTGCCTATATCATTTTTAGATCAACATTTCTTAAACACATAGTATGAGCCTAGTGTTCCAACACTCTCAGCAACCCTGTGAGATAGGTACTGTTTTTAACCCTGTTTAACAGAGAGAAACCTGAGGCACAGAGAAATTAGTTACCTTACTTGGTATTACACAGCTAATAAATTGAGCTGAAATTTCAACTCAGGTGGTCTGGCTCCAGTGCCCGCAGCCTTAACAGCTATGTAAGCTTCCTATATTATTTATCATTCCATATCCAGTGCCTAGCCGAGCGCCAGACATCAAACAGGGACTCAGAATAGATGTGTTGAATTACAAATTAAAGGCAGTGTAGGTTTCCATCAAGTATTAGAGTTATGGTAGCCCAACCAGGGAAGAATGGTCTCCTACAAGAGAGGAGGTGTTAAAAAAAAGCCAAGAAGAGTAACTAGGGGATTAAGTAAGGAAATTGACAGGTCTTAATGGATCAGGATTTTGTAGTGACAATACAAGGAGACAGTGTAAAGGAAAGAGTTGAAATCACTAATTACTTCTACAACCGTGACTGTCTGAAACTATTTAGCTTCTTTTTAACCTATAAACAAACCACCTTTGAAAATAAATGTTCATGCTAACCTAGGACTCAGGAATGATACGAGCAGCAAAATAAGCAGGGCCAGGGCATCGAGGATCCATTTGAGCTGGGCTGACATCTGTCACGGAAGTGGAGCTAGGACAAGAGCGTGCACACGAGTGACCTCTTATCAAAATGACAGTCACCCATGCAAAGCATTTGTCTGCCGTGGTACAGTGACAGCAGTGTGGAGCTGAAGAAATGTTTCAGTAAAGAAAACATTTCAGTGTAATCGCAAATATGTCACGCAGACTTTCTGAATAAGGAGATTGTACCTAATCCACGGGAGAAAAAAAAGTCTCTTGTGGTCGAGCACTGTGCATGTAAAGAGAATGAACACATCCAGGACAGCAGGTGGCATCGAACAAATTTGGGGGGTACAGGAAGGTAACCTAAAAGAATTCTGTGCTTTTAGCAACTAGAAGCAATTTACTCTCCATGATTAGATTTAATGCAACGACTAACAGTAATACATTCTCCTTCTTCCTAGTAATATTTATAATTAACTGTGGGTTTTCGGATGCTTCGTTTTAGAGTGTCCAAGAGGTTACTGCAGAAATGGTGGGACTTGTGTAGTGGAGAAAAACGGTCCTCTGTGTCGGTAAGAACCATTGCCTTTTTTTTTTTTTTTTAACATGTATTGTTGTCGTCTTATTTTTCTTGAGGCTGATCTAATGAAGGAACATGTGGTTATTAAGGTAAAAATAGTGGATAATGACACCATTTACACTTATCTGTCTGAATAAGAGAAAGGAAGATGTGAGTGTATTTTAGAAAAATATCAATTATTTCACGTGAGTTTATGTCTCTCAACATTTCATATTGTATGGGATATATGGCTTTAATAATACTCATTATTCTTTTTTTAATATTTACATAAGGTTATAAAAATGTTTTATATGGGTATCATCCTATTTCAGATGAACTTAGTGTCTGTATTTCCTATCTCCCTTTTTATTTCAAATTCCATATTTTTCTTTTCTAACAAGACAAGGATAAAATTAATTCATAAATAAAAGCTTTTTCCGGTTTTTTCAGTGGATGCTTATGACTAGCTAAAGTTAAGCTACAGATAAGGAATATATTTGCATACTTAAAGCAAAAATAAACAAAAACAGTCCTTGTGATTTATTCTGGGAATTATTTATACTGCATATCAAAGATGGCTTGATTTTTTTTTCTCTCACCCTTTAGGAAATTGTGCAAACTGTTTCATAAATTCTAAAGGAAATGATGCATATTCCATTATATTTGTGTTTATGACTTGTTAATCTAACAGACCGATGGATATATTACCTTGCTTATTAGAGAAATGGTTTCAGGTTGATACTCAAGTCATAACAAAGCACGCAGAAGTATCTGGAAAAAAACTGATTAATACTTGTTTAGATTCTTATATCCTTCTGAGTCAACACTCATATTTTAGGAAAAGTTGTTTATCCCTAAAAAAAGCAAAAACCTCTACCAAGTAAAACAATAACAAAAAATTTTATGATGAAATATAACACTGTTTTAACATTGTTGAAATGGAAATATTAATGGGTTTCTCAAAGTATTTGGCTCTCAAATGCACTACATAATTTATCTCACAACATCTTAGCAAAATTATGCTTTTCCCTGTATCGGTTTCCATGGAAATTAACTTACCACAAACTATAACTTGATGGAACTACAGAATAAGTAATATTAATTTCTAAAAATCTCCTGGAAGAAATTGAGAGTGATGGCGTAAATGTTTATTAAACATCAACTGAGTGGGTAATGTTGTTTAGTGTCAGCTGTTTACAGTAAGGACATTTGAATTTTTGTCTTCTCTAACCCCGATGGTTAGACAAGAAAGCTCCCACTGTAGTTAGTCTCAGCCGAGCAAGCAAAGAGTTCTGCGTTCTTGGCAACATCCTCATGTACTTAAATAAACTTTCAAAATTGAAATCCAGATGGTGATGTTCGAAACTTCTTTCTCTCAAGTGAGAAAACTCTAATGTGGGGAGAAGATGTGACAGGAGGATTGACAGAGAGATGGACCAAAGAAAGGAAATTAATGCAGCAAAATGTATAAAGGAATTCACTAACCAGAAAGCTAATGAAGTATTCTAATATGTTACTTTTGATAGTAAATAATACTTTGCAAATAGCTAAATAACTGTAATAACCATCAAAATAACAGTCTGGACTGAGTGCTATCTGCTATGTAGGGGTGAAAAAAAAAGACTTCTGAACATTTTTTTCATAGTATAATATGATAGTCTCTTCATTCACATTTTTATTTCTTTAAATTGTGAACTGCAAAAGTGATACATGTGTATTGCAATAAAATTTTTTAAAAGCATAAAATAGTATATGAGGCAAAAAGTAGAAATCCCAACACCTAAATCCTACTCTTGAGTAGTATGGCTTATATCCATATGGCTTTCCTTTCACAAACATGCACACACGAGCGCACATTTATTTCTTACCGAAATGTGAATTACACTTTGCAATATACTTTGTGCTGTGTTTTTTTTAATCTCCTCATGAAATATCATGCTGTTCTTCCACGTCAGTAAGCATGACTCTATCCACTACTTACCAGCTGTCTAATATTGGGTAAATCCCTCAATCTGACTGTGTTTCTGCTTCTTCTTTGGTAAGATGGAGAAAATAACAGCACTTACCTCATAGAGCAGTTATGAGATTTAAAGGGGTTAATATATGTAAGACATTCTGCACAGAGCCTGACACATAAAAGACACTACAGGAATGCTAGCCATCAGTATTACTATGCCACTGTTTTATGCTGTGTAGTATACAGCATTTAATATATGGGCTTGTCATCATTTAATTAACCCCGTTAATCCTACTACAGGTTATTTGGTTCTTTTTTTTTTAATAAATTTATTTTTATTTATTTATTTTTTATTTGGCTGCGTTGGGTCCTCGTTGCTGTGAGCAGGCTTTCTCTAGTTGTGACGAGCAGGGGCTACTCTTCGTCGCGGTGCGCCAGCTTCTCACTGTGGTGGCTTCTCTTGTTGTGGAGCACAGGCTGTAGGCTCGTGGGCTTCAGTAGTTGCAGCACGCAGGCTCAGTAGTTGTGGCTCACGGGCTTAGTCGCTCTGCGGCACGTGGGATCTTCACAGACCAGGGATGGAACCCGTGTCCCCTGCATTGGCAGGCGGATTCTTAACCACTGCGTCACCAGGGAAGTCCCAGTCGTTTGGTTCTTGAATATTTTGTTTCACGGTATCTTGCAATACCCATCCTTTGACTTATCCTTGCACAATTCCTTACTTTAAGCATAACGTGTCTTAATGAAATGCCAAATAACGATGAAATTATTTTTAATTGCACTTAGTATCAGATTCATTTCCAGTTAAATTTAGTGTCCAGTTCATTTGTCACATACAGGTACTCATTTTTGGATTTAAGGTAAAGTGAAGACAGCTTTAGAATATAGTTTTAGAGTAACTATAGGGCACTGTGGAAAGGTATTGGCTTTATGTCAAGGCCTATTCTCTTATTCCCAAGAGTGGGAATTCATTGTCTTTGTCACCCAAAGAAGTAGGGACAGAAGACCAAAGCCCACCTCTCATCCAGGCCACTGTGGATACAAGAATTTCATGGTTTCCTGAGGAAGCCTCTCACAAAAACCTTTGGATTTCCTCTTGGAATCTAAGGTTTTATCTGTAATCCAGAGGAGAGAGAATTTATAAGGTCATTTGTGTTGCTGGGAGCTTGTAATTATCCACAAGAGTAGAAACTACTAGGCAAACCATGGTTTTCCATTACTTGTGAAACATTAACAGCTTGGCATGTTTGAGGGCTGAAGACGCAAACCGTGAGCCGAAAGAGGTAAATTATTCCTCACTTAAGGAGGCTCGATCATTATTTCAATTATACCAATATGTTTATTAGAAAAATAGAGCGAGCTATGTAATATAAATTCCAAATTAATATGGAGGGCAGGAAAGAGGTTACAAGAAAGAAAAGAAAATCATGTTAGCCAGGCTAAAAGAGAGACATAGGAAGCAACATCAGATTTAAAATACATATATAATTACATACCTATATAGAATTTTACTATATATATTTATTTCATATATATTCTTATACATAAACATTTTATATTATATTTATATTTCATGCATAATTTCATTTTAAACAAGAAATATATCTAGAAGAAGGACTGAAACAAAAGGTAAGAAAAAATGATTTGGCTAATAAAAATAAAAATACACAGTAATGACCTTATTAATATCAAAAACCCCACAGAATTATAGTATAAGCACATTTTTAAAAGGCTATATCGTTAAATTAAAATGATACACTCTAAAAAGTTACAACAGGCAAAAATCTCTATGTATCAAATGACATAGTAACAAAATACAGAAAGTAAAAATTCCTAGATATCCAAAAGACATAAAAAATAGACGGGTGACAAAAAAAAAAAAATACCTTTTGGAAATTTTAAATACCATTTCTAGGAAACCCTTATATTAGAAAGGCACTTTAACCTGGAATTTAAAAGGCAATAAAAATGGTAATTTCTCATTTCTTACCTTCTCTACATGGGAGTATTTGAGAGTGAATTACCCTTTTTCTTTACCTGATTTGGGGGATATCACTGGCCATCACTATCACTTTTCTTTACTTGTTCCTTCTCTTTCCTGCAATATTGTAGTGCTCCAATCCTCAGTGCTTGAAATTCTTCTCTTTTCTTCCTACCCTCACTTACTATATGATCTCATCTAAGCTTGGGTTAATTTATTGGCTTTGAATGCAATTTATCAGCAGCCCAAGCCTATTCCACTAAATTCCACATTCTTAAATTCAGTCCCCAAAAAGACACCAGATCGCATCTGGATATCTAATAGGCATCACAAATTTAACATGTCCAAAAAGATATTTTGCCTTGACAGACTGTCTTCTCCTCCTTCTCCAAGCTTTGCACACACTGTTCCCTCTGCCTAGAGTTTTCTTTTTCTACCTTATTTTCCCAAAGGATGCCTTTTAATGCTTAAGATCCAATATAAATGGCATTTTTTCTGGGAATCCTTTCCCATACCATACAGGAAGAATGGCTCATTGCTCCTTCTGGGCTCCGCTATTGCTTCCCTCATTATGTTTTTTTACAAGTGTTTGTTTTACGAAATTACCTATTTAAAACCTGCCCTACCTATCCTATTAAGAAATATATTTCCAACGCAATTTTATTTTTTATGACTATCAAAATTTGTTTTTCCCAATTTTTACTAGTTCTGTATGTAAGGATAAACTCTTAGACAGTTATGCTCACTGAAAATTTTAAAGAATAATCTATAATATGAAGCATAAAAATCATTTGGAAAGGGAAATCAAAATACTAGTTTAAGGAGGAAAAGGAACTATTAAAAATTATAAATATTAAAGGCAAATAATGTCTTCATGTATTTTTTGTTGGAAGATGATGTGTATCCAATCACTATGGTATTTACATTTCAGTGTCTACATTTGATCGGTCTAAGAGTTTTATTTATAGTAGCCTGGAGAGTGCATCCTTTGCAATTTCTTAAAGTTAAGATGAAAAAAATTTAACTTTGACTTAAAATTAAAGGGACTACAAAGTTTTTTCAAAAACTCTTTTGGGGTGTGTGGGCAAACATTTTGAAGACCATTGTCTTCAAAAGGTATGTTTTCCATACCTTTTCATGACAAGTACCAAATTCATACCTGACATTGTAAGAACCATTTGAATGATATATTGAATGAAGGATGAACAAATGAATACAAATAGAAAGTTCTGAAGTTTCAAGGAAAAAAATCAATACTTTTAAATATGTTCTTAAATTATTGATATGAGCATATGGCCTCACCATAACCCAAACTATCAACCACAGAGGAACTATTGGGTACTTTCTATGTGCGCTGAAAGAAGTATTGGGTTGGCCAAAAAGTTCGTTTGGGTTTCTCCATAACATCTTATGGAGAAACCCAAACTAATATTTTGACTAACCCAATATATTGAGTGAGCCTATGATGTGCTCATTATACTAAAAAGAAATTACTCTCCAGTTTGTAGGACAGCATGGATACCAAAAAAGAAAATTGTCACCCATTAAAGAAACTCTGGGAATTCTACAATGACAGAAGAGGGTGCTCTTAAACTAGGAATCTTGTAAACTACCTCAGTACAGCCCTAGGCTTGAAATGAAGAATAAATGCAATTTCCATCTCTACAAAACCACTGTTTAAAATAAAATTTAGCTTATGAACACTCTCCTTCCCCCACCAAAAAAAGAAAGAAAGAGAGAAAGGAAGAAAGAAGGAAATAAATAAAGAAAGATGAAGCAAAAAAGAAAATACTCTAAGATCCTAACTCCAAAGTGAATTAAATATTTTCAGAAAAAACATTTAGGGATATTGGAAAAAAATTCTTAATTGAGAAATTCAAAGTCTAAGTACAAATGGACAACAAAACAGTAAGAATCGAATAAGAATCAATGGAACTCAGGAAAGAAATTAAATAAAAAAGAAAGAAAGACTAAATTACAGTTCTCCCAAGGGAGGACATATTCAAATTAAATTTATTAAGAAATTGTGAACAAAGGTGGGGAAATAACCAAGGGAATGAAAATGAGGTAAAGTGAAAAGAATCAAAGAGAAAGTATTTGAAGTGGAAGACAAAGAATATGGATGTACAGTTGACCCTTGTACAACATGGATTTGAACTGCACACAACTTATATGCAGATTATAAGTCCACTTATATGCAGATTTTTTCCCAAAAAATATGCACTACAGTACAACACGTTTCATGAATGCTTGGATCTGAGGATGTGGAACTTCAGATACAGAGGGCTGACCGTAAAGTTATGCATGGATATTCAACCGTGCAGGAGTTGGAGTCCTTAAACCCCAAGTTGTTCAAAGATCAACTGCAGTTTGAGTCCCTAAAAAGGAAAAACAAAACAATGGAACAGAATTAATATTTAAAACTATAATCCAAGAAAACTTTCAGTAATGAAAAAAAACCCTGAATTTACATAATGAAAGGGCCAACAGTTACCTGGGAAATTTGACACAAACCTAGAAACTCAAGATATATCCTAGTAAAAATATTAAGCTGTAAACCAAAGAAAAATATCCTCATAACCTCTAGGGGAAAAGACCAAATAATAAGGAAAAGGGATTAGTCAAGCATTAGACTTCTGAAAGCAGAGAGCCAAAGAAACCAATTATGATTTTCTCCAGGATTTAAAAAAAAAGTCTTAAGTCTTTTCAGAAAAAGCATTAAGGAAAATATGAATTGATATCCAATTGATGCTTCCTTGATATTATAAAATATAAATTCTTTATTCCTAAATTCAGCATCTTAATAGAGAATCACAAAAGGCATTTCCATGAAGATGTTAGGAACAAGGCACATATGACCACTGTCTTCACTGATATTTAACATTTTTATGAGAGATAGTAATCAATACAATTTGACCAAAAACAAAACAAGACAAAAAAACAAAAAAGGAAGCATAAAAATTAGGAAAGAAGTTAAATTATCATGATAGTATACCTGGAAAACCTTAGAAAATAATCATAAATATTAATTCAAAAGTTAAAATCAATTCAATAAGTTTGGAGGATATAAAATTAGCATTCAGAAATCAATAGTCTATATACACAAAACTAGAGGAAAAAGTGGAAAAGGAAACCCTACTCACAACAAAAATAAAATGATAAAATATTTAGGAATAAAATATATATATATATTTAGGAATAAATTTAAAAAATAAAAGCAAACCTGTATGATTGAAAACAATCCCAAAAGTCTTAAACAAGTAGAAAGACATTTTCCTTTTCTGGGTAGCTGACGCAACATCTTAAGGACCTTCGTTCTCCCTAATTTAACATAATCCCTACAAAAATACCCACAAATTGGGGTGAACAATTTGGTACTAAAGTTCCCATGGAAAAATACCCATGGAATTAACTGGTTAAACACTGAAAAATACAAGCTACTAGAGGCTGAGTAGCCCAACTAGTATAAACTAGCCCAACTAGTATAAACCAAATTAAGTCCTTATTATTAAAGCAATGTGGTACAGGAACTTGAATAAGCATTATAGACATTTCAGGCTAACAGAATAGAGTAAAATTTCTAGAAATATATCCAATTGCACATGAAAATTTAGTAAATGGTAAAGATGGCCTCTTAAGTCACTGAACAGGATAGACTTTCAAGCAGTGTTGGGACAACTATTTAGCTATTTGGAAAAAGATAAAAATTAGAACCATACCTCATGCCATACACACATAAAAATAAACTTCAGGTAGATCAGAATTCAAAGTGAAACTATACATACTTGGGTGAATTTAAAACCATTTACATACATGGTGAATTCCTGTATAATCTGGATGTAAGAATAAAGCTTTTTTCAGTGACTCAAGTCCAACTGCAATCAAATATAATACTGATAAATTTGACTACATAAAAGTTTGGTTAGAAAGAATCTTTTGCATGGCACAAAATATACAATATGCAACATCAAAAGACAGCTGGCAATCTGAGAGAAAATGCTTGTATCATATATCTCAGAAAAATGAAAATATCCCTAATACTTAAAGAGCTGTTTTAAAATATGGGGAAGTCCAAACATCACATTAAGAAAATGGACAAAGATTAGTTTAAAAATATGTAAAATTATGCTTAAACATATGAAAATAATTCAACTTCATTCATGAGATAAAGACAAATTAAAACCATACTAAGATGCTATTCCCCACCTCTCTGATGAGCAATGTGTTCTGTTGGTAAGGATATAAAGAAACAAGCACTTTGCTAGTAGAAATGCAAATTGGTATAATTTTTATGGTATAAAAATTGGTATATATTTTTATGGTAAATTGGTATAATATTTTTTGGCAACATCTAAAAAAACTACATATTCATTTACTTTTTGAACCTAACAATTCCACTTCTAGAATTTATACTGTTGGTACAATTCCAGCACTATGAGAATGAATGTCCACAAGGTTACTTGCTGTAAGCATTTTTATAATTTCAAAATATTGGGAACAACCTAAATGCCCACATATAGGAGAGTGGCTGAATAAACTATGGCACATCCACACAACAGAGTACAATTGGAATGTGGAAAAGTTAAGGAGTGTCCCTTCTACCAGATATGGGGCAGGTGTTGCCTGGGGTAGGCTAAAGGAAAATGAAAATATGTAGTCATAGTTGCTAGAACCTTCCTATGGTTTTTCTTTCATTTGACACAAATGTTAAAAATCTGAGGTATGCTACTGGCATACATCAGGCACCTCTTAAGTGTTTGACATGCCTTTGGCCTTCACATAAACCTACAGAGCAGATGATACGGTGTCTAATTTGGCAGGTAAGGAGATGAGACCGTGAAATTAAGTAATTTTACCAAAGACAAAGAGCAAGAAAGGTGGTGGAGTTCAGGTTTTTTTGTTTCTTTGTTTTGTTTTGTTTTGTTTTTTGGAGTTCAGGTTTAAACCTCAGTCTTCTGGCCAGCGTCTGTACTCCTAAGTTATGAACCATCGTGGTATTTTGCCTCTTTGGGGATTTGAGTAGGTGGCTTGTGATTCTATGATTGCAAGACTCAATGAGTATAGATTTGAATCAAATGCCTGAAGAAATTCTAGAACTAAGCTTTATTTGCATTTGTCTGTTTTCTGTTCTTTAACATACTGTGCACTTCTAGTATTCTTATGGTGTTCATGTTGTTCCTCTTTGCCCATATTACTCTTTCTCACCTTGACTACCTGAAAAACTCCAGATTTATCTTTTATGTCCCAACTTGTGTAGAACCTCCTCTCTATTTTCCTGAACCCACATGCATATGAGTCATACCCTGTATGCAGTATACAAAAGAGGACAGGGATATGACCCTAAAACCAAGTAAACCTGGGTTTGGGTATGAACTACATCCACCATTTACTAACTCCATGACTTTGAATAAATTACCTAACCTTTTTATAAGGAGGAGGGGAAAATGAACTTTTGCTAAGAAACCAACATTCTCTGCCATGATGGAGCTGTGAATTGAAAAGAGCTTTTGTACTGCTGAAATGTATAATTCATTTTATTTACTTAAGAACACTTTTTAAAATGTATCTAAGTGGGAAGCACTAGTAATCTGTTTGCCAGTTTCTTATTTAACGTTGTTGAAATCATCTCCATAGCAACCAACAATAGTTCTTTACTGGTGGAATACAGAACAAATGATCAAAATTTAACGTCATGGCCTCTGTTGTTATTTTTTTCAAACACAGTACTCAAGTGCTAAGGGCTAACAAATATATTTATAATAACACTTGAATGTTCTGTAAATGAAAATTATTTCAAAGTTTCAAGAAGTCAATTTAAAGAGGAGGGCATTTAGATATCTTTTGTGTAGTAAGCTTAAGAGGTCATGTGGTTGTAGTTTTTTCATATCCAGCACATGGAAGAAACAATTTTATGGGAAAATATAAATTACCAAAATTGGCCCAAGCAGAGGTATTAAAGTTGAGTAGCTTAAATGACACAGTAGAAATTTTTAAAGGCAAAGATGTAGTCCCTCTCTTCCAATTGTGTATCTATTTTAAAAAAACTGAAAGTATTTTCCTTAAATCCAGGAATAAGAAAAAAAGGATCTGCTGCCACTGAGATTATTCTATTTGCTCAAGAGGTTTTAAGCAAAGGAACAAGGAAAAAGAAGTAAGAGTGAGACATACTGAAAAAGAAGAAAGACAAATATTATTGCAGATATTCACAGTCTAGGAAATTCAAGCAAATTAACTGTGACACTATTAGAATGATAAAAAGGGTTCAGCAAGGTAGATGGATACGAGATAAATATGCAAGACTAAGTAAATTTCCTTTTCATCAATAGGAAAAATAATTGAGCAAGATAATTAGAAAAGAGCTCCATTCTGAAATAGCTGTGTTATTTTAATATATAGAGGCCTACACTTAACTGTAAATGTTTAAGACCCACATAAAGAAAACTGAAGGTACAAATGAAGGACACTCAAAGACCTGATCAAATGGATAAGAAAGAAGCAAATGAACTTACTTTCTAGAATTAACCATATTCAGTAGTGTACAAATGACAGTTAACAAAGGACATTTTTAGTGTTTTGGATTTTTATTTATTTTTGAAATAGACCAATGGGTCTTAATGTTCACCAGAAAAATAAATATAATATTTAAAGACAAAATTAAGGATTGGTATTTGCTGTACTTCATAGTAAAGGTTGTCATAAAGTCATGGTAATAAATATTGTGGAGCTGGGACAGAAGAGACAAATAGACTATTGGAACAGGTAAAGAGTCTACTAATAAGTTGATGTAGCTATGTGAAATTAACGTAAAATAGGTGGCATTTCAAGTTGATGAGAGCGGATGGGTTGAACTATGTAATAATTGGTGTTAGGACAGTTGGTTAGCCATTTGTTTAAAATATAAATTGTTATTGACATTATACCCAAGGAATTAATCCCAGATTTATTAAAGGTATAATTAGGGAAAACTTATAAAAATTCTTAGAGAAAATATACAATAAGGGAATAGCTTAAAATCTTGACAAATAGAAGTCATTTATAAGCTTACTAGCAGCCATAAAAGAAAAGATGAACAGCTTTGGAAATATGACCACATGGATGGTTCCTAAACAAAAATAAAACCGCAGTAATGGTGAAAGACCCCATAAACAAATTTTTTTAAAAACACAGTTACAGGCCACGAGAAAGATATACCATATATACTATACATGGGGATTAGCTATAATATGTAGTGTTCCCTCAAAGCAATAAAAATTATACAATAAATGATAGACAAAGATTATTCACAGAAGAAGGAATATAAATGGTCAACACATATCTAAAAAAATTCAACCCTCTTTAATAAATAAGTACAAAGTTAAACCTTTGAAACCTTGGTTTAACCTATCAAAGTGACAAAAAAAGAAGTTTAGTAATATCTACTATTTGTGAGAATGTAGAAACACTGACCCTCTTTTACACAGATTATGGGAATATAACCCGTATATTTAGGAAACTAAACATACAACATTTAGGAAAAGAAACTTGTAGGAAAGACAAAGTGGCAATATCCATTCAAGATTTTTAATATTCATACTCTTAAACTCAGCCACCTCAATCCTAGGAATCTAGCCTACTGTCATATTAACAAGAAATATGCAGATAAATGTGTTGATTTTGATATTGTGCAGTACTATTTTGAAAACAAATTTAAATGTAGGATACTATGTAACAATTTTTTTAATGGAAATATAAATCCTGACATAGGAATGTATCTGTGTTGTTAGGTGAAATGTTCAAATTCCAAAATAATATGCACATTAAAATACTATGCAGGGGAAAGAAAGTATGTGAAAATGCAAAACAAGTATAACAGCATACACATCAAAGTATTCAGAGCTGTCAGTGACCTGTCTAGAAGGAGCCTGGCTCTGGAGGAAAGGGCAGTTTCATATTTTAGTTTCTGCATTTGTATTTTAACAAGAACTGCTTTAGTAGCTTAGAAATGCATTTTTCCAAAACGATCTTAAAAACGGTTACAATATTTAAAAAATAACAACACCTCTTAGAGTAAAAGGCAGAGCCAGCTGGCTGCTTTCAGCAGCGGCTCTGAGATGAAATGTGCCCGTCCCTCGGTTTTCCTCCCCTGTTGTCAGAAAGCATTACACACTTTGTGCCTCGTGCAGAGTCAGACAAGCCAGGGAGGCCAGGAATGCGATTGAAGATGAAGCAAATAACCTCTCTCCCCAAGCCTCTCTCCCTGCCTCACTCCCAGAGCTGGATTTTTCTCCGCTCACATATGCTCAGAGAGTCATGAAAATCAAAAGCACAGTAATACCTAATTTTCCTTCTCTGACCCTTTCCCAGAAAGGAAGCCTCGTGATGTGTTGGTACACTTAAATTGTCCAATTGTTTTTAGACTTTCCATGCCAGCCGTAAGCTTTCACAGCTGAAAACGGCATTGCTTTGACAATCTGATGCAAGTGTCTCTTGAATGACCTGTGGACTCATCCAGGGAGGACATCCTCCACGGAAGGACATGGCCCAGATTTCGTACACTGGTCGTTTCTGACAGGGATTTGTGATCCAGATATTTTCCAAAGTCTCTGGTATGACCTGACTGTTAAGTAGATATTTCTCTTCTCCTGGAAGAAAAGTGGTGGGTTATTTCTGGGGCAGAATCTAATGCCAACGGACTGGCTTTAAAAGAGAGAACAAGAGATAACTGTCTATATTGTGAAGATCAGGAACTTGGAAAAGCTCAGTACTTCACCAATCCTAAAATAGCTGCATAGGAAAATGTTTCCTCTTAATCGACACAGTTTTTACTTTTCCTAGCATATGCACAATGGAACTTTAATGGGGTAGTCATTGATTGGAAATGACATCTTTTCTTTCTTCACCGTGCGTGATGAGTGTGTGTGTGTGTGTGTCTGTGTGTGTGTGTCTGTGTGTGTGTGTGTGTGTTTCCAATGCAATCTATTGAATGGGAGAGAAAGAGCCCAGCAGAGGTGCTCAGAGACCTGAGCTTCGAAGAATGCTGACAAAAAGTCATTCCTCAGACTGAATTTCACAATTTCCCAGACCAGACTCCCTAGTGGCACTGGAGCTACAGGCCGTCCAGTTCTGCCCTGATCCTACATAGCTTTTCTTCCTGCTCAGCCAGCATGAGTTAAACTATGTCAGAGTAGAATCTTTTGTGGTGTTGCTAGGTGGCTGATCTCTGCCTTACAGAAGCAAAATCTAGCAAATGAGGTAGAACTTTTTGAACTTCTCCCTCTTTCTAGTGAAATGTTGACACATCTAAGTAGTTCAATGCATTTTAATCTTGAAACTCCCGTGAGACTTTTCTCATCCTCTGAAAGCCCTAGTTTATGTTTGCCATTGCCTTAATCTGCTGTCCATCTGTAACTCTGAGATGTAGGGCATCCCTTTGTATTCTTCAGAGAAAGACTTTGTTTATTTTCCTTATTTTCGCCAGGAGGAAGAAGGAGGTAACGGAACTTGTTTATGTCTCTAAGTTTAGGATTAAATTATCACTACTCATTATCAGTGGCTAGACTTTATATAAGCTGTAAGTCTATAGGTCCATATTATCCTTCTGTTTACTATGTATTGATACGTAAAAACTTGTGAGAGTCAGATATATGAAAACTACAAAAAGTAACACACAATACGGAACAAATAATTTTATGGTAAGTATGATAGTGTTGGTAGATGTTCTTGCCTTTTCATTCTCTATGTGGGCAATGACTGACCACACAAATACACTGGAGTAAATACCACAGCAGTAGCAAGAAAAAAAGATAAAAGAGAGAACAGGCATTTTGGTGTTAAAGAGAAATGTATCCCTTTTGAATTTATTGCTTGGGGATCCAGAATGAAAACATAGAAGAACCCTTCACAGCAAAACTTTCGTTTTAGTGTCACCACTATCTGACAATGTAGAGGACTAAAGTGGCATGCTTTCTGAATATATATGGGGAATTCTAATTTTGGAATAAGAATATTTTCTAATAATTGCTTTCTTCATTTTGTAGATAAAACTGAAAAACAGTATTCTCTTTTTAGAGTGTCAGAATGAGAATGTGTTTAGTTTGAATAAAGACTTCAGTAAAGGAAACAAGGCTTTACATATATTATTCTTTTCCATTTTGTTGGAATTTAAAATGATATTATAAGAATTTTCTCTGTAGCAATGTAAGTTATAATGCATTGTCTTTTCCTATTGGTTATGGAGGGACACAAGCTCTATACAAAAAAAAGGTATATGTTGATAGATGATATATAATATATTCTTTTTACGGTATATTTTTCACTAGGATAAATCACCCTAGGGAACAAATATATATCCATATTGACAAGTATTTTGCTATTTTTTAAATTTATTTTTATGGTAAAACATCACAATACATAACTTAGTCATTTATTCAATGTCAAGTATATGAAATATTGTGAGGTGTAAGAGAAGAAAGAGTGGACTTATAATTAGAAGGTCTTCCTTGACTACATTTAATGATGATATAGCAATATTAGTCAGGAGTCTATCAGAAAAAACAATTCACTCCAGATGGCTAAAATAACAAAACTTTCAAGAATGCTTACTTTAATGAAGGTATAGGCAAGGTTTAAGAAATGACAAGTGATGTTGAGACTCCAAGAGACTAGCAACAGTAGAAAGGCTACATTGAGGGAACAAGGAGTAGGTCATAGATACCCAGCTCCTGGTGAGAGCTGGCGATAAATCTTTTAACTTCTCTCTATCATAGTGTAATAGGGGAGAAACTTTTGTAGTATTCCATTACAAGCTAATTACTAAAGGAATGTTGCCTATAAGCTTAAATTATACATAATGGCCCATCTCTGGGAACCCTGACTCCCAGGTAGTGAGCATTAAGCTAAAATACCTTTGTTTAGCTCACAAGAAACATCCTGACCAGGCCTGCCTGTGAATGACTGCAGGGAGAGAGAAATGAACACCTCCCTCTGGAGGCTGATGGGAAGCAGCAAGTGTTTGATTTACTCCCCTTTTAGCATAAAAGGAGCCTGAATTCTAATTCAGGCAAGATGGTTCTTTCGGGCATGAGCCCACTGTTTTTTCGGTTTGCTGGCTTTCCAAATAAAATCGTTATTCCTTGCCCCGACAACTCATCTCTCGATTATTGGCCTGTCATGCGGCAAGCAGTACGAGCTTAGACTCAGTAACAACAGTATACGTATCAATTAGAAAGCCCATCCAGTTTCTACTAGTACAGATCTGACTACAGTGACTTAAAAACCTAAGGAAAAAAATATTTTTTAATAATAAAAATTCTGGAGATAAATAACTACTGGCATTGTTTCACTTCTTCAAAGATGCCAAAAGCAAATCTACAATTCTTCTGACCTTACATTCTGGGCCTGGTCCTCCATCATGACCCCTTTCCAGGCAGCTCAAAAAAAGATAGGACAGACGGGGAAAAGAGGCTTAACCAGAAGCCCCACCTAACAATTTCCACATCTGTCTCATTTTCCAAAGAAATGACCTGTGACAAGATATTTAGTGGCAGTTTAGATTAAGGGGTAAAGGTCAGTAAGATTATCAAGTTGTTAAGATATTGTGATTCTTCTAGACACCTTGTGCAACACTGAGGCTATTAAAATTGTTGAGAAGGGAATTTTGAAGG
Source organism: Physeter macrocephalus (assembly GCF_002837175.3). NCBI lineage: Eukaryota > Metazoa > Chordata > Mammalia > Artiodactyla > Physeteridae > Physeter > Physeter macrocephalus. Next base: position 20,606,203 of record NC_041224.1, on the reverse strand, counting down.
AGTGGATTTATGAAGATTTCTTGGCTATGCTGAGTCCCACTCCATCCCTCAAGGCAAAGCACAGTGAAATTGGCTTCAAAGAGACCTCTTGGAGAGCACTGATATGTTTCCTATCGTTTAAGAGCTCATAGACTGGAGTTTGTCATGCACATGAGAGACCTACAGGTGGTTGGTAGTGGCTGTTGTCCTACAGTGTCAGGGCAGAATGAAGCAGTAGAGGGGACATCGGAAAACAGCTGCATTCCTCCTCTTACAAGAAAGTCAAAAGTATACAAATCCTGGAGACAGAATGTTCTACTCATGTTAGTAATGTCAGCCTAGTGGTTCTAAAAATGGTTTCCTCAAGGTGGTTTTGCCAGAAGCTGAGGGAACCCCAAAGAGAAAGGACTCCAAAACAGCCTTCTGAAAAATCCAGATTCTTTAAACACTTGTCAGGCCCAGAGAACTGGAAGAACAACTCAAGTAAGAATATACTTTGTCTGTTTTCCCCTGGCCTTCCCCAGACTCCCATGCCAGGTGGACCAGAAGCATCTGGGAGAGGAGGAGCTGGGGGAGAAAGAAAATGCCAGCTCACCTTTTCTCCAATGGGGCAGCCCTCTTAAAGCTGGCCCCTGCTAAGGGAGGGGAAGAAACACAAGTTTAAGTTTGGGGTTTTGATTATTACATAAGATTAAGCATTCAAGTCACCAAAACAAGGCACTGAAAGTGACCATCACATTATTGATTTACCTAAAGTGAGCAGAAAAGTCATGAGAGCTACTGGAATTTTTATTCATCTGTACTAGATTTAAAGACCATGGAAGACAAAATGGATTTTATTTTTATTATATTCCAAAAGCCATGCTTGTGCAATGCACAGGTTTACTACTTTCCAGTTGGGCATTTTTCAGGGTTTTGTTTGTTTGTTTGTTTGTTTGCTTTAGAATGAGGAGAGAACAGTTATGGTGCCCAGAAGTTTCTTCCATAGAACTCATATGCAGATTGAACAGGATGAACTAGACTCAGGGTCCTCAAATGTGACTCCACAGCTATGAGAAATAATATGCTATTAAAAGGCAAGTAAACTGTAAAAATTTAGTAAGAAGAGTTTGGTTCCAGAGACTTATTTGGTGAGAGCCAAATAAAAAGTACCATAAAATGGGCAAAATTGACTGGACATTTAACTCCTGAAGAAGAATCAGTACCAGAAATGCTTCCAGTTTGGTGGTAGAAATACTTCCATTTCAATACATGAAATGAGATATGAAAGCAAGATTCTGCACTCATGAAATTAGGATAAAAGAAAATTGCAATTGTGGCTTTGATCTGCACCTTTTATAAAGCTGAATGCCTATCACAGCAAAGAGCACAGATTGCCTTGCACCTAGTACTTGGGCCAAGCCACCTATGGGAGCAAGAGCTACAAATCTGAGAGCTCTGGTATCATGACAGCACAGGAGCCTTGAAACAATAAGACTTGATAGGAGAATGAAAGTCAACCTAAGAAAACTAACTGAAAACCACTACACAGGGGAGAATCATGAGAGAGAACTCCAATTCATGATGAGCTCACCAAATAACACTCTAAGGCAATAAGAAAACCTAATGATAAGAGAGAGAGTAAGGAAAATCAACAATTTGGAAATATAATCCTGGTGAAATAAAAAGAAAAAAGCAATTTAAAATAAATTTTAAATAGGTATGTTAAAGAGCCTCAAAAACCTAAAGGAAGAAGTATGACCCACAAAAAAGCAAAATAATTTTTTTCAAGTAAAAAGGCAACTATGATTCAACAAAAAATGAACTGAAAACTAGTCATGGAAATTTAAAATAAAATCCAATTCTAAGCTGAACACAGTTGAAGAGAGAATAAGTAAATTGGAAGATATTATTAACAAATTAATACAACACAGAAAAACAAAAAAATTAAAGATATGAAAGGATAGTTGTGATATATGAAGGACAGATTGATGAGCTTCAATATACACCACTATGATTTCTAGAAACAGAAAAATAGAATATTAGAAAAAATATTGAAAGAATAAAAATGCTAAGAATATTTTTGATTTGAGTAAAATTATGACTTCAAATTTAGCACATGAAGTACTACACAATATGAAAAACAAAACAGAAAACAAAATCCACTCCTTAATGAGTCATATAAAAATTGCAGGATATCAGGGGAAAGAGAATAGTCTATTGATAAAAGCATTTGGAAGAAAAGATACAAAGTACTTACAAATCTTTAACAATTAAATAGACCATTGATTTCTCTCAAGACTAAGGATGCCAAATGACAACAGAGGGAAAATGCCGAGGGAACATAATTGTCAAACTAGAATTTCATGTCCTAGTAAACTCTTTAAAATAAGGCACGAGTGAAAAAAAGACATTGTCAGTCATATGAGGATCAGGAATATTTATTACCCATAGACTTTCCAATAAAAGAAACAATTCCTTGGTAAGTTCTTAAACAAAGAGAAAACTTTATCCCAAAGGGAAAGTGTAGAGGCACAAAACAATGGTGATTAAAGAAGTTGGTAAACCCTTCTATAAATTTATTAACTATTAACTCTAAAAATAATACCTGTTTTTAAAAGTCAGAACTAAAATCTGGAAAGGAATAACATTAAAGAGGAAAGAGAGAGTTCAGAAGGTAGTTATATGGGCTAAATTCTTTTTTCATTTCAGAAGAAGATAAACATTCCACATTACTTTAGGATTTGCTTGAGAAATATTAGTTATGAATATATTTTTTCATAGTTTTATTGTGGTAAATATACATAACATAAAATTTAACCAATTTTTAGGTGTAGAGTTAAGTAGTATTAAGTATATTCACATTGCTGTGCAACCATCACTACCATCCATCTGCAGAACGCTTTTCATATTATAAAACTGAAATTCTGTACCCATTAAACAATAACTCCCATTCTAACCCCATCCCTTGGCAACCTCCATTCTACTTTCTGTCTCTTATATATTTGACTACTCTAGGTACCTCATATAAGTGGAATCATATCGTATTTGTCCACTGGCTTTTTTCACTTAGCATAATGCCCTCAAAGTTCGTCTATGTTGTAACATGTATCTCAATTCCCTTCATTTTTAAAGCTGAATAATATCCCATTATATGGGTATACCTACCACATTTTGTTTATCCATTCATCCATCAATGGACCCTTGGGTTGCTTATACCTTTTGGCTGTTGTGAATAACACTGCTGTTAACATGGGTATACAAATATCTGTTAGAGTTCCTGCTTTCAAACTATGAATATATTTTAAAATATAAAGATAACCAGCAAAGAATAAAGATAAAATGTGTACTTCCAAGGAAAAGAGAGAAGAAAATAAATGGCAGTCTACGAACCAACAAAAACCAATGGAAACCATAAGAAAATAAAAGCAATACTAAACAGGAAGCACAAAATAAAATAATAAAAATATTGAAACATCAATAATCACAATACATTTAAACAGATGAAAATTGACTATTTAATGGTATCAATTATATTATTGGTTTAAAAAATATCCAATTACATGCTACTTAAGGGGATATATACAAAAAGTTTGAAGAGAAAAAGGGGGGATGTAAAACATACCCAGGAAAAAAATAATAAAAATAAAGCTGCTATAGAAGTAAACTAAATAAAAATGAGGCAAAAAATTAGAATAGGAATGAAAAGGAAAAAGAGTATTATATAGGAATAAAGGTGAATAAAAGAATAATTCCTAATGAACCTAAATGCACATAACAAGACAGCATCAAAATACATATAGCAAAAATTGATCAAGTTACAAGGAAACTTCATTTCCATGATTGAATTAATTTTTTAGAGTATGAGATTACTATGTTGCATTGTTAATACCTTTTTAAAAATACATAAAATTGGGATTTATCTCAAAAAATTAAATTTTCAAAAATGACTTATGAAGAAACAAAAATAATCACCTTAGATAAATCAAATAAACAAAAAGTATTCCCATCAGTGGCCATTGAAACCAGACAAGTTTTTTCTTTCCTCTTTTAATGTGAAATATATCATATATTTAGAAAACTGAAGAAAACATATGTTAATTTAAAAAACAATTACAAAGCAAATTCCCATATCTGATGGTTTTAAAAATGAGCTTTACCAAATATTCATGGAAGAAGTATCCCTATTTTATACTGATGATTTCAGAAAAATAAAAAGAAATAGAAAAACCATCCTATTTACTTTATGAGACTTTAGGATAATATTGATACCAATGATGGATAAGGACAAATCCAAGGAAGTGTAGAGCATGTTTACTTCTAAACACAAAGGCAAAAATCAAAAGTGAAATACTCATGAACTGAATTTATCAATTGTTACTAGATAAAGTAACTTATTCCTAGTGAGGTTCAGGAGATTGCCACTGTGCTAGTGAATGACAAAACTGGATATCGGGTCTACCTGGTTCCAGATCCAGAGTCAAAGGGGAATCATTGATGGTTTATAACCACATTAGTCATATGGTCAAAGTTCTGTTTTAGGAAGGTTAATGTTCCATTTTATTTACGGAAATAAGAAATGAATCAGCAAACATACCAGCCACATGCTGGGGTGGGCACTTGAGGTTAAGTCACAATACTAGTATGCCAAGATGTAATCTCCAAAACAAATTTGAGATCACTTTCCCAGAGAGGAACCACTCAGTACAAGAAAGACAGCATCACATAACAGATCAAAGAATTCAGGAGAGAAGGCAAAAGTTTTAGTCCTAAAGATCAACAAAAGGAATGCCAAGGATATTTAAAGCTAAATGTTTAAACAAAGGCAGTGAATAAGGTCATATGCCAGTGGACACTTTTTTTCCCCTATTGATTTCTCTCCATGGACTATGAAAACATGTGAAGTGTGTTAAAGGCACAGGACAAAAAGTTAGGTGGAGATGAAAGTGGAGAGAATGCTTAAAGAGACTGAAATTAATCATAAAAGTTACAGGCACACCATTCACCTAAAAGTAAAGTGATACTGCATTAAGGGAGTAGCAGAAAATTAATTTTGGAAAAGAGATTTTAGAACTTACTAATTAATTAAATATGAGAGATAGATGATAAAGAAGAAGGAAGAATGAAAGATTACCCTAACCCTTTTTAACAACTTGGAAAGTGGTGGTACTGTAAACAGGAACCTGAGAGTCTAGAAGAGTTGTTTTCAAGAGAAGAGACCTACTATTCTATTAAATCTTCAGAAAGTATATTTCTAGCTACTTCAGGAATGTGAACCAACCAATCCTTCACCAGAACTAGGGTTTGTTTGCAATTATTATGGCATTTTTTTTAGCCTTTGCTCTTAGATTCCAATGAGGTCACCTCCCACAAAAGATTGTCTGTGAAAGCTGAGTGTTTGGCAAGAGTCCTAGAGAAGGAAGCCCAGACTCAAACCATAAGAGACATGTCAGCAAACAGTTTAACTTCCTTTTTGTCATGTGGGTGACCAGAGTAACAGGAAGGCTAGGGTTTTTTTCTTCTTAATTGAAGCCTCATGAAAACTAAATTCTTAAACTTTGCTTTATCTGAGGAGAAAAAAAGAAAGAAAGAAATAGCTCAGAGCTCCATAAGGTATACAACTATACAGAAAGTAAAAGTTAGGATGTCGAAGTGAGGAATGGTCCAGAATTTCAAACATAGAAACAAATACAGTGTCAAAAATGTGCAGTGTTATTCTCCTTTAAAAAATTATATAGCAAAGAAAAACATTTAATCTTGATACTGTGCTTTTATTTTTGAAAAAGCATCCATCGCATCACCAAATAGAGTTCAATCCTACATAGATGGATGAAACTCATGTGCTTATTTGTCTCTAGGATGCTGGCAGGATGTAGTCATCTTTACACGGCCTTGAATAGAAAAATGGCTGAAATGAAGTAGTTCATATTCAACAGGCACCTCTCTTTGATCCCCACAAGAATCCTGTAAAATAACTCTCTGCCCACCACACATGGAGGTTCCCATACCCTTTAAAGCAACTCTTCCCCAGCTCACACCATACGTTTGGGAAATACGCAAAAATAAGTAAATAAATAACACTTCAAAATCGAGTTTGACCCTCCACAGTATACCTGAAAGGGTCACTGAGATCTCAGTGTTCCATTCCTTGAGTGCACAGGAACCTGAGCATACATCTCTAGTCTTCCACCATAAAATCAGTGTGAGAAATGACAGATACAAATTATTTCATTGACAGAAGGCATTAAATAAGAGAGTATGAATATACAACAGTCGAACATTAATATTTTCTCTGATCATATTTGCAATGTATACACCTCTGGCCAGCAGCTAACCACCGTATTACTTTCAGAATACAGGTAATTTGTATGTTTTTAACTTAGCAGGGTAGGATACAGTTTGAGTCACCATTAAATAAACCTCAGAGTTGCTATTGCCCTAAAGAGTCAATGTGTGGTTTTGTGTCTATATATCACATATATCAGAATATATAGGATGTTTTTAGGAGTGATGGTAGTAGAGATGGAGGTGATTTTCACAGAAGAGCTGGGCAAATTAAATGAAACTAACGCAAGTCACCTCCCCCTCCCCTCAACTTGAAAGTATTGCAGTAATTCCCCCATTGAGTATGATGCCCACCAGGGGGTACTGCTTCATTGTGTCCTACTCCGCAGCTGCTATTTCCTGAAGTCCTGTTGCGGTATCCAAGGGTGTCTCCAATCCTGAGAAAGAAGAAGGAGAAAAAGAGTCTGTTTTAATTTTTTAAATAGATAAACGTCTATGGGGTCTTTCAAAAACCACAATTGAAACTTAACACTCAACATATTATTAATGTTCCTTTCTACCCTAACCATATTCTATACTTAAAATATTCTGATACTTTATGGATTCTCATAACACTAGACTATTTTGGAAAATGCGGTATCCAACAGCATCTAATTCTAATTTGTATCTCTCTGGGTCACTTTTACTCTGTGGTTAAAAAGTTCCTGTCATTTTGTTTCTTGAACTTATCTAGTTTCCCCCTTTCCCCTTTCTACACAATCCAGAAATAACTGTATTCATGGTATTACACAGCAAAAGAGCTGAGATGTGGAAATTCTATAATAATTTTTTGTTTTTCATGTGAAAAAGAAAAAAGATGAAGAAGGAATTTGTCAGAATAATGGAGTTTTGTCTTTGAAAAAAAAATTAGTGCTATGTGGTTTTCATTTTATTTTTATATCCAACTAGAAATCATTTAGGAATTGCTTTCTACTCATATTATTATCATCTTAATGCCATCTGTGTTTTTTATCTTGGACATTCATTTTTACTAATGGTCCCAAAGGAAGATAAAAATAGGTTTAAATAAGAGAAAAAAAGAGAAAATGATCAGATTTAAACATCCCAAAGGTATGTTTAATGTAGTATAAATCCTGTGATAGTGGGTTATATTTTTATACGATAGCATATATAGTATGATGAATCTTATAAATAGCAAGTAATACATAAGGACATTCTAGAATTAACATTCAAAATCTTATTGTTAGATAAAATGGTTAAAGTGAATAATGAATACCACTAAAGATATTTAAATAAACTATATGTATTGGAGTACCAAGCAATAATTATATGTACACCCATTGCTTTTTTTTTTTTTTTTTTTTTTTTTTTTGCGTTACGGGGGCCTCTCACTGTTGTGGTCTCCCCCGTTGCGGAGCGCTGGCTCCAGATGCGCAGGCTCAGTGGCCATGGCTCACAGGCCCAGTCACTTCGCGGCATGTGGGTTCCTCCCGGACCGGGGCACAAACCCGTGTCTGCATCGGCAGGCAGACTCTCAACCACTGGGCCACCAGGGAAGCCCAAAATTACTTTATTTTTGCATGTAGTATGTAGTGCTCTATGTCCAACTACATGAGGCTTCTGAGTATTTGAAAGTGGCTAATGTGACTAAGGAGTTGAATTTTTAATCTACACGGGCCCAGCCGCTCCGCGGCATGTGGGATCTTCCCGGACCGGGGCACGAACCCGTATCCCCTGCATCGGCAGGCGGGCTCTCAACCACTGCGCCACCAGGGAAGCCCCCCCATTGCTTTTTGATCATCAGACAAAGGCTTTACATTCACAAGGAAAAGTGAATTCTGAAATACCGAAAGGAAATGGCAGTGGATATACTTTATAAAAGAGTATGGTTCTTACAAGCAAAGACATCATCTTAAGACATTAATAGTTTCGTTTTACTTTTTGACCAAATGTTTTTTCCCCAGTATAGTATGAGACTTTGTTTAGAACTTTTGTTTGTGGTGCTCTAATTCTCCATTACAGATTACATACAGGATCCAACAGACAAATTATGGAAAAAGTAAGACCTTTAAGGAATGATAGAAACCATTTGTTATATTCTTGGAGTAAAAATACTTTGTTAGGAGAGAATGAGCATTGTAGCTATCTTACAATCTAATGTGAGTTTGCCTGTCTCTTATGCAAGCTCATCAGTTGATTTTTGTTGTTGTTTGGTTGTTTTTTTTTTTTTGTTTTTAACACCTTTATTGGACTATAATTGCTTTACAATGGTGTGTTAGTTTCTGCTTTACAACAAAGTGAATCAGTTATACATATGCATATGTTCCCATATCTCTTCCCTCTCATCAGTTGATTTTTAATGCCTGATACAAAATTTTATTACAAGTATATATACAAAGTATTTCCCAACCACTAGACATGACTTCCCCTGAGTTAAATTGTAAATTCAACATATATTAAATGACCCAAGTAGTATTACAGTCCATACATCTAAACCCTGTCCTTTTGTTATTGATAATAACAAGTAAGCCCAAAATGGTAGGAACTAGAGATTATCTTTGAGTGAGTAAAGGTTAATGCATAAAAATTAAAACTAATCTTCAACATTTGTGGCAAAGTTTTAAGATATTTTTGAATGATATATGTCAAACTCAACCCCAAACTAAATTTACTGAAACTTTACCACATTGTTTTTAAGGGTTAGGCCAGCAAAACAATGTTTTTGTTTGTAAATTTATGCATCTCCCTATATTGGCTTGAATCATTGTAGAAACAGGATAACAGACTATTTCAGAAAATCTATTGGACTGTCTTAGTGGCTAATCTTATCACTCTTCCATGAAGGTAGATTGAACTCTGTGATCTTCAGAGTTAGCAAAATGGATACATTTTTGACTGGGGCTTGGTGCTGCTTCTTTTGAAATCCATTTAGAGGTATAGAAATTACTTATAAAGAGCTAACCTAAGCAACCAAACATATTGAGGGTTTTTTTTTTTATTATTTAAAACTCTACCTACCTACATAGTTGACTCTCCTACATTGTTACTTCCAATTTTTCAGTAAAAGTAAAAAAAAAAAAGGTAAAATAAACAATATAAAAACAAGCTAGAAATTTATTGAATAGAATGGCAGGGGAAAAAGATCAAAATAATCAGTACTGTAAATACACATATAATCCAACTGAACAAACCTATTTCTAAGACTAGGTGCAATAGTCTGAGTAATTTAGAAAGAGCGAAGAACAAAAAATATATAATCTGCACAGAAATCCTCAAGTTCAATTTAGGTAACGTTCCTATGAGAAGATTTGGGCCTTTTAAAATTTGAAGTCCTAGGGTAGATGCCTCAAGTTTGAGAGTCTAGAATGGAAGAACTAAAGATAATTGGCACCCATGTATTACTCAGCAAAGGGATATGGCTGTGAGGTTAGAGGGAGCTTTCGAGGAGGGGTCTCAGAGTTATACAAACAAAGCCATTGCCATTGCCTCCAGAAAGCTGTCTCTTCAGGCTCTCCCTGAACTTGATTCATACTGTGACTTAGTAGCTGTAAGAATTTTGTAGTTAGTTTGAACATAGCTTCTTATCATCTCCTTGTGGGTAATGGTCAAGTCTAGTTTGCCTTTGCATTTCTTTTGTACATTCTCTCCTTTGTAGGAAAAATTTTGCATACCAACTAGTATGGTAATTATTAGTCATTTGGGTAAGATAAAATGATGTAAGTTTATGTGAATAAGACTGTGCATATTATTTCTTCAGTTAACCAAAATCGTACTTGATTAAATTGTCCAATAAATTTAACATACTTTTTAATGTAATCTCATATGAATTCTGTTAATAGAGGGGGAGAATCAGCACCCATTCTTCTTATTTTGGCCCCTGACTCCACTAACAGATCAATTTAAATGTTTGACATTACGATTTTTTGAAAAGAGGCATATTTATTAGTATGCAGTGTCAAGACCAGGAATACTGCATATTCTGTCCCCTCACTACAGCACGTATTCCATTTGCCCCCATATCTATTCTCCACTCTGTTCCCACGCTCTGTTCCGGGGATGCCGACCTTCCTGGACTGTGTCAACAGGCTCCCTTGCCCTTTGGCTTCTAATTGAATTCAGCTGTGGGGATGCACTGGTAGAGATAAGAGAGCAGGAGATTATTTTCCTGGCCCCCTACTTCCTGGGTTGTTGCAGGCTGGCTGTACCTTCTAAGACATAGCTTCTGACCAGGAACCCTCCTCTGCTACAGTTCTATTTCTGAGCTCAGGAAAGCGCTCTCTCTCCTCTTGTCCCTTCAGCTTCCTACTGTTAATTGTCCTGATATACAGATCTGTCCCGGCGGCTTTGCCTTAGGCTTGTCTTCATTTTTGTAAAATATCCCTTTACTAAACCCTCTTCAGTGAACTGAAAGGACTATGTCATCTGTTTTCTGCCAAAACCCTAACTGAACACTTCCCTTCTCAAATCTTGATTTTAAAGGGGGAGAAGACTCAAAGGTAGTCTTCTCCTACAGTGCTCCGTAGGCTTATAGATCCTGGAAGTACACGAACCAGGGATCCTGTGGGATACTATCTTCTGAGCTCATTTTAGGTAAGTGATCTAATAAAGAAACCCCATTGTTATTCATTTGAAAGAGACAAGGTTTAGGAGATGCTCACCATAACTGCCTATCAATCTGCTTTGTTGAAGGGAACTTACCTTTCCAATTGCTCTGCTGTGGGTATCAGAGAAGGACTAGGGAAAGCAGTTCATTCAACTGGATCATGTGCAGTGATGGAGGTGGGGGGGGCTGTATGTAAATATAGCACCTTTATGTTTATAGGCAAGACAGCATCTGATTCTATGTAATAAAACAGAGTTCTTAAGTGAGGATCACCTTAAAAATTAGCATTTAGCAAGATCTTATCTCATGACAAGAGCTCAGGACAAGACCAAAACAGTTGTGTTAGTGGATACATATTATCATTTAATAATATAAATGGCCATCACTTTTGAATACTATGGGTCAGGTACCACTGTCTCACTGAATTTTAAGAACAGAGAGTCCATGAGGGTGTTGTTTTCAGATGATGAACGTGAGGATCAAACACATTTAGTATCTTCCCCAAAGTCATGCAGCTAACAAGCAACAGAAAGTAAACCCATTCTGACTATAAATAATATTCTCCTAACCCTTAACCCTTATGATTAGCCTTCTGGTGCAGATGTAGAAAAGCAACCATTTATAAAGCTATACGTTTTCATTGGGGTTAAGTAAAAATTGTATTTTGATAACAATATATAAATCATTATCTTGTACTGATTATAACTTGGAATAAAGTATGTATCAGTTCTAATTGAAGGACATTATCAGATCATGTTCCTCCTTTTTTCTTGTTTAACGGTGCCACTGTATCTTGTAAAATCTTAAACAGTGATCTCTGAATTCAGTATATTAAAAAATGGGTAGGAAGCAAATTATTTTCTTAGCTCCTAAAAAGTACATTAAACAATGGTGTATCTTTTTTCCTACAAAACCAAATTCTGGTTTTCCTTTATTGGCATTTTCTTTGTTGACTAAAATGCAAATTTTGTAGCTCATGTAAACAAGGAAAAGCAAAGTTTTGCTAAGTTATATATGGATCCAGTTTTCACAAATTTTCTTTTCTTTTCCTCTTAAAAAACGACACTGTCTCTTCTTTTGTTTATTTTCTCTGAGACACATCCAAAGGTTAGCATTTCCTTTTTCAGCAGTTCATTAGGGAGGCTGCTGGCATGCGGCTGCTGGCTGGGATTATTAATAGGAAAACTCATTCCATGTCTCAGCTACTACATTGTTTCCAACTTTTGGTTAACCAATGACCCAAAATATTTGTAGAATATAAAATATTTTAGGTAAAGTAGGTTTTAAAGCTTCCCTCTGTTATTTTCTCAGCTACAGAGCTGAGTACTGTTTATGTCTTTGTCCCTGGCACTCAGGGCACTGTTGGCACATGCGTGCTTTAAAAAGATAATAAAGCAAATGATAGTCCTTTTTTTTTCATAAAGCCATTGGTTTGTTGAATGGGGTTACCTATGTACAGCCTTTCACTTGTCCTGGTTCAGGAGTAAAAAAGAACAGAAGTGTGTGCTGCTTTATTGTTTAAGACATAAAATGTACTGGATATCTATGTAGTTCTTTCTTTCTTTCTTTCTTTCTTTCTTTGGCTGAGCTGGGTCTTAGTTGTGGCACGCAGAATCTTCGTTGCAGCATACGGGATCTGTAGTTGGGTGTGTAGGATCCTCAGTTGTGGCATGCAGCATGCAGACTCTTAGTTGTAGCATGTGAGATTTAGTTTCCTGACCAGGGAACGAACCCTGGCCCCCTGCATTGGGAGTGTGGAGTCCCAGCCACTGGACCACCAGGGAAGTCCCATATCTGTAGTTCTTAACAGAAAATTTATAAGAACCGTGCTGAGCACTGAGTGATAAAAGACCTATGAGAAATACTGGGCAGACAGAGGAAAGGCACAGAGAAGATTTTTAAAAGCTGGATAAGCTTTGAAAAATGTCCTCAGGTGACCTAGAGGTAAGTGTTCCTCAAATTTTTCATCAAAAAAGCCCTAGTAGCAGAAAGAAACAAAAGCATATCCCTGGAGAAATTTAGGAGTACAGCCTGTAGAAGCTTACTGCAAATGTGACATTTTCTGATAGTCTCCTGCTTTATCTTTAAAAAGTTAGCAAAATTTGAGATGCATACATGATATATCTCTATTTCCATATATACAATAATGTTTTTCAAGATTCTTTTAGTATAATTGATGCCCATAAAATTAGGTATAGCATTTCTATAATGGTTTGTGTTCTCCTTAGCACACCACTATTATACCAACCTGTTTGAATAAAACCAACCTAAAGAAGTTTCACATGCCCATTCTCCTTAGGAGTACATGGCAATTTAACTTTCCATAGGAAAGTCACTATTATGGATTGGCTGTACCTGAGCAGGGATGTATAGGTAAGTAACATGTTGGAATATGAAAGTGGGCACAGTTTAAGCAGGATAAATTAGCTAAGACTGCTCCAGGTAAATCAGGTCTGAACTGTCTTCACTCACAACACTTCTGACACCAGCTGTTGTATTTTCCTGACACCAACCACTTCTCCAACTCTCAGGAGACCAACTGTGTGTCCAACAATTCAATTCAATTCTAATACCATCTACCTGGAATTAGCACCAGATCCTACAAGTTAAAAGGCTCAGTCACACAAGACAGCCCCCACTCCAGGTACCAGCACAAGTGCTGGGCTTCCCATACTTCTGACCCACCAGCTATAAACTGGGGCTTCCCACAATGTCCTCCTCAAATTCAATCATTTCTTACAGCAGTTCACAGAACTCGGGAAACCACTTTACTTACTATAACCAGTTTATTACAAAGGATACCACTCAGGAGCAGCCAAATGGAATGCATGTCTTGGACAAGGTAGGGGAGAAGGACACGGAGTTTCCATCTCTCTCTGGGCATGCCACCCTTGCAGCACCTCCATATGTTCACCAACCTGGAAGCTCTCCAAACTCCATCATTTAGGGGTTTTTATCGAGGTTCTAACACATAGGTGTGGTTGATTAAACCATTGGCCATTGGTGGTTGAACTCAAATCTGCAGCTCCTCTCCCCTTCCTGAGGCCCAGGGGTAGGGCTGAAAGTTCCAACCATCTAATCCAGTGGTTGGTTCCTCTGGCAACCACACCGTACGCTGATGCTATCTAGGGGCCCACCAGGAGTCACCTTATTAGCATAAACTCAGATGTGGTCAAAAGGAGTTGTTATGAATATCAAAAGATGCTCCTGTCAACCCTGTTACTAAGGCAACTCCAAAGGTTTTAGAAACTCTGTGTCAGAAACTAAGGACAAAGACCAAAATATATATTTCTTACTGTATCACACCAGGACATAGAGTAATCTAATTTCTATATGGAAGAAGTTCAAAGTAAATTGGGCAACTGGTAAAGCAAGAGGATTTAGCCTGGGATATAGATATCTTATGTATCAAAAATACTGCAGAAATATACTAAATAGAATATTTTAATCAACAATATAAAATATTAGGACTTTTGCTTCTAGCTATTATGGAGCAACTGATACCAGACTAGTCATCTCATTGTAAACAATGACAAAACTGGGTAAAATACATGATGCAAATATTTTCAAACATGGGACTAATAGGCAGCACAAGTCTGTCCCTGAGAGACGGGACACTCATGAGGCAAGGCTCACAATTTCATAGACTCTCTGCCTGGACATAATTTCCCAACTGTGGCACAGAAAGCAGGTGTTTAAGCAGAGCATGATGATTAGGGCAACTGAGGCTACTGGAATTTGCAAAACAAGGCACCAGTTAGAAGGAAGCTGTAAAGATGAGAGGTCTGGAAATCTGTGAAGGTTGGGCTCTACATGCACAGTGTGAAACTACTCAAGGATTACCAGAGAACAACTGTTATGAGGTCAAAAATGGAAAAGAAATTCTAGAGTCAAGGGTGGGGTGTTGGGAGTCCAATTCAGTCACAGTGGAAAGACCTCATTAACACCTTGTTAACACCACTGGTATTCATCTGAGATACTTAAAATCAGACATGAGATAAAGCCTCATTTTAGGATTAAGGACCACATCTCAGAATAAGGCCTAATCTAAACCATCCCAACAGGGCCTAAAACCAAACTTGACAAATGTGCCCAGGAGAGAAAGTTGAAGGTTGAGTCATGCCAAGTTAGAGGAGCTTGGGGAACTCCTTAGGTTTCCCACAGATCAACCATAACACATAACACAGCTTAAAATCAAGACTTAATGAGTTTCAAGGTAATCAATTAATAATTGAGCTGTCTACTAGGAAAAAAAAAGGCAAACAATACTCTTCAGAGGGAGATGACCAGAGTCTCATCAATATATAATCAGAAACACCCAGTATACAGATATGCAGAGATGAAGAAAAAGGTAACTCACAATCAAGGGAAAAGTTAGTCAACAGAAACCAACCCCCAAATACTCCATTTAACAAAGTCTTTTGCATTTAACAAAGACTTTAATGCAGCTATTATAAATAGGTTCAAGGAATTAAAGGAAAATATGGTCTTAATTTGTAAGCAGACATGGCATCTCAGCAGAGAATATAAAAAAGAACAGAATGGAAATTATAGAATGTAAAAATCCAATATCTGGAATAAAAAAATCCCTGGATAAGATTAAGAGATTAGAGGTGGCATAAGAAAGATTCAGTCACCTGGAGTATAGAAATTATCCTATCTGAAAAATGCGGAGAAAAAAAGATTGACAAATAAAGTGACCAGAACCTTAGGAATGTGTTAAATAGTATAACATATGAAATTATCTAACATATTTAGAATAAGAACCCCAGAAAAAGAGCATGAGAATTGTCCATAAAAATATTTAAGGACATAGACCAAAAAATTGCCAAATTTAGTGAAAACCATCAACTTATAGATTCAAGAAACTCAGCAAACCCCAAGATGAATATGAAGAAGCCCACATTTAAACACATTATAGTAAAACTGCTGAAAATCAGACTTAAAGAGAAAAATCTTAAAAGCTGCTAGAGAAAAAAAAAGTATGCATTATATACAGAGAAACAAAGAAACAAATGAAGGTTGACTTCCTGTCAGAAGCAACAGAAGCAGTAAGACAATGGACCAAAATCTAAAGTAATAAAAGAAAAAGAAACAGTTCAGTAAAAATATCATTCAAAACAAAGGTGAAATACAGTATATTGTCAGATAAACAAAAACTAAGAAAATCTGTCATCAGCAGCTATGTACTATAAGAAATGCAAAAGAATATCATTCAGGCTGAACAGAAATAATATGAGGTGGAAACTTGCATCTATGGGGAAAAAATAAGAGCATTAGGAGTGGCAACTAAGTAGTATATATATAAAAGACAAAGTTTCCCCCCCACCTCATTTTTCTTTAAAAGACAACTGACTGCTTAAAGCAAAACAGTAAGATTATAAGTTAGGAAATAAGAGAGATACAGTGAGGTAAATAACAATAGCAAAAGGACCAGGTGAGGCAGGTAAACAGAGTTGTGAGTTTATTACATTTGTGAAATGGAAATAGGAAATTTTTTTTTTTTTTTTTTTTTTTTTTTTTTTTGCGGAGTAGTATGAGCTCTTTATGTGTTTTGGATATTAACCCCTTATCATATATGATTTTCAAATACTTTCTCCTATTGTGTAGGTTGCCTTTTGGCATGTGGGATCTTCCCGGACCGGGGCATGAACCCATGTCCCCTGCATCGGCAGGCGGACTCTCAACCACTGTGCCACCAGGGAAGCCCCCGGAAATAGGAAATTTAATTGAGAAGTGGAAGTTGAAGTATCCCTCATTAGAAATTGATAAGTTAAGGATACATATTTGTAGCCCTAAGCAGCTACTAAAACAATTTTTTTTAAGGCATAGCTAAAAAGTCAATAGAAGAACTAAAATGGACTACCACAAAATATTCAATTAATTCAGAGAAGGCAAAATTAGGGATGAAGCATTAAAAGAACCCAAAACAAAACAAAAAGAAGGAACAAATGGGAAACAAATAACATTATCAATAGTCATGCTAAATGGGGCTTCCCTGGTGGCACAGTGGTTGAGAGTCTGCCTGCCAATGCAGGGGATGTGGGTTCAAGCCCTGGTCTGGAAGGATCCCACATGTCGCGGAGCAGCTGTGCCCACGTGCCATGGCTGCTGAGCCTGCACTCTGGAGCCCGCGTGCTGCAACTGCTGAAACATGTGCACCTGGAGCCCATGTTCTGAAACAGGAGAGACCACCTCAGTGAGTGGCCCCCACTCACCACAACTAAGGAGGGCCTGCGCACAGCAACAAAGACCCAATGCAGCCAAAAATTAATTAATTAATTAATTTAAAAATTACATTAAATGTAAATGGACTAAGCATTCAAATTAGAAGGAAGATTCTCAGATTGGATGGAAAATCAAGACCCAACTGTTTCCTGTCTACGGGTGATACTCAGTAATTTAAAAGACACAAATAGGTTGAAAGTAACAGAATTGGAAAGGATGTACTTATACAGAAAGAATGAGAAAGCTTGGTTCTATTAATATCAGATAAAATAGACTTCAAGACAAAAAATACTATAATAAACACATTTACAATAAGAGGGGGATTAACTAAGAAGATTTAATTATCTAAATACATGTACAACTAATACAGAGCTTCAGAATTCATAAAGCCAACAGTGGCTAAACTAAAGTGAGAAATAGATAAATTCACACTCCGTAAATGATAGAACAAGTTGACAAAAATTTAATAAGTATAAAGATTATCTGAACTACACTATCAACCGACTTAACCTAAATGATATTTATAGAATGCTATACCCAACAACAGCAGAACAGACATTTGGAACCTATACTAAGTTAAAAATTCGAGATGGACTAGATAATAACAAGTAAAATGCTCAACAGACTGAAAAGTCAACAACTCTTTTTGGAGCTTAAAAGAGGGGAGGACAAAAAAAAAAAAAAAAGAGGGGAGGACAAGGCAAACTGATGCTCCCAAGATTACAGAGACAGGCAAATACAGGCAGTCGAGGTTTACCAAGCAGAAATCACAAGCAGAAACCACTGCAGGAACCAGTGCTGGAGTAGGAAAGCCTGAACTTTAATTGACAGATTGTCAGAGACTCAGTGTGGACAAGTCTGAGAGTTGGAACACTCCAGAGGGACTCAGTCATAGGGAGCCCCCACAATATTGTGAGATTTATCTCCAGGAGCACAACAAGTTTTCCACGATAAATATCAGAGAAAAATCCACACATGCTTCCAGCAGAGGGAGGGGAAAAGGAACTACTTTGAATACTCCAGAGCACTCAGTCCTTCTTAATAAGGCCTGCCCTCAGGGGAAACTAGTTAACCAGAGCCTAACTGACCAGGATGAAGGGAAATAGCTAACTCCAGCCAGTTCTAGGTATCCTGTCTCACCTGGGGGAGAAAAAAATAAACAAACCTGAAAAACACTTGTGAAGTTCACAGTCCAGAGGTATAGATTCACTAAAAGACTGAGACCTAATCATAGACCTATAGAATGTTTCCCGTCCCCCCACACCTTACTACCACATTACTAAAGGCTCATTTATAGCAGTTCCTTTTACCGTGTATTATGCCTGGCTATCAACAAAAAAATTATGAGGCATACCAAAAGGCAAAAAACACAATGTGAAGAGACATAGCAAGCATCAGAGCCAGAAATGGCAGAGATGTTGGAATTATCACACTAGGAATTTAAAACAACTATGATTAATGTGCTAATGGCTCTAATGCATAAAGCAAACAATATGCAAGAAGAGACGGGCAATGTAAGTAGAGTGATGGAAATTCTAAGAAAGAACCAAAAGAAATGCTAGAAAAAATAAAAACAACACTGTAACAGAAGTGGAGAATGCCTTTGATGGGCTCATTAGTAGACTGGAAACTGCTGAGGAAAGAATCTCTGAGCTAGAATATATATCATTAGAATCCTCAAAAACCAAAAAGCAAAGAGGACAGACTCAAAACAAACAGAACAGAATATCCAAGGACTATGTGACAACTACAAAAGGTGTACCATATGCATAATGGGGATTCTCAAATACTCAAAGAAAGGAACAGAAGAAACATTTGAAAAAAACAAATGGCTGAGAATTTCCTAAAATTAATGCCAGACACCAAACCATAGATCCAGGAAGCTCAGACAACCCTAAGCAGAATAGATGCCCCCAAAACTACACCTAGGCATATCACTTTCTTTTTTTTTTTTTTTGCGGTACGCGGGCCTCTCACTGTTGTGGCCTCTCCCGTTGCGGAGCACAGGCTCCGGACCCGCAGGCTCAGCGGCCATGGCTCACGAGCCCAGCCGCTCCGCGGCATGTGGGATCTTCCCGGTCCGGGGCACGAACCCGCGTCCCCTGCATCGGCAGGCGGACTCTCAACCACTGCGCCACCAGGGAAGCCCAAGGCATCTCACTTTCAAACTACAGAAAATCAAAGATAAAGAATTCTGAAAGAAGTCAGGGGAAGAAAAAATACCTTACCTATAGAGGAACAAAGATAAGAATTACATCTGACTTCTTAGAAACCACACAAGTAAGAAGAGAGTGGAATGAAATAGAGTCTTAAGAGAAAAAAATCACCAACCTAGAATTCTGGGTCCCATGAATTTATTCTTCAAAAGTGAAGGAGAAATAATGACTTTCTCAGACAAACAAAAATTGAGGGAATTTGTTTCCAGAAGACATGCCTTATAAGAAATGTTAAAAGTCCTTTAGAGAGAAGGAAAATAATATACATTAGAAACTCGGGTCTTACACAAAATAAGGAACAGCATCAAAGGAGGAATAAGTGAAACTAAAATAAAAACTTTTATTTTTCTTATTCTTAATCTAACAGATTACAGTTGAAAATAATAGCAACAATATATTTGATTATATATGTTTATATATAAGTGAAATAGACAACAGCAATGATACAAGGGACAAGAACGAGAATTAGGATTATTTTGTTATTAAAAGATACTCACACTACTCGTGAAGTTACCACTTAGTGTTATTCGAAAGTGGACTTGGATTAACTGTAAATATATACTGCCAACTGTAGGGCAACCACTAAAAAGAATTTTAAAAGAATATAACCAATATGCTAAGAAAGGAAAGAAAACTCAGTTTTTTATATGTTTAATTAAAAAGGCAGAAACGTAGAAGAAAAAATAGGGCAACAAAGAATAAGGGCAACAAATAGAAAACAGTAACAAATATGGTAGATATTATTCCAATACTATCAATAATCACTTTGAACATGAATGGTCTATATGCACCAATTAAAAGATAGAGATTGTCAGAGTGGATCAAAAACAAGACCCACCTATATGTTTTCTACAAGAAACCTACTTTAAATATAAAAACACATATAGATTAAAAAAAGTAAATGAATAGAGAAAAGCATACCATGCTAACACTAATCAAAAGAAAGCAGGAGTAGCTATGTTAATTTCTGACACAACAGACTGCATTCAGAGCAAGGAGAATTATCAGGGATAAAGAAAGGAATTTCATATTGATAAAGGGGTGAATTCTCCCAGAAGACGTAACAATCCTTAATGTATTATGCACCTAACAATAGAGTGTTAAAATACATGAAGCAAAAACTGATTGAGCTGCAAGGAGAAACAGGTAAATCCATTATTATAGTTGGAGACTTCAATACCCCTCTATCAGAAATGGACAGATGTAGCAAGAGGAAAATCGGAAGGACATAGTTGAACTCAACAACACCATCTATCAACTAGATCTAATTGACATTTATAGACTACTTGATCCAACAATAGCAGAACACATTCTTCTCAAGCTCACATGGAACATTCAACAAGACAGACCACATTCTGGGTCATAAAACACACCTTAAATTTGAAAGAACAGAAATCAGTAACAGAAAGATAACTGGAAAATCCCAAAATACATGGGCATTAAACAATGTGCTTCTAAATAACACATGGGTCAAAGAAGGAAACTCAAGGGAAATTGGAAAGTATTTTGAACTAAATGAAAACAAAAATATAACATCAAAATTTGTGGGATTGCAGTGAAAGCAGTGCTTAGAGAGAGAATTATAGCATTGAATGAATATATTAGAAAAGAGGAAGATCTGAAATTAATAATCTGTTTCTATCTTAGAAAACTAAAAAGAAGAGCAAATTAAAACCAAAGTAAGTAGAAGAAAAGAAGTAATAAGAATTAGAGCAGAAATCAATGAATTTGAAAACAGAACAATAGAGAAAATCAATGAAAAGACTGCTCTTTGCAAAGATCCATAAAACCCAAAATCCTCTAGTCAGGCTTATTAAAGTTAAGGTTTAATTTACTTTTCTATTTTTAAAAAAATGAACAATATAAGTAGATGGTGACTATCTTTGTGCATTCCTAGTTATATTCTGGCAACATATCCTGTTGGTTTATTGCCAACAGGGATTTTCTCATAGCTCTTTCTAAATAGTGAGCCTTCCATTTAGAGTAAGCACTCTTATTAATGCTGCATTAAGAGTGACAAGAATCCTTTCTACATGAGTTTTTTTTAAATACAGTTCTGATAATATAGGTCTTTATTTTCAGAAAGCAGACCCATTTTTGTTTTCCTGGAGGTTATCCATATGATTTAGATGGTATGATTTTTTTTTAGAGTTTTTCAGTGCCGGGCATTTTGCCGGGCACTTTTTATGCATTATCTCAATTGATTTTCAAAACTCCTCTGTGGAGTAATACTATAGATATCCTCACGTTATGGATGAGAACATTGAAAGAAGTCACAACATTAGCAGCAGACAAAGCCAGGATTTGACATCTTAGCTGCCATGGAAACTGGAAAAGCAAAAGTCTGGAGTGTTCAATTTCTACAGTGGGATGTGGGATGTGTGCTGTGCCTCTCACTTCTTATATGAAGTGCCTTTGAGACGAATCTTGAAAATTAAATAGATGTTTGCTAAACAGGCAAGGAGTTACATATTCCAAGAAGAAGGGAGCAAATGTGTAAAGACCTGTTTCCTCAATGTGCTGATCAATACGTGGCCCATGCGAGAAAGGCGTGGGAGGTACACTTCTAAAGGCAGACAGTATCCAGATCACGAAGGTTCCTGTGTGCCACATAGGAGGGTAAGCCTGGGAGAAACGGGAAGGGACATTCTTGGATCTGAATGTTATACAAATCCCTATGCACAATAGGAGTTGCTCTGGGAATAGGGTGCGTGTCAGTGGTACGCTGAAGCAAGAAGGATCAGTTAGGAGGCCACCGAATTAAATTCAGGTGAGGAAAGATGAGGGCCTGGGTGATGGCTATGGCTGTGAGAACAAAGAGGAAGCTACAAAAATAAAAATATGTAAAAGAGAAATCAGCGAGACTTGAAAACTGATCAGATATAGGGATGAGTGAAAATGAATAGCTTAAGATAACACTCAGGGGCCTTCCCTGGCAGTCCAGTGGTTAAGATTCCACACTTCCACTGCAGAGGGCACAGGTTCAATCCCTGGTGGGGGAACTAAGATCCCACATGCTGTGGTGTGGCCAAAAAAAAAAAAAAAAAAAGATAACGCTCAGATTTCTAGAACTAGGTTGCAAAGAATAAGAGTCTCTGAACTAAGAAAGGCAAGTGCATTAGAAGGTTTTGCAGGATGTTGTTGAATTCCACCTTGGATATACTGATTCTGAAGCACCTGTGGAATATCTACATTGAGGTATCCTCTAGGAATTCAGTATGAGCGTCTGGCACTTAGATGAGATTCTTGATCAGAAACGGTGTGGTGTGATGGCCGGGGCTGGAGCTTTTGGACAAACTGTCTTTGGTTTGAGTTACCACTCTAGTAATTAAAAAATGTTACCACTCTACTAATTGTCTAGGTGTATGACCTAGGCAAGTTACTTACCCTCTCTTAACCTCAGTTTTTCAATTATAAAATGAGAATAATTTCTACCTCTAGGGTTCATATGTATAAAGAACAAGATAATGTGTATCGATCATGATGTGCAGGGAGTTCTCAACACTTAGAACTAGAGGTTTCAATTTTGGAATCATCAGTACGTAAACACAAAGGATGGGCAGGATGCAGTAAAGAATATAAGGAAGAATCTGAGGAAGGACGATATCTGGAGAGTTGATGTCATGAAGTCCTAGGGAGGATTCAACCAGAGAATCTTAGAGAATTTCAACCAGTGTCATCTGAACTGTCAAATGGTGAAGAGCCCAGTAAGATAAAGCCTAGAAATCGTCCGCTGGTGAACAACTAGAATGCTACCAGCCACCTTATGTAGAGCAGGCTCAGTGAATTGGGAAGGTACATGAGATATAGACCTGACAAGCGTTTCAAAAATAAAACATATGGGGTAAATGTTAGAAGCTAATGACATTTCTTAAAAATGAAAATTACTTTCAGTTTAAAAATGCAAAGAATCCTCTGATCCCTAGCAAGAATAAACCTAAACAATTACTAAATATGATTTTTCCTCAAAGTTGCATTTTTCTGTAGGTTTAAAAATGGGGAAGAAAAGATAGCAGAGAAGAATCCTTGGGAAAGAGTTTAAAGTTCATTTGCCCTCCTCTATTCACATTTACCTTTGTTCATTTCTTTTCTTTTCCTTTGTGCTTTAAGAAGACTTTGTTCTTCTTTACCTCTATGAAGATAATTCAAAGGCAACTTCTGAACAGTCTGTCTAAACTTCAGAGTAATATCTAGGTTATTCTTTGGTGGTCCATGATGATCCATTTTAATACAGTTTTTCCATTAATAATAAAAAACTTTTGAATTCCACAGCATTGCTGGTGGGTCCTAATTATCATCATGAATATATATGCAAACGTATGCAGGATAAAGTTGTCAGTTGTCTAAAGGCTTTAGCTAGTTCCGTTTGCTGTGGCACCCTTTGGATATTCTACAAATTATGAACGTCATTCCCTTAAACCCAGGTGCCTCTCAATTCACTGACGTACCAGCTAACCATGAAGATAAATGTGACTTTTTTTCACCATTACAGCTCTCACAGTCCTGGGTTTAATTAGCTAATTAATTAATTAACTAACTTTATAATGAATGAACAGGATAATAGAAATACAGAGAAAGACTTGTATAGATTATAGAAAGGAACCTAAAATATCATATAGGTCTTTTCTCCTTCCTCTATTTTTTTTTTTGAATCCTTTATGGAGAGAGATTTGAACATGTCTTTGTTGCTGAGAAACGATCCTTGATCCCAGCAGTCACCCAGATGGGTAAATCCAAGTGGAACTATAATCGCATGTTAACAGTTTAATGAATATTTTTGTTAACAATGAGCAGGGTTATCATGGATATACTGAGTGGCTTCCTGACATGTACAGCATTAAGAATAGGCAGCCATAGACTTTACAACATAATATTGTCTTCTGTGGGGCAGATGAATTTGTGATTTCCTCAAAATGACAAAATGATTTATCACCTCCCATATGCACTGCCATCCACCTGGCAGGAGTAATGTTTCCCCTTGCATGCTCCCTCCGGTGGGAAGAAACCATTTTGATGGATAAAAGACAAAACCAAGATTAAGAAAAGGGAAAAAAATTTCATCAAAAAATGGGGAGTTTTTTTTTATGCATCTTATTAAGCAAGATGTCTAGCATAACACGTTTCACCAAACACAGTCATCGTTCAAGCCTTTAAGTGAAGACCTGTTTCATGTTATTCGTGCTTTGCTGATTTATATGGGAAGCACCAGGTAAAACAGATATAAAGGCTGTCTTTGGCTGGGACAAATGACTATTATCCATATTTCTACATAGATGAACCCAAAAGGAGAATCATATTAAATAGTGCAGTTTCTTGCTCTCACTATATTTTGGAAAGGAAACCTTTGTTGTAATAACTGGCTACATGTGTATGCTTTCACTTACTCCCAGTTGAAAACAAATAACTTTCAGATGAATCTAAAATTCAATGTTCTTAAAGTAAAAAGAGGTTAGGGAACAAAGTTCCCAACAGAAGCTACCTCTGTCGTTGAATACAGTAAAAGAGAAAATGAGGCAGGATGAAAATTGAAGCTGAAAATATCCTCATACAGAGAGGAAATCAGGAAGTGACTATCAAGAGAATTAGAGGCAAGAAAGAAATGTAAAAGATAGACACAGCAGTGTGTGCTGGGCCTGAGGGCTTGAATATTTATGGACTGTTTCAGCCTCCTGCCCCACCTGCTACACGAAAGTCATCTGAAGATTTGAGGTATTTGGCTCTGGTCGAACGTAAAGAACTGCAACTTTTTTCCTGTTTATTTAACAGAAATGAATCAGTCCTTCTCCGCCGGTAATAACTTTACAATAATCACAGAATTTATGTGAATCTAAAGACTCATTTTAAAGAACAAAGAACATGACGTAGTTGGTCAATATTTTGCCCTGTTGTGTGGGATAAAAATTACAAATAGTGGGAATTTGTAGACAGAATAGTGCTGCAAAAGTTACAGAAACTGCACCTGAGCTCAAAAAGAAACATATGCCTCAGTTTGGGGATTTGTTGTTATAATTCTCCCTCAGTCTTCTGGTCAAATTAATTCTAAAAATGAAATGCAAATTGAAGGATTTTTAAATTTCTGCAGTAAGACTTGGAAGGGTCTGTTTCTAGGATTTTGACCTTTGTATGCAGGAAGAGGGAAGTGATTTTATAAACCATTTCTGGCCTTGATTTCTCCATATATTTACTACTCTGAGCCTGACTTTCTTCAATGTAACTATTGATGATTTGAAGATACACTTGATATCACAGAACCTAGAGATCCCGAGAAGGCATGTGCGTTCGTGGAGATAAGACAATAGTTTTATCCACAATTATTCCCATTATACCTAACTGCGATAACATGATGGCTCTGTGAGCTATATCTAGACATATGTCATACCCATTGCTGAAAATAACACCAGTAGGATAAGGCAATTTTTAAGGTAGGTAGTGACTCTAGTAGGAAGACCTATTACCACCTTTCTGATTTCCCTTCTTACAGTTTTCCACTTACCTTAATTGTGTATGAACTTACCTTAATTGTGTTGTGAACTTGATTTGAGACAGTATGGTGTCATTAAGTGTATAGAATTTAAGGTTCAGGGTGTCTGAGTTGATATCCTGGCTCTGATACTAGCTGGCTGCAGGAGTTTGGACAAGTTAAATACTCTCTCTTCACTATATTCATGTGTAAATTGCAGATTGTTACAGAACCTACCTCATCATGTAGGTATAAAGGTTAACTGGGCTAATACTGATAGAACATCTGAAACAATGCCAAGTACATAGGTAGTGCTGGATTCTTGCAGCTATTATAATTATTTGGTAGATTGGCACTAAGAAAAAACTCTATCCTTTAACAGAGCTTATCAAAAATCAGAGTATCTGACGTCTTGACCCAAATATTAAACCTACTATATATTGGAGTGTCTAAGCGTCCCAGGTCATTTTTACGTTTAATTATGCTAACCATTTATCATCTCATATTTGAAAAAAATACCCATAATAGATCAATTCTTTTGGAATGCTTTATTTGGTATTGTCCACAATGGCCAATATATAGCTTTTATAGTTAATATTTTTTGAGACAATGATGAAACAGATTCACCTAAATTTCCACTTTACTATTCCATAAATAAATGTTTTTCTTTATTAAATAGAATTTAAAATACTATTAATGGCCAATTTCTGCTTGCTGAATTGCCACCATTCATTCTTTGCATTCCTTTAGCTCTTGTGATCTAGGGAACTCTGGCAATACTTCACACACGAACTTTGTTTTTTCTGTCTGACTCAAAACTAACCTCCAGCCTCATGCATTTGTTTATCTGCAACCTCCATGTAATCTTATAAAAGCTTCCCAAATAGATAGAAAATTGGCATTCTAGGAAATGTTTCTAAGCTATATACCTGCTTTATGTGTAGCACGATGATTTTACAGCAGACAACAACGTATTCATTAGGGTTGTCCATCAGATCGCCCAATACTGTTCTTGACCTTGTCTTCATGAACCATTTTCCTTTGGGACTCTTCTCTGTATGACATCCTCAATCTTTTTCACTCAGTTGGTTTTCCTCACTCTGCTTGCAAACACTTGGAGTTCTAGTCTATTGTGAACTATCTCTTCAGACTTTTTTAATTTATGGGATCTAAGAGAATAGTTGCTGCTGAATCAATATATAATACTAGTATAGATATGAATCAAACAATGTTTGGCCAAAATGGTTAGTGATGTTTTTGTGTAGCTCCTACCTTCCGTCACAAATTTCTCCATTTGTACATTCAACCTGCTCTCCTCTTTCCCTCCCAGTCTTTTCATACCTTTACCCTGTGTCTTTTGGTGTGCTGGCACAGTTGTTCAACCACCCTTGATCATCTAATCCAATCCTTTTTCTCTTTAACCGGTCTTCAACTTTTGCTTTGTTGATGGATTTGACCTTTGCACTAATTGGATTTTTATTTTTCATTGAATTCATTCCCCTCCTCCACATCCTAACAATGTGCATTCTCCCACACAATCCTCAGACCTTTGCTTTTCTCTTTCTTGAGAATGCAGAGTTCAGGGTGGCTTCTGCAGAAAACCCAATGAAAGCATTTTCCAGTGTCCACATCCGGGACCTCTGTACTGGTGGTCCAGATACCTAGTCAAGGCGAAGCCCCGCGAAGCCCCACCTTGGAGATTGAAATACCTAGTCATTTCAGTCACCAAGAAATGACTACAAGGACAAATGGAGAGTTGTTTTGGTTTGTTTCCTTTAGAAATAAAGGAATTAAGAGAGAGGAATCAATATTACAGATTACATACACATTTATTCAACAATCGGTTAAATATACCACTATCTTCAAAATGTACACATCATGAATCATTAAAAACCTTCATGATCCCCCTCACTAAGAGTTTAGGTGACACTTGTCTTCTGCTATTATTGCTTGTGAGACTTCTGTAAACACTCATTTCTCCATCTTTAAAATGGGATGACAATGTTTGTCTTGACTGCTTCATAGGGCTATTTTGAGAACTGGACAAAATAATGTAGATAGAGATCTTGATATTGAGGGTCAAGAGTTGTGGGCTGTGATGGCTGCAGTCCCAACTGGGTCATTTCTACGCGGTTAATTCACTTCTCTGATCTCCAGTTTCCTTATATATAAATGGGAACGGGGACAGCAACTTGGACCAGGAGAGCAATAAGGGCCCTTTCAGTGCAGATTTTTACCGCCCTCTCCTATTTACCCACCATGGTACTCGGCACAGCCTCTAATTTCATACCAGTTATTTTTCACTGTCACGTTGACCACACGTGAAAAAACTCTACATGTCTCTTGGTAGTTTACCTGTAAAAGTAATTGCTGCACTGCTTCGTTAGAGGAATGCCATTAAAAACAACCATGATTTTTTTAAAGAACAAATGAAAAATCAGTTGAGCTAAATGTTTACTCTGGAAGACAAATCGTTTGATATCTTGTAAGTGTTTTAATCGGCAAAGCAGAAAACTGCCTGTTTGCTGAACTGACTATAACAACGACTCGTCTGTGTATTTTCCTACTTTTTACTCTTTAGCCTTCAGTGTCATGTTAGGATAGGGAGCTCTTTCCTATCTATTTCAGCCTTTTGATATTTGCTCTGCTAGTCATTTGATTAACTTTTCATCAATATGTCAGTTGCTTTAGCCTTTATATTTCTAATAATTAGCCCTGCACACTGCATATATTAGGAGCTCGATAAAATATTTGTTCATGATAATAGCTAACATTCATAGAATGCTTAATATGTATCAAGTACAATTATAAGCACTTTGACATATATTAAGTGAGTTAAGCCCTAAGGTATAGGTGTTATTATGTTTACGTGTTTTACAGAGGAGGAAACTGAAGCACAAATTAAGTAATTATCTCTATCTTCTACATACTGGATGAGATTCTCAAATTTATTTTCTTTATCAATAAACTATTTTTTGAAATGCCTATTTCTATATTCATTACCTCCAACACATAGTTTCATTTTAATTTTTTAACTCTTTGGTTTTAAGTTTCCACATACTCTTCCTTATCTTATTCCTGTTCATATTTATTTCATTTTCTTCTCTCTCCCCCACTTGTCTGCTTCATAGAAGCCATTTCTTCTTACAGTAGATCATTCTCTGGATCTTTAGGATAATGTTCCTTTCACCTTTTCCTAACATAACATTTAGGGTGGCATATTTATTTTTCCTTGCGGACCGAGGTCAGTAAACAGAGTATATCAGGTGCCCACGTCCCCACCCCCCTTCTGCCTGGGTGATACGAAGCCCGTCTGCAGTCAAATGGGGAGTTTGGTGGTGGGCACAAGCCATCCCGTTTTCAGCCCTCCTTCACGGTGCTAACGGGCCCTTGGGTCTGCCGACTTGATGAGTGTGTTCCTGACTTGATGCTGAATTGTTTCAGATACAACGCACAGCACAGCCTGAGCTATTGCAGGGTTTTCTACCTAATTCCATAGTCACCGTCTGTGACTTGAGCTGTGAGGGCTTTATCTCACAGGACATAGTGTGCCCCCAAATCAGTATCTTTGGGTCATAGAACTTTCTGGGGGTTCCCTCCACTGAAAAGACATAGAGAGATGAAAGCACACCTTGGCAGTAATAAAATGACTCCTTGTTCTCTGTTAGGCACAGACTAAGCTTACAATTAAAGTCTGCTTACACAAGATGTCGAAGCTTGGGTATGTTTGTTGTAATCTGCCTGAGTTGCTATTTGAAGAACTTTCTCCCAGTCTCTGGCAAAAGGTGGAATATCAATTTTAGTTTGGGATTTCTGAGTTTTCTTCTTTTAGGGGGTCATCAGAGATATCCATACAAGGAGCTATAAGCGTTCAGCGTAGTTTAATTCAAAATGTGTGTACCGAGTGACCACAAAGCGCCTCTTGTCCCAGGCTGCAGATAAAGCAGTGAACAAGACAGTCATTACCGCTTCCATCCTGGGCCTTAGAGGTCGGGAGGGAAAAGACGCTCTTAACTAGTTATTACGTATTCGTGATGAGGGTATGAAAATGGAAGAAGAGGATACCAGGTGTATTTACTGAAGTCAGGTATCATTTCAAAATGCCCAAATTATTTTATAAGCTACCTTCACCTTTCTCCATTTGAAAAAAACTGTAGCTACCTTCACCTTTCTCCATTTGAAAAAAACTCTTCTGTTTTTTCTTTGGTTTGCTTTGCTTTTGAGAGTTCACAGTAATTGTAAGCACTTGAAAGCATCAAATATTTTCTCCCATAAGCTCCCAGTCAGACAAAATAGCATGCTATGAAAATAGTGGCATTAATTCTAGAAGGTTTTTCTACTTCCCTACGTTTTCCTAAAAAAGGAAACTAATTAGCTACAGTGATCATAGTTCTTTAAAGAACTGTTTTACAATTGGACTTGCTTGTTAAACTATCTTTCCTCCGGTTCTTTTGTTTCCATGTGGGAGGAGGTGGTAGATAACATCAGTTATTCCAATACCATCATTCCTAACACACTAACAATTTTTCTTTGGTAGAAAGGAAA
This sequence comes from Physeter macrocephalus, assembly GCF_002837175.3. Taxonomy (NCBI): domain Eukaryota; kingdom Metazoa; phylum Chordata; class Mammalia; order Artiodactyla; family Physeteridae; genus Physeter; species Physeter macrocephalus. The sequence continues at coordinate 20,575,908 of NC_041224.1, read as the reverse complement.
ACAAATGACAGATTGATATTAACAACAATGTACTCACAGAGAGCAAACCAAGGGAGACGGCTTCACTTTCTATTGTGAGAAACAGTGCATATACCACTGTGGTACCATGGCTGGCACCACAATGGACAAAATAGTTACTTCAGATAGAAAATGTGAGGTTTTGAATTAACTTCCCGACCTACAGATGGATTCAATGTAACACCCATTCCTTCATTATTTCCTTTAAAAAAAATGTATCTTAAAAATGTAGTATCCGTTCATACAATCACAGACTACTTTAATATGAAAGAGTATAATTAGCACATACTGATCTAAGTCCTAGGGAGAAAAAAATAATTGGGCAAGGCTTTATCATGTATTTTTGCTAGATATTGACTAGGTACTATTCAATACCAGCACAATATTGTATTTGTAATTGAATACATGTAGATTAACATTATTTAAAGGCTTGAATGGAAATTTAAGGGCCCTTAAGATGAAAGTATTCGTTGAGCCTCTACCTAACCTGCTCTTTGCTGGAGAATAAAAAAGAACACCAAGTACATTTCAGAGTAGCAGTACTTTGCAGGAGCAAAAAAGCAAAGAGATAAATAATCCTTTTATTCATCACTTGTTATAGAACAAAATCAAACATTATTGTTGAGTTTATATAGCGTCATTCTTTTTGAAGAATTCAAAATATTTTCCTACTCTTGAAATTATATATTCACAGCATTTCTTTTCTTTTTTTTTTAAAGACTTTTTTTTTTCTTTTGATGTGGACCATTTTTAAAGTTTTTATTGAATTTGTTACAATACTGCTTCTGTTTTACGGTTTTTTCTTTTTTTGGCCCCAAGACATGTGGGATCTTTGCTCCCTGACCAGGGATCAAACCCACACCCCCTGCATTGGCAAGTGAAGACTCCACCACTTGACCGCCAGGGAAGTCCCTTTACACCATTTCTGAGATTTAAAAAGTATACTGTGCGTATTTGCAGACAAAGGCATTGAGAGTTTAAATGATTTACTCAAGGTCATCCAGTTATCCAAGGAAAGAGAAAAGTCAGGTTTTTAAATTTCCAACTGCTCACATTTTAGCACTGCTTTGTACAGATTTGTATAAAACTTAGTAAAATGTGATTCATGATTATGGTTCATCAAGGTGAAGCTTTGCCTGTCACTGAAGTCACCTCCTTCACAAAAGCAGTGAGGGTAAAGAAAGTGAGTCAAAATTACTCTGAAAACTCTCCGTGATAGCCCTTAATTTGCAGATAAGTGGCTGAGGAGATGGCTGGGTTGCTCTAGAGAAAGTCAAGGTGAAAACCCTCAAGAGAAGAGGCCTTTCTCCATCTTCCATGGCAGGTTAGCCCACAGAAGAGGCGTATGATCATGGCTGGGCTCTGTGGGCCCTAGAGCAGGACTTTTAATGGGATCTCAGAGGAGGATGCCGATGATGAGTCCAATTTGGAAATCATTGGCTTTAAGTGTTAATTTAGTTTCAGGATGGAAGTGTCATAGCCTTCGTGTATCTCAAAGCAAACTGGTTTATTAATCTAAAGGTTTTGTATAATAACTTTTTTTTTAAGTAAGCACACATCTAAGTAAAAGAAAAGATTCAATGCACAGTGTTGTATAGTTTTAAAGATTTTTCTTTCATATAAAAGAGTAGTATTTTAATGTGTTTATTATAGAAAAAATTTAAAATTGAGAAGTACATCAAACAGAAAACCTCAGAAATAATCAAAATTAATAGGTTGATGTACCTTTACTTTAAAAATTAAGATTATGGACTTCCCTGGTGGCGCAGTGGTTAAGAATCCACCTGCCAATGCAGGGGACATGGGTTCGATCCCTGGTCCGGGAAGATCCCACATGCCGCGGAGCAACTAAACCCGTGCGCCACAACTGCCGACCCTGCACTCTAGAGCCTAAAAGCCACAACTACTGAGCCCTCGTGCCACAGCAACTGAAGCCCGCACACCTAGAGCCTGTGCCCTGCAACAAGAGAAGCCACCGCAATGAGAAGCCTGCACACTGCAACAAAGAGTAGCCCCTGCTCTCCTCAACTAGAGGAAGCCCACATGCAGCAACAAAGACCCAAGGCAGCCAAAAATAAATAAATAAAATAAATAAATTTATTTTTAAAAAAAGATGCAGTTTTAAAAAAAAAATTAAGATTACACTGTGTACTGTCAGAACTCTTCTTTTTGTACTTTACATCTTATCATAAACTTATTTTTGCATTTCATTTCAAAAGTTATTTTAAAATAATATTAATTATTCACATATCATTGAGCATTAGCCTTAATTCAAAGGCCATTACGTAGAGTCTTGGTAGATAAACAGGTGCCTATTTAGGGTTGATTGTGTTAATTCTTTTCCTCCTGCAAGACATTGCATCCTCTTAAACTACTGAATGGAGCAGCTACCCTGAGCCCTACTAAAACTTAGGCATTTAGGGCCTTAGCTTAAACGTTAATATTTCTACATTTTTCTTCCTAGGTCATTTATTATGGCCAAGGATTTTCAATCTCATTTTGTGAGATATATTTGCTAACCTAACTCAATCCCCCACCTCTGTCCATTTTCCCAGACTCTTTCCTTCTGTCCCCCGGTCTCTACACGTACAGTCAGCAAAATGTCCCGTAGCCTCAACAGCTTCTAGAATGGCTTCCTTCACCTCCTGGCCACCACGAAAAACAGGCTGTGCCTTGAGAACTCTGCCCTCTGCCTATGCTGTTTGCCACTCCTCGGTGTTGCCAGCATCTGCCTTCCCACCTTTGATTTTGGCTTTCAGCTGTGTGGATTTCCAGTCCTGTAATCATTCTTAGTGGCCTAAGGGTCAGTGAGTTTATCTTCAGAATACTCTCGGTCCTTTCAATTCTCTGACTTCTCCCCATTTAGCTTTCCTTCTACACTTGCAGATCTCTTCATTCTTATGGGCACATCCTGGACACTGTCACCACCGACAGCTTCATTATTTAGATTTCAAATAACACTGTTTCTGACTAATACTTCCAGACTACATATTCTACCTAGTATATTCACTACAGTATTCTTTGTTCTTATTTAGATTCCCAAACCATTGACTCCAAACTAGTTTTTACATTCTTCCTCATCTTCCTCATGTCTTTACTTGCATTCTTACCAAAGTTAAATTCTACGGTCCACTATTAAAAGTATTCTCTTGGTAATATTGTCAACTCCTTTTCACCATTTCTCTCTGAATTATTTACTGGGAAAAACTCCACTTCTAAATGTACCTAACTACCTGTCTTTTCTGTGAATACACCAGGGCAGCTAAATGTAGAGGAAGAAAATTATCAAAGCTAGTAGGTCGTGCATATAAGTTTGCCCCCATCTCTTTTGCAGACTCACCAAAATAACAACAACAAAGAATAAAAACCATATAAATCCACAAGGACGAGGCACTGATGAATAGACAACAAAAGATAAGAGAAGTTGATAACATTTTAAGAGGGAAACATAGGTGAAGGATGACTTATCTGAGTGGAACAAGATGAAGCCTAAGCACCTGCAGAAGGGGCTTCCAATGAGGCATAAGTGCCTTCACCCCGTAGACACCCAACAGGGCCCAACAGTTGGAGGACTGAGTACCTCAATGGCAGAATGGAGCACTACGTTGGAAAATAACTTGTTCAAAGCCCGTAAGGAGTTGTTAGATATCCAAACGCCAGCTGTACCCACCCATTCAGGAGATGTATTCTCTGGAGAAATTGTGTCACTCTGGATGCAAGAAGAGTAGGTTCAGCAGAGAACAGCCATGAGCTGCTGCTTCAAGAATTTCCAGTTTGCATTTTTAATGATGAAAACCTTGTTTTTCTTTTCCTTTTCCCTCAAAGCCCCCAAAACTCCAGCAGTTAATTTTATATCTTCCCCATGCCAAACTTCCACCACCACCACACAGTGAAAGACTGAAGTCTCTCTCAGTTGAGAGGCTAAATGACACCAGAATAAAGACGTACAAATTCTATAATAGGGCAGTGCCAAGAAAAGGAGGCTTGTTGCCTTAAAATGTAGCCCATTAGTCAACCAGTTCAGCCCATGCCAGAGACCCAGTGATCATCTTTTCAGGGCTTTACTCTTAACACCTAGAAAGCTAAGAATAACCAATTGTAGAGGAAAGATGCTAATATAAAAGACAGACAAAACTAATAAATCAAAAGATTCAAGTAGAAAAAATGGAATTCATATGAAACAGAAACAGTGTGGGGAATCTAAAGAAAAATGTTTAATTCTATTTAATGTGCTCAGAGAGTTAGCAAATATATTATACCCGGTGTCTATAAAAAATAAATAATTAGAGAAAAAAAGGGCTTCAAGAAATTTAAAATATCTCTCAGAATTTTAAAACATTAATAAAAATGTTGGCAGATAAAGGCAGAGAATTCTCCTAAAAAATAGAATATAAGGACAAAGAAAATATGTGATAAAAATAAGAAAATTTAAGGATCAATTCAGAAGGTTAGTATCCAAACACTAAGAGTTTCGGAAAGAAAGAACAGAGAAAATAAAGTAGGAAGAGAATTGTAAAAGAAATAATGCAAAAACTTCCCCAGATTGATGAAGTGTCAGGTACAGTGAATGAAAAAAGAACTCTACAAAGACTGTCCATGGAGGAAGTTCAGAAAACCTGGGGATGGCAACACTCTCCATGAACGTAACAGTTCACATACAAAGAATGAGGAATAATCCGAGAAACACTGGAAACTAGAAGAGAATGGAGGGTTCCAGAAGCCAGTACATCTTCTGGCTTATTTATTAGATAACATGATTTTCAAAACTGAGTTCCAAACTAAAAATTGAATATGAGTGTAGTATTTCAAACAAAAGATCTCAAAAAATGAACATCCCACATAGTCTGTGCCCTAGCAAAATGAAGGAGGAAACCGAGGAAGAGGAGGAAATGGGGTCCAGGACACCGGGGTGATGTTCAAGAGAAGTCCCAGAAAAGTCCCTGGAAAGCAGGTCTAGAGTGTAAGCAGTCCAGGTTGGCCCAAAGAATCAACCCAAAGGGGACTTCGGAAGTCTCCAAAAGAAAGTGTCTTAATAGTCTGTCTGATATTTTAATCTAGTGGAAAATTGTATTAAGAAGTTGTTGGAGAGTTTAAGAATCAGCCATAAAGCCTAGAAAAATTAGCAAATTAAAATAAATTGGATAATTAGCTCCAGGAAAAAAGCAAAAAAAAAAAAAAGTAAACGGATGGTTAATTTTCATACACTATTGGCTCAGCATTTAACAGCAATATTTATGTGGTAATAATATTATAAACTCTGAATATGGATTTAATTATATGGAGTGGTGAAGGGAAGGCTCTAAGAGGCAGTGAGTAAGGAGCTGCTGGTTTTATAACAGAATGAAATTTTTAGCTATAACAATAAAATAGATAAATCAAAACCACCACATATGTGTATCATTAATAAAAATAGAGGTTCACACTAGAAGAAACAGTTAAGGAGACTGAAAGTATTTGTCTTAGGAGCTTAAGACTTTTAGTGCAACTTGAGTTTTTGAACCATATGCATTCAATACTGTAATGAAAATATAAATATAACAAAATCCCCCTGATCACACACACACACACACACACACGTACACACATTAACCCTAACCGTAACCCTAACTGTTTGAGGTCATATTTATGACCTCAAATGAGCACTCAGCACTGCTTGAACATGCTGTTATATGTTTCTAGATTGAGTGCTTTTTGAGTCAGAAAATACTCCAGTTTCATGCATTTTCCTCTCTTCCTCAAGCCCCCCACCCCAAAGTACCATGTCTGCCAATTAATTACCCTCAAATTTCTTTATAAGATTTGTTAGCAGAGAGCTCCCAAGTCTTTCCATCAGCAAATGACCCATTCTTATCCATATCCTCTCTCAGAAAAGACCCTGTTCCCCATGCGCTCTGGAGCCCATTCCTTCTCTGCACCCCAAGAATTTCATCACCCCCTCTCTCTTTATCAGACAGCAACCTCTCCATATCTACTGAATTATCAACAAACATGCTCTCTAGCTATACCCTTAAAAAAAAGAAGACAACACAACCCTCACTTGTTCCCACTTGCTATTCCAGCTCCCAATAAATCCGTCTTATCCTCTTCAAAGTGTTGTCCACGCTCACTGTCTCCAACTTGGTCCTTCCATTGGCACTGCAACCTCTCTAATTCCACCATAAGTGCAGTTACTGATGTATTTGCTTATTGTCTTTCTCTACAACCCCCTCCCTCAATAAAATGTACACTTTGTGAGGGCAGGACTTTGGCTTTTATGCTGCTATCCCAACACTTTGGGCATAGCACCTGGCCCTCAATAAATATCTTCAAACAAATGAATTAAGTATCAAATCTTTGTTTCAAAACAACACAATGATTTTTAAAAAGATGTTTTAGTGCATAATATACGGTACACAATATTGGACATACAGCGTGACAAGTACTTGAATACTTAAAAAGAAAACATTTGATTTAACACAAATATGCAATGCAAATCAAATGAAAAGATATATTTAATTATTTTGCACTAATCCGTGTTTATATTATATATATAAATATAACATCCTACAAAAATAGTTAAATATTTAGTAACGTAATCACAACCAATACATGCTACATGTCAATTCTAATTGCTTAAAAATTCCATTTTTAGTGCATGTTTATTTCCTTGCAAATGTAGTAAGGTGCTCAGAAATCATTTAAACTATATATATATTTTTTAAATTTAACGTGAAATGCTTATTGCTCTGTAGATGGGGTGTCACAAAATCATCTAATATCGGGATTTATTGTAACAGAAACTGCTGAAACCTAAGGAGAGATGAGGCAACATCTCTTTGATAAAGATCCATCAGCATCACCAGCTTGTTCTTGCCCTGACTTTTTCTTTTTTCCAATTTCTTTCTCCTGCTATGTACCTAGAGTATCCCAAGGCAGGTAGTTAACGACCTATTATCCTTAAAATTTATGAGATTTTCACAAGGTGAAATAGCCTCTAACAGAGTCATTTGTCTTCCGCTGCCAGCTGCACCACCCTGTTCCTATTCAGAGATTCCGCCCGCCGAGGTGGCCATCCAGAGCTCCAACCTAACCAGGTGTTACACATGAAGGACCATCATTCTTCATTATGTCTAAGGGTGTGAAGTTTTAAGAGATCATCACATACTCTAACAACAAAGATATATGAACAATGGAAATATATGTGTTTGTGTAATAATTTTTTTCTGTATTGTATTTGGGGATTTTTGCACATCTTTGAGTGAGATCGATCTGTGATTTTGTGGGTGTGCTACACTTGATTTATGTAGCAGAGATATGTAACTTTATGGAACAAATTAGTTAACCTTTCTATTTCATATGTTTAGAAGGGAATTAGAAATTTTATAGAAATTTTATTAGATTTTATTAGAAAATATTTTATTAGAAATTTTATTAGAAATTTTATAAATTTCTAATTACAAATCTTATAAAGAAATTTGAGGGTAAGTAATTGGCAGAGATAATTAGCTGGGAATTATCTGTTTATTAAACATTTGAGAGAATTCACCAGTAAATTGATCTAAACCAGGAAATATGTTAGGAGATTTTTCATTATAACAAAATGGTTCTATTGTTATTATCCATTTTCTATGTTTAGAAGAGTTTATATAACATGAGGATTATTTAGTCATTAATAACTTGAGAAAATTCATCAGTATAGTGATTTAGAGATAGAAACTTTATTGAAAGGAACCTGTGGATAATTTAGAACAATAGGTTCTTCTACTATTTTTACTTCTCTCTCACAGGGTCCTCTGCTTCTTGTACAGATTGATTTGCCTTTTACCCATGAGTTAAAAAACCTTACAGCACAATGTACTCTTATATTCAGATTGCTGGTAATTTATTTAGGATTTTGGCATCTATAAGTGACATTGCTCCCAAGTTTTCTTCTGTGCATAATTTTGTGTGTGTGTGTGTGAGGTATGCGGGCGTCACCGTTGTGGCCTCTCCCGTTGCGGAGCACAGACTCCGGACGCGCAGGCTCAGCGGCCACGGCTCACGGGCCCAGCCGCTTCGCGGCATGTGGGATCCTCCCGGACCGGGGCACGAACCCGCGTCCCCTGCATCGGCAGGCGGGCTCTCAACCACTGCGCCACCAGGGAAGCCCTGTGCATAATATTTTTTGAGGTTCTGTTACCAGACAAGCATTAGATCTCTGAAGTAAATTGGGTAGCTTTTTATTCTCTGAAACGGCACATAAAGCATGAGAATTACCTTTTCTAGAAACTTGGAGAGGACAAAACAGCCAAATAGCCTGGTCTTGCAGCAGTTTTTAAGGCTTTTTCAATATCATATGTGTTATTGAACTACTCTAGATTTCTGCTGCTTACATTAATTATATAATTTATAGTATCATTGCAAAATCATTCATTTCGTTGAGGTTTTCAAGTTTCTGTTTATAGAGCTTAGTATATAAATATGTATGTATGACACATAATACATAAATAAATTTATTTTATATACATTATATATGATCTATATATGTTTACATATTAACATTTACACTTACAAATATATGTTAAATATACATACATGTATAATATATATGCTTGTGTGTGCATGTGTGCATTAAATTTGAATAGTAACAAGTGCAATGAAGAAAAATCATTAGGGTAAGCAGGTTGCTAGGAAGGGACGGGGAAGGGATGATGGCAGTGATGTATTTTAGATAAACTTGCTGATTAAGGCCTCTCTGAGAAGGTGTAATTTGAGTCAAGATAACAATTCCATGAAAGTTCAAGCTATTCCAAGATTTGGGTACACTACTTAACTGTCAGGAAAAGCAGAAAACATGAAGTCCGTGAGGCAAGAACAAGCTTAGTGTGTTTAGGGACGAGCATTACCAGGCAACATGTGGTCTAATAGGTTACGATGCACTTAGAACAAGGCCTAGCATACAGAAGGTGTTCAATAATTACTCACTGAACAAAGAGTGCAGGGTTTAGACTTTTTTCTCAGTTGACTGGAAAGTCATTAGAAGATTCTTTGTTTTGTACTGAGCAAGTAGAGGGCCTTGTTACTTCACCAAAATGTCAAAGTGAGTCCTAAACACCCGTGGATTCTCACCTTGGGCTTTGTGAGTACTCTGGTTAGTGGACGTTCCTTCCAGAGGCTGACAATTCATTGTTCTTTCTAATTTTCAGCCTTACCATCTTGTGTGTTTTCGTGTGTATTTCAATGCACATATATTCAATGAAGGAGAGAAAACAAGAATAAAGCCTTGCTGGAATTAAGTCACAATCTACGTTTTAAAGGAAAATTCTTTCACACTTCATAGGATGGTGGGGGAAAAAGTTCAGAAACCTATTTCTTACAAGTTTACACTCCACAGCAAAAATTTAATGCCTTTATCTTCTTCATCTTAGAACAAGACTGGTTTCTATTGACTTGCAGCCATTTTCAGTTGCCCAGTTTGTGAATTATTTAGTTTCTTTGCTATTGCTTCTTTCTTTTTTCCCCCTTCCATCCAACTCCAGGGAAATAATACTTCATAACAGTTGGGAAAAAAAAGCAGAAGTGGGAAGCTCAAAACATCAATTTCGGGAGTTTCCTGGGGGTTTTTTAGTGTCACATCGGCTATCTGTATGAGCAAAAGGGGAAAAAGAAGGACAATTTTTATCTGCTTTATTTCTTCCCTGAAGTAATTAAAGTTGTTTCTATTGTAATAATTTGAAATAACATGAATGTGCCTCCTTCCTACGTTTGCAATTCTGTGCAACTTGTCTACCAATCCAAGTGGAAATTGCAGTAAAAGCCACACAGGAGCATGTGATTTGTATTTTCAAGTAATCATCCCGTAAGGACAAAATCTGATCATATATACGCTGGTTTTTTGTTAGGAAATGGAATATAGTAAGAATTTTACAAATATTCACATGGTGCAATGACAAGAACATAGGCGAAGCAGTTTCGAGAACCTGAATTCGCCACTTACAAAACCATTGCTCTCTGAGCTTCAATTTCCTCTCTGTAAATTGGCAACAATAACACTTAACCTCAAGGGGTGTCTAAGGCAGTGGTTCTCAAGGTGTGGCCTCAGACCAGCAGAGTCAGCATCCCCTAAAAAATTGTTAGAAATGGAATTCTGGAGTCACCTCAGACTTACTGAATCAGAAACTCTGTGGATGGGCCAGCAATCTGTTTTAGCAAACATTCCAGGTGATTCTGTTACATACTAAAGTTGTAAATGACTGTTTCCATGGTTAAACAATATACCATTTGGACTATCTGGACTTTAATTAAAATGAAAGTGCTTTGGTAACTGTAACACATTATCCACTTAACTACCATTATTGTGATGACTGAATATTTTCAGTAAATATCTATGAGCAAGATTGTGCTTATTGGAGCATACAAGAGTATAACAGGTATAGTCTTTACCTTAGAAAAATTTATAGTCTAAAAAAATTTGTAAGGAAACCTACAATTACAGTACTGTGTGTTAAGTGCTGTCATGGGAGTTTGCAGAGTGTCCCAGAACCAAAGTTGGTCCATTTAAGTTAGGCAGGAACATAAAGAAGGCTTCCAGGGGGACATGTTATTTGGTCTGTGTCCTTAAGGATAAATATGAGTTGGCTAGATTGATAAGAAGTGAAGCCATCTTCCAGCTAATGAGAATAGATGTCCTAGAAAGTCCTAGGAGTGTGAAAGAGTATCTTAAGTGAAGGGGTTTCAAATAAAAGTAAAGGGTGTGTGAGCAAAGGGAGAATTGAGATCAAACCTGCTGTGCCATCAAGAAGGCCCTACTGGAGTCGAGCCTCTGTATGAAACCACTTCATCTAGACAGGATTCTCACAGCTGTGTAAAAGCAGTGAAGGCTTAGAATCAGGGAAGTTACATGATGTGACATCAGTCTATAGGCAGGAAACCCAGTTAGGAACCTGTTACAGTACTGGAGCCATGAGGGCCTTTGGCCATGTGGCCAAAGCAGGATGCGGCAGGAGGACGTATGTATGAGATATCTAGCAGGTAAATTGATGAAATTTTGGTGATGGAGACGATGAAGTGGAGAATGTAATGGGGGTCAGAAACTTTTAAACCTATACATCTTTATTTTTTAACATAAAATTCTTACCTCTTTCTGATGCTTGGAATGTCATATTTCAAAACAAGATTAAGAGTCCCTTTAAAGGGTCTCATAATTGTTAGGAAAAATGCAATTCAGTGTGTTCTCCTCATTATCCTGAATCAGTAAAAAGTACTGGATCAGGTCAGCTAATTAAAATCCAATGTGGGGCTTCCCTGGTGGCGCAGTGGTTGAGAGTCCGCCTGCCGATGCAGGGGACGCGGGTTCGTGCCCCGGTCCGGGAAGATCCCACGTGCCGCGGAGTGGCTGGGCCCGTGGGCCATGGCCGCTGAGCCTGCGCGTCCGGAGCCTGTGCTCCGCAACGGGAGAGGCCGCAACAGTGAGAGGCCCACGTATT
>NC_041224.1:20556904-20564431 GCF_002837175.3 Physeter macrocephalus | reverse complement strand
CGCGGAGCGGCTGGGCCCGTGAGCCATGGCCGCTGAGCCTGCGCGTCCGGAGCCTGTGCTCCGCAACGGGAGAGGCCGCAACAGTGAGAGGCCCACGTATTGCAAAAAAAAAAAAAAAAAAAAAAAAATCCAATGTGTTCTCCCCATTATCCTGAATCAGTAAAAAGACATCTTTATTTTTTAACATAAAATTCTTACCTCTTTCTGATGCTTGGAATGTCATATTTCAAAACAAGATTAAGAGTCCCTTTAAAGGGTCTCATAATTGTTAGGAAAAATGCAATTCAGTGTGTTCTCCTCATTATCCTGAATCAGTAAAAAGTACTGGATCAGGTCAGCTAATTAAAATCTAAAGTTAAATATTCAAATATCAATATGCTATGAAATAACTGACAAATAAAATTTGTCTTTTATTACTTTAGACTTATTTGAACAATTCAAGTAGTTTAAAAAGGACAGAGTAAACCCTCTGCTGGTTCCCACCAAATTAATCCATGAACACATTCTTAGAAAATGTGTGGCTCCTCATTTGTTTTTCCTGGCAATGAGACAGATGAACTGGGACCTGCACACAAATGACAGAAAGGAGGGGAGATCTTTTGTTCCAGGTGTTAGTAATGAATGGGTGTTCCCAAGCACACCCAGAAATAAGTTGTTATTTTATTATAACTCCTCACTTATTACCTACTAGTAGCAGAAGAGCTGTTAGAATTTAGGAAAGATTAGGGTGTTGGCTCTGGCTGAGAGTCTAATTACATTTTATTTCTCCCTTTCTCCTGTTTGTGTTAAGAAAACAGGCCCTTATGCATGGATAGAGGGGGAGGTTTATGTTTCTCTTTCAAGAGGGCTCTACCTCATACTTCTAAATGTTATAAAATATGCTGCAGCTAATTAGTCAAGGAGGAAATTAGTCCAAGCAAATTAATCACTGGTACTCAATGTATAATTTCAGTGCTTTGTGACTCAGAGATTATTTAGTGGCTTCTCCTGCTTTCTTGTTTTCTGTTAAAATGAATTCATCCATGACAACAAGGATGGCCCATTAGGGGCTACCCCAATTGTCCCACTCCTCTTCTGCTGGCACAGGCTCAGCCTAGGGATCAGAAAGCACTCGGTCTGAGCTGATGCTTTCATGCAAAGTTGGGACAGCACTACTTTATCCCCCTTGGAGTACTTCCAATGGGTAGAAACCACAGAGGATGGGGCAGCGCGGAGTGGGGGGTAGAAATGTTCATCACAAGCAGCGAGCATCCTAAACACCTGCTCTTCCTTCCCCTCCCTGTATAACTGGCTCAAGAACCTCCAGGCATATTCAGATGTAAAAATGCTTTTTAAATGGCATAATTAATAAGTCATGAAAATAGAAGCTGTGGCAATGTCTTTTCACTGCTCCCGAAGTCTTACTGATGCTTCGACAGGGATGGAGACAGGGCAGTTGTCAGATGCCAGCTCCCTGGAGGGCCAGTATGTTAGGGCAGGGAATGGTCAGGACCATGATTTACACCAGAAAGCAAGAGGCTGGGTATCAAAGAGGCTGACATAGATAACACTTTACAGTTAACAATGTACTTTCACATGCATTGTTTTATTTAATTCTCCTACACATCTTGTTAGGTGAGTTGTAATTCTTACTGTTTATAAATAGGAAACTGAAGTGATTTGACTCTCCTAAAGCCACATAGCTAGAAAGTGGCAAGTGTCTAGCCTGAAATCCAGGTGCCCTGACTCTCATTACTTACTCTTTTCCCAGCTCTACATCTGCCTCCCCTACACCTAGATGTTCCCAAGGTAAAGCTTAATGTGATAAATGGGAGTTTTCAGACCATGAGGATCAGGAATACCTCCACTGTTTCTCTCCTAACAGACAAAAATTGCGAAGTTGACTGCTATTATAAACAACCAGATTCCAACTTTAGGAAGACCATGGGAAGCAAAACCATGTAGTGAACAGAGCATCACGCGAGAGCCAAAGAGATGTAGTTTAAAGTCTAGTTCAGAGTGTACCTCTGGTGACTTACTGCTTAACCACTCTGAGCCTTTATTTCCTCAACTATGAAATGGGGAAATAACTCGTATCTTGTAACGTTAGTGTTCCACAAGTAATACATTAAAGCATTCAGAATATTGTTTAGCACACAGCAGGTGTTCAATTCAGTCTCAATGGGGCTTAGTATATTGTAGTTTTCTGAAGCATGAATGTCATTGTAAGATGATATTGGTTTCTATAAACAAAATGATATTCATGATTTTAATAATCATAACGTGTTGCTGTAAACATGCCTTATAAAAAGAAAAACAAGTCTACTGCTCTAATGCTAAATGATAAATCTAATCTGGACTATATTCGAAATGCATGCTCCTTCTGCAGGGATTTTCCTTCTACAGACATAAAAAACTATAAAATTAGAGTAAGTATGGCTGAAAAAATATACTGCAGTAAAGAATTGGGAAATCTAGAGGTTAGTTTAGCATCCCATTAATAATCTGAACATAATTCAAACATATCTCTCGAGATCCATCAGTCATAGATGATTTCTATATACTTAGATGACCGTTTTTCTCTGAAACATTGTTGTATAATACATACATAAATTTGTAATGCTTTGGAATAAATATAACTTAATATATCACCTGTTCCATTCATGTCTAGTTGAGATTACACATTTTTTCACTTTCTGGCTCTGGAAAAATAGATTCTTTTGTTGTGGCAAGCGGGGGCCACTCTTCATCACGGTGCGCGGGCCTCTCACTGTCGCGGCCTCTCGTTGCGGAGCACAGGCTCCGGACGCGCAGGCTCAGCGGCCATGGCTCACGGGCCCAGCCGCTCTGCGGCACGTGGGATCCTCCCGGACCGGGGCACGAACCCGCGTCCCCTGCATCGGCAGGCGGACCCTCAACCACTGCGCCACCAGGGAAGCCGAAAAATAGATTCTTGAAGCTATTTTTTTCATCTTCTTCTTCAGCACTTTTCTTTACCTTTCTTACACTCCATATATGTTATTTTAGGCTTTGTCTCTTATTTTTAAATGTGTTTTTATCTCCCAAGTTTATGCTCCTACAAATTCTCAAGCATGTCTTGCCCATCCTTTTTATATCTAGCAGACTACCTTGTACATAGTAGACATTCAATAAATATTTTATGAATAAGGGATTATTGATTTAATGAGGAGAACTTCAGGAATCAAAATGAAAGAGTAGGAAAACTGGTTTTGTGTGTGTGCTCAAAATAGAAGACCAAACTCAAACTGGCTCATACAATTGAAGAATTTATTGACTCATGTATCTAAAAAGTCTAAACCCAGAGCAGGCTTGAAACAGGAATGGATTGAAAAGTTCAATGCCATTAAGGTTGTTCCTCCGTTTCTCCATGATTTCCTAGGCACTGTCTTCTTGTTTGTTTTATCCTCAGGCTTGCTTTTGTAGCAAAATGGTAGCTTCACAGGGCTATACTCTTCCTTTTTCACATCAGAGTTGGGCAGAGGATATTTCTTACCACAAATATCCATCAATATGTACCCACTGGTGACAAAATTCTTACTGGACAAACTTATGTCCATGTCTCTCTATGAACCAATCACTGTTGATTAGGAATGCATTGGACAGGGTCCTGAGGCAAAAGGCTACAGCAAGGAAAATGAGATTAACTCTAGAGGTCAGGTTGTGGTTCCATCCCAACCAAACCATAGAAATGCTTATGATTTGGTGGAGGGAAGGGAAGGAGCATGGGTGGTTAAATGAGTCTGGGGGATAATTAAGTGGTAGTGTGAACTTCCATCATTCTAAAAATAAGGCTGAAATTCTCCAGTGTTATACTTACACTCATCAGGTATATGAAATAAGTGATAAAAGACACAGCCTCAGATTGGCTCAGAATAAATCAAATTTTCCTCAAAAGCTTTTTCTTATGGGTGCTTTCTGAATAAAAACAAGTCATTTTCTTCCCTTTTGTCAAGTTATCAATTAATTTTTTTCATTAAACCGATTCTTATGACTCATTATGAAAAAGAAGACCTCCAAAATAATTTCATCACATCTAACATTTCTTTTTTCTTGACATTAAAACAAAACGAACATGCATTCTAATTTAGACTGAGGTATCCTAGTCTTTAACACAAATATTATAAAATGTTTATCGTCCTTATGGATCCTTTTGGATTACACAAGAGGTGGAATCACCATTGCATTCGATCTTGTTTAATCATAAAGTAGCTAAAACATTACCTAAAAAGGGCTATCTAGTCCTTAATTGTCAAGCAAATAAGGTGAATCTCATTGCCCCATTCTTTTAGGGACCTCACTCTTGGCACCAATTATGCAGCACTCCCCACACCCACCAGACTCTAACAGCCACCCAGCTTTCACACAGCTGTGCCTGGAATGGCCACTGGGACTGGTCTCCTCTGGTTGGCTGGCGTCCGCTTAGCCAAAGCACACCCAGTTCTTCCCAATATCTCATCCACTTACCCTATCTGATTTCTCCCCACAAGACCCTTCGCCCTTCAGCCCCAACAACTATAATATTACCCAACGTGCTACTACTAAAAACAACAATCTTTGCATTATCTCTTCAGGAAAAGTCAGTCTCTTATTTTTCCTTTGGTATGCTAATATTGCTGATTTGCTAAGGAGAAATAAATAGTTAAGTGAAATATCTACGCTTCCCTACCCAGATTGCCTGTGAAAAGTAATAGAGAAGATGACTAGCCTTTTCTTTTTAAAACGTCTCAATGATCTTTAATAGAGATCTGTGGTCACCTTGGAGGAGATGAGTCCACCAAACTGTAGAGCAGACAGGATGCCAATTTTCACTTCTAGCTTGCAGTCCTCAGGGTGATGGGACCAGAGAAATTCCTTTCAGTACCATTGCTCAAAGCGAAAGGAACTTCAGCACGCCGATTCTAGCGTACCATCACTACAGGTCTCCATGTTCCAAGACGAGGATTGAGGACCCACCCCATTCAGGAAGATTTTAAGGGAGTCCAGGCAAAATGTGAAGGCCTTACATGCAGATTCACATTGCCAACCTGAGAACTGATAAGGAATACATATGAAGGTTTATGAGAATAAAAAACAAATACTCCAATCTTAAACATTCTAATTTATTTTAATTTGAATGTCAGAGACATCAAAAACAATCAAATTATCTTAAATTTCTACTTTTTAAAGAGTATTTACTGAGGAAAGAAGGCATTCTTATGGGCCTCCTTGAATCGCTAAGCTTTTTATATTTAGAGAAGCTATTGCTTTTTTGAAGAAATTGCTATTGGTCATTCAGATTTTCAAATTCAAAAGAGAGACTGAGAAAAAAAATATTAACTGTGTGCTGAAGAAGCGTTCCTTCTAACACACCACTTTTAAGCACACACATTCAAAAGCTAGTTTTTAATCCTATTTTATAGCATGTACCATGAATTTGGCAGGAAATTCAACCAAACCCTTCTTAATTTGTATCCTGTTATTTTTGGTAAACAAGAATGTATACATAAGCTTTCACACTCATATGCAAACACATTGCACCAGAGGAATTCTGACACATTCACTGCTTAGAATTAAACCTCATCTCCCTTTGAGGCACAAGCTAGTCTCCAATTCTGAACTTTCTGAAGGCCATTCATATCAGAGGAGATGTCCCTAGTGTTACAAGTTTCATCACGTATGTCCCTAAATATAGCAGAGGTAATGAAATCCTCTAGGACTGATGGTATATCCAATTTGATCCTTAACCTGATTCCAAATCCATGAACTTGAAGGATCATCCCCTTGTAACGAGAAATAAAAATACTCTCTGATTTATATTTATGTTAATCTATACTTTGAATATTCTCTATTGGTATCTGAAAGAACTGAAATCCATTCACTGTTGAAAAATGTGCTAGCTTTTGAGTTTGAGACAAATGAAAAAGTAAAGTAATATTGGACACTGGTGAAAAGTGAAGTCAATTTTTGAAAATAAGAAATTAGCCTTGTTCTCACCTTATAGATAAAGAAATCAAGTCCCCACCTTACAGATAAAGTTAAGAAGGGAATAAATATTTTTTTAAAAATCATCTTACACAATAATGTGAAAAGAATACAATTTAGTTATCTTTTTGCTTTGGTTTAACATTTTTGGTTTCGTATCAAAGTTACCCACATTCCTGATCTCATTGTTTATTGACATTCATCATTTTATTCCATGACAATACTGCTAACATATGTTTCCACTTCCTTTTTTGCCAACGATTACATTTTATCTCATTTCCAGATGTGGACAAGGATGGAAGGGAAATCGTTGCCATATCAAGGTTAACCCTCCCATTGCTGATTTCACGGACACTCAGAACAGTAGGTTACATTGTGACCACAGTCACTTGAGTTTTGGAGTCTCTAATATTTTTCACTGAATATTTACATTTTTCCTTGGTTTGAAATTCCAGATATATGGACCCTCCTGGGTATTGGATTAGCTTTCCTGACGACTCATATAACAGTAGCGGTCTTGTGTTTTCTTGCCAAGAGAAAAGTACCAGTAAGGTAAGTGATGCCTTTGATTGCTGTGGCAGACCAATTTTCTGAAACATTTCATTTGCTGTATTTTCCTTTCACCCCATATTACATACTGGTAACTTTAGTTTTCCATACTTTATGGATTTATTTTTCTGAGTAGAAAGCAAGAGCTACTTAATGATAATCACTCTTGTTTTAAATAAAAAGCATTAAGTTTACTTTTCCAATTATGTTAGGAACATTTTTGATGACACCAGAAAACAGAATCTGACATTCTCCCCGAATTAAAAAGGCATGAGGTGATGGATGTCCCACTTTCTGGTAGTGCCCGGGAAGGCAGCAGAACTGCCAAAGGGATCCTTTCTTGACTTGCTTAGGGAGGCTGGCTCTAAGCACCAGTGTTCCAGACCAAGACTCCCATGTTCTAGGCAACATACAGAACAGAGGCCAAGAGCTGCTGCACCTGGAGCACCTCTGTGGGCTGGGCTCATGCATAACTAAGACCTCACAACCTACAGTGCCCTTCAGGACCCTGGGGCTTCCTACCCAATACCCATCTTCCCATCACCTGTGTGGGAAACACATCACCTCAATAATGAAAGCGATTGACTTTCCCATAAACTGAACAAGGTAAGGGCTCAGAATAAGATTTAATGAAATTTTTTAATGGATCTTTACTGGAGTATAACTGCTTCACAATACTGTTAGTTTCTGTTGTATAACAAAATGAATCGGCCATATGCATACATATATCCCCATATCCCGTCCCTCTCGAGCCTCCCTCCCACCCTCCCTATCCCACCCCTCTAGGTCATTGTAAAGCACCGAGCTGATCTCCCTGTGGTATGCGGCTGCTTCCCACTAGCTATCTATTTTACATTTAGCAGTGTATATATGTCAGTGCTACTCTCTCACTTCATCCCAGCTTACCCTTCCCCCTCCCCGTGTCCTCAAGTCCATTCTCTACATCTGTGTCTTTATTCCTGTCCTGCCCCTAGGTTCATCAGTACCATTTTTTTTTTTTTTAGATTCCATATATAC
>NC_041224.1:20555034-20556395 GCF_002837175.3 Physeter macrocephalus | reverse complement strand
TTCATTTGCAAATATTTTCTCCCATTCTGAGGGTTGTCTTCGTCTTGTTTATGGTTTCCTTTGCTGTGCAAAAGCTTTGAAGTTTCATTAGGTCCCATTTGTTTATTTTTGTTTTTATTTCCATTTCTATAGGAGGTGGGTCAAAAAAGATATTGCTGTGGTTTATGTCAAACTGTGTTTTTCCTATGTTTTCCTCTGAGTTTTATAGTGTCTGGTCTTACAGTTAGGTCTTTAATCCATTTGGAGTTTATTTTTGTGTATGGTGTTAGGGAGTGTTCTAATTTCATTCTTTTACATTTAGCTGTCCGGTTTTCCCAGCACCACTTATTGAAGAGGCTGTTTTTTCTCCATTGTATGTTCTTGCCTCCTTTAAATGCATCATCTCTTGCACACCTGAGTTTGTGGTCAGAGATTTAGATTTGCTGCAAATCTCTGTGTCACAGAGCACTGGATAACTGCATTTTCATTGGTGTCAACTTGTATATGCCTCCCACTTGAATTCTCCTCAGATGTCCAGTCTGCAATCATGTTAATTAGCAGATACCAATCTTGATATCATCAATTAAGGCAAATTTATTATAAAATTATAGTGTTCGTTAGAAAAAAAATACGACATTTTAATCCATTACTATTAAGAAGATCTTACTCATCTATTAATTCTTTTTGTTTTTTAAATTTATTTTTGGCTGCGTTGGGTCTTCATTGCTGCACGCGGGCTTTCTCTAATTGTGGTGAGCGGTGGCTTCTCTTTGTTGTGGTATGTGGGCTTCTCATTGCGGTGGCTTCTCTTGTTGTGGAGCACAGGCCCTAGAATGCACGGGCTTCAGTAGTTGCTGTGTGTGGGCTCAGTAGTTGTGGCTCGCGGGCTCTAGAGCGCAGGCTCAGTAGTTGTGGCACACTGGGCTCAGTTGCGCCACGGCACATGGGATCTTCCAGGACCAGTGATTGAGCCCGTGTCCCCTGCATTAGCAGGCGGATTTTTAACCACTGCACCACCAGGGAAGTCCCCTATTAATTCTTTAGTTGTTTCTTATGTGCCTAAAATATGTCAGACAGTGTGGATACAAATATGAATGAAAATCAGTCTGGACATAACGTAGTGGGGAAAAACAGAAACAAAGCTACTAAGTGAAATACTGGTTTTGTGCTAGGAAATACATGTATTAGTCAGCGTTCTCCAGAGAAACAGAAAGATAAGATAGATAGATAGATAGAAAGAGAGCTAGCTAGTTAGATATCCTATTGTTTCTCTCTTTCTCTCTGTGTATATATATATCTTTAAATATCAAGTACATAATATATATTTAATGTATAAACATAATATATTATACAATATATATCATTAATACATTGGTAATTAT
>NC_041224.1:20550905-20554916 GCF_002837175.3 Physeter macrocephalus | reverse complement strand
GTTTTCCCAGCACCACTTATTGAAGAGGCTGTTTTTTCTCCATTGTATGTTCTTGCCTCCTTTAAATGCATCATCTCTTGCACACCTGAGTTTGTGGTCAGAGATTTAGATTTGCTGCAAATCTCTGTGTCACAGAGCACTGGATAACTGCATTTTCATTGGTGTCAACTTGTATATGCCTCCCACTTGAATTCTCCTCAGATGTCCAGTCTGCAATCATGTTAATTAGCAGATACCAATCTTGATATCATCAATTAAGGCAAATTTATTATAAAATTATAGTGTTCGTTAGAAAAAAAATACGACATTTTAATCCATTACTATTAAGAAGATCTTACTCATCTATTAATTCTTTTTGTTTTTTAAATTTATTTTTGGCTGCGTTGGGTCTTCATTGCTGCACGCGGGCTTTCTCTAATTGTGGTGAGTGGTGGCTTCTCTTTGTTGTGGTATGTGGGCTTCTCATTGCGGTGGCTTCTCTTGTTGTGGAGCACAGGCCCTAGAATGCACGGGCTTCAGTAGTTGCTGTGTGTGGGCTCAGTAGTTGTGGCTCGCGGGCTCTAGAGCGCAGGCTCAGTAGTTGTGGCACACTGGGCTCAGTTGCGCCACGGCACATGGGATCTTCCAGGACCAGTGATTGAGCCCGTGTCCCCTGCATTAGCAGGCGGATTTTTAACCACTGCACCACCAGGGAAGTCCCCTATTAATTCTTTAGTTGTTTCTTATGTGCCTAAAATATGTCAGACAGTGTGGATACAAATATGAATGAAAATCAGTCTGGACATAACGTAGTGGGGAAAAACAGAAACAAAGCTACTAAGTGAAATACTGGTTTTGTGCTAGGAAATACATGTATTAGTCAGCGTTCTCCAGAGAAACAGAAAGATAAGATAGATAGATAGATAGAAAGAGAGCTAGCTAGTTAGATATCCTATTGTTTCTCTCTTTCTCTCTGTGTATATATATATCTTTAAATATCAAGTACATAATATATATTTAATGTATAAACATAATATATTATACAATATATATCATTAATACATTGGTAATTATATAACTATTGTTATATTACTATACTGTCTTATCATGTTTAAATATATCAGTGTATAATATATAATATATAAAGATATCTCAAATTAACATATATCTCTCTATAAAGAATTACATATTCATATATTACATTTATGTAATATCAGTTACATAAATTATATTTATTAATATTAATGAAATAATCAATATTTTAATCGTATTAATAAGAAAATTAATAATGTACTATATTAAGAGAGAGGGATTTATTTCAAGGAATTTGCTCCTGTAATTGTGGGGACTGGCAAGCATGAAACTTGCAGGGCAGGCCTGCAAGCTGGAAATTCAAGCAAGGGTTGATGGTGCAGGCTTGAGTCCAAAGTCTGCCAGACAAGCTATCAGACTGGAAACACAGGTAGGATTTTCTGCTGCAGTCTTGAGGCAGAATTCTTTCTTCTTCAAGAAATCTCAGTCTTTACTCAAAAAGCCTTCAAATGTGTGAATGAGGCCCACCCACATTATGGAGGGTAATCCGCTTAAAGTTTGCTGACTGTAAATGCTAATCACATCTGCAAATTCCTTCTCAGAGACATCTAGACTAGTGTTTGAGCAAACAACTGAGCTCCATAGCTTAGCCAAGTAGACATATAAAATTAATCATTGCAGTATATAAATAAGTTGTCATATTAACACAACCAGTGGGAGTCCTGAGAAACAACCCTAAATTTCACACCTTCTTCAGATTCCTATTGGACAGCCTGTACTGTCGGGGCTATGGAGAGACCTCTCAGGCAAACACTGGTGGCACCACAGCCCAGCCTGACAGAGCCACCTCTCCTTTCTCTCTTCCCTTTCTGTCATTCTTCTGTAATTTTACACTTTTGCTTCCTCTTTGCTCCTCACTGCTGATTTACCGCCCTGTCCTCTTCTCTCTCACTAGTACCTTCTCTTCTGATTTCCAAAATCTCAAGACAGTTGTTTTATTCACTATAACTCCCCCAAACAAATATCACTCAAGACAGTGATGTTTGTATTTCTCTTGTAAGTGATCTCCTTAATTGTTCACTGCACACCCTGCCCCAGAGGCCACAGTGAGGAAGTTCCTACTTTGGACCTGCCTCGGCCCAAAGGTGGGGGGACCCAGCCCAGAGCTACCACCCATCACTCCGCCAGTCCTTTGGATCGGGGTGGGGGCTTATCCTGAGGCCTCAGAGACTTCTCAAGGATTTGTGGCACAAATCGTTTCAAGGGAGTCAATTTACAGTTGCTCAAACTTCATAGATTCTCTTCTGACTAAGAAGGGTGCATTTGACCCCAGAGCATTGCCTCTCTTGTTTCTTATTTCCCAGATGTCCTCATTACCTTACACTTAGCCTGAAACTTACCGAAAAGAGATTCCTGTAGCAAAAGAGACTTGAGATAATCAATATTGAAAGGGGAACAGGAGATAAATCTTTGCCAAATTTATCTTCTCAGTTTCCCAGTCTTTCTCTGCCCCTCTTCCTCCTTCTCTACTTTCCCACTTAGAATTTGAAATCATGATTTTTTTTTTAATTGAGGTATATTGTTTTACAACTTTGTGTTAGTTTCTGGTGTACAGCAAAGTGATTCAGTTATATGTGTAAATTACATATATTCTTTTTCAGATTACTTTCCATTATAGGTTTTTACAAGGTATCAAATATAGTTCCCTGTGCCATACAGTAGTACAGCAGTACAGTAGTACAGTACAGTATTTTATATACAGTAGTGTGTTTCTGTTAATCCCAAACTCCTAATTTATCCCTTCCCCCGCACCTTTTCCCCTTTGGTTTATTTTCTATGTCTGTGAGTCTGTTTCTGTTTTCTAAATAAGTCCATTTGTACCATTTTCTTTTAGATTCCCTGGGACACATTTTAACATATGCATCTGAGTTTAACAATGAAGTCAGTCTTTTTCTGAAAATTAAGTTTGATTTGGTTGATTGGATAGTTAGCAGGACTGGCTTTGCCATTTAGATGAGGTGGCAGACAAATTCCATAATTTTAAAGAAATCAATATAAAATATTTCAGAAATTATATTCTTTGCAACCACTAAACTTATCATAAAAATTTTAGATATTAACATGAAAATGTAAAAGGAGATGCATATTTTTCTAAATTATTTTAGGGAAAACTCAAGTGGCAGGGTTCAAAGACCACTGCACCAAGTTTAATTTTCCACCATCTGCACCCTCCACATACACCCTACCCTTGGGAAAAGTCTCACCGTTTCCCCAAAGTGCATGGCTTTTCACACCCTCTGCCTGGCAGAGCTATACAAACTGATGTATTTTTGATACTAAGCAAAAATATCCTGACATCCCTTCAGGGTTAGTCACCGAGTTGTCAGAATGTTATCCTAAAGAAGACAGTTATAGCTCCATTATGTAGTGTTACTACTAAACTATTTCCATATTAACCAGTTCCTATCTTTACATCCCCAGTTTCTAG
Organism: Physeter macrocephalus; assembly: GCF_002837175.3. Taxonomy (NCBI): domain Eukaryota; kingdom Metazoa; phylum Chordata; class Mammalia; order Artiodactyla; family Physeteridae; genus Physeter; species Physeter macrocephalus. Next base: position 20,551,417 of record NC_041224.1, on the reverse strand, counting down.
CATTGTATGCATAACTGATACCCGATACACGCCCATTGAAGGCTATCTATACTTTATTGAACATTATCCGTACTTCTGACCATCACCAAAAACATTGCTCGTGTCTACTAATTACTTTTAAATTAAAATGACTCACCTTGAAAATAATACCAAAACTTTGAGATAGGCAGGAATTAATGTAAGCAGGAAATTCATCATTCTCTCTAACTAAACCTTAACCTTAAGATTTTTCATTAGATTTTATAAAGGGAATCTGTAGCATAAGAGGCCCTTCAGTGGTTTGAAAGAAACATTTTTGTATTAATTTCTTAAAAACATAGGATGGGGCTTCCCTGGTGGCGCAGTGGTTGAGAATCCGCCTGCTGATGCAGGGGACACGGGTTCGTGCCGCGGACCGGGAAGATCCCACATGCTGCGGAGCAGCTGGTCCCGTGAGCCATGGCCGCTGAGCCTGTGCGTCTGGAGCCTGTGCTCCGCAACGGGAGAGGCCACAACAGTGAGAGGCCCGCGTA
>NC_041224.1:20540220-20550802 GCF_002837175.3 Physeter macrocephalus | reverse complement strand
AAAAAAAAAAAAAGAAAGAAAAAAAAAAAAACATAGGATGGAGCACTGCATGTTCAGACAATGCTAAGCACAGCAACGAGACTCTTAAAGTGGTTTTTAGAGATGCAGTTCCTGGATTTTATTATACATTCTCTGACCTTTCTGTTAGCTACTTGCCATTGAATGTATTAGTGAGGACACTCTGATTGCAGGGGAAGAAAGCATCTCAAGCACCGTAATCAAAATAAAGCTTTTAGGGCTTCCCTGGTGGCGCGGTGGTTGGGAATCTGCCTGCTAATGCAGGGGACACGGGTTCGAGCCCTGGTCTGGGAGGATCCCACATGCAGCGGAGCAACTAGGCCCGTTCTGACCTTTCTGTTAGCTACTTGCCATTGAATGTATTAGTGAGGACACTCTGATTGCAGGGGAAGAAAGCATCTCAAGCACCGTAATCAAAATAAAGCTTTTAGGGCTTCCCTGGTGGCGCGGTGGTTGGGAATCTGCCTGCTAATGCAGGGGACACGGGTTCGAGCCCTGGTCTGGGAGGATCCCACATGCCGCGGAGCGACTAGGCCCGTGAGCCACAGCTACTGAGCCTGCGCGTCTGGAGCCTGTGCTCCGCAACAAGAGAGGCCGCGATAGTGAGAGGCCCGCGCACCGCGATTAAGAGTGGCCCCGCTTGCCACAACTGGAGAAAGCCCTCGCACAGAAACGAAGACCCAATACAGCAAAATTAAATAAATTAATTAAAATAAAGAATTTAGTGTAACAATTCACATGTCTTCCAGAGCACAAGGGTAGGAATAAAGAGATCAGACCTCAGGAAAGCCTGGACCCAGCAGTATTCTTCATCTGCCTCTCATCTCTGCTGCTTTTTGCTTCACTCTTGGTGGTTCTCTCTCTGAAAACATACTGCCTTTACTCTCTGTCTATATAACAAAAAGGTGTTGACTAGAGAAATGGTTGTTGGTCACTCATTATGTCCCCAGGTCTGTGGAGAGACTATATCTTTGTTTTTACGTGTCCATTCCATAGTCCAAAGGATAACCCTCTGATTAGCCCACTTGGGTCAAGGTTCGATTTCTGGCCAAATCAACTGTGGGTGAGCTATGGGGCAGGATCAATAGTACAAACATGGCTGCTGGGGGCGGGGGGGTGTCATCATGAAAGGTCTCTGAAAGGTATCCACTACACCTGTCCCCATGGTCCGAAATCCACCAGATTTTTACTCATTACACTTTAGAGGAAGCAACAAATGTAGCAGCCTTCTAGAGCTGTTTGCAGTTCATACAAAGTAGGTGTGACAATCCAACCTACACCTAGAAATCTAGATTAAAGGATACAAATAAATAGTGGACGATTTATTCTTAATTTGCTGAAGCCACATAACACCCACAGCTTTCCTATTTTGGATTATATCATCTTTGCCTGGGGGAAAATATGCAATAAATTGCTGTTTATTATGCTGCATTGTGGCACTTACTCCTAAAAAATTGTGTTCATTTAATAAATACACTAACAAACGTTAAAAATTAACAAACCTATTTCATTCAGTTCTGCTGAGAAATAAGATATGTCTATGTCTTTTTTAGAAATTTTCTAAATAATTTCATAGGATTGTATGTATGTGCAACAGTAAAAAGATTGCTGATTAGGAAATTATAAGACCTGAATGTGATCTTGGGAATGCCTCATTATTCAATGCCACAAACATGTGCTAGTCTTGAGAAAGCTCAAAGGTATATAAGATTATCATCTTATATGCTTTCATAACTCCATTATAATATGTATTTGACCATGGCATGTGTAACGGTAGAAATGTAAAACAAAATACTTTGGGGGTAAAATGGAAGGAAAAAAGGATCAAAAGAATGATTGTTGTTTATATTTCTGATAAGAAAGAAGGTTATTAGGATCCCAAAAGCTATACCAGCTGCCCATGAGGATTACAGAGGTTCTTGTTTGAGATTTATGAATAAGTGGCCCTGACTTCCAAATAAAATATCTATCTCTATAATATTATTCTTTCTCCCAGACCCTTTCCCACTGCTGACACCCTGTATGATAATGTGGCTCTTTGGAGGAAGAAGTTTTGCTTCTCTTCCAGTGTGAGATCCTGGCATAGACCTAACCTGGGCCCAGCGATGGGTATTTATTCTTAGTCAAAATCAAAACCTTACTTACTCTATGCCTCAAGGCATTCAGCTGCTCTTGCAGCTAGAATGTCACCAGTGAGCCTGTCCTTGGTCCCTGAAATAAATACTTAGTCTTAGCAAACTGGAATTTCACTAGCAGCAATGACCAAGGTTGTCCCATAACGCTTGCGAACCTTTGCTCTCTCCACATGTGCATTTGCCCTCAAGAAGTACAGCTGTTAAGATCCACAAACCGAACTCCCCAGTCTCAGTCCTTTGTGCATACATTGGCCATGCTCCGCCAACCCCTGCTAAATGTTTACTTTGAGCTAGAAAAGCCAAATGGAGAGCAGGGTTTCGAAATCTTCCCCTTAAAAACGGGATTGGACGCTGTGTGATAATGATGATTTCTCCTCTTCCTCCTCCTTCTTTTTCTTCTCTCTTTTTTTTTAAATAAGAATCTTATGCAGCCTGTTCTTTTATACTTTTCCCTTCATCCTCACCTTTGTTTTTTTTTTTTTTATCCTGAAATGGTAGAACAGGCCCATAAAAGAGGCCTCAAAGGAAAAAGAGTCTTTGTCCCAAACTAATTACATCTCTGCTCCTCTCAGAAGACTCCCATTCCCTACCCTGTGGCCGGGAATTTCATGAAGTCAGAACTCCTCTTATTCAGAGTGGAGTGAGTAGCGCACCGGGGCAAGCCTTGGCATATCACATAGAGGTGATATATTCTGGGGAGCCAGCAATTCAGGTGGATGAAGAGGGCTGCAAAGGGAAGGTAGCAATCGTATAGAGACTTGAAGGATGGAGAAGCCAGGCAGAGATGAAGAAAGAGGGTTCCTGAAAATAAAAGAGAATGTGGAAACTTATGGTTTTCAAATTGACTGACATAGCTATAGAATGGGGGTGGGAGAACAAATTAGATTACACTTAGAGAAGTATATGGTAGAGAGGTGGTTAAAAGTTTTGAATGCCTATTTTAAGGAGATTTTTCAACTTAGTTTAAAAAATTGGGCTAAGTGCTGGCTATCTTCTGTCTGTCCCTCCAAGTCCACCCTCTACACTTCTCCACCAAACAGGATGGAGAGGGTAGAAGGTGGATCTGGAGACCTGACCTCTATGCACTGCTTTAACGGGCTGAATTTATATTCATCTGAATTTATATGTTTGGCCAAAGTGGAGCACCTTGAGGGAGGAAAGAGAGGGGGGCTGGGTATTCATAACCCTGGCTCCTGCCTGCAGCATGGTTCCAGCTGGCTGCTGGCAGTGACAGGTCCATGAGGAGCCCCTATGCATTCCACAGCTGTACCCTTCTCAGTCTGCCTCCTTCCAGCCTAGGGTGGTAACAGGCATGATGTCATTGTCCCAGCCTACTGCACCATTGCTACTGGTTTCTTTATATTCTGGCCAGACCTTTGCAAACTGTCACTTGATCAAACACTCCTCAAATTTCCCAGTTTGAGTATGTCAGCTATTTCCTGCTAGGGCCTTAACTGATGCAAGCCAAGGAAGTGTTTTAAGAATGTAAGAAGAATGACAAGATCATATCTATGGTTAAAAAAAGAATGCAGAGCATGAGAATAGATTAGGAAAGATTAAGAAAGCGATCTGCAGTCTAGAGGACATAAGCCTGTTTGAGAGGTTAGATGAGAGACAGTGAGAACTTGAACTTGAGCAGTAGTGACTGACCTAACATAGGACGTGAGGAAAACGCAGGGGTCAAAGTTGATCCGAGGATGTTATATCTAGGCAACTGCACAGTTGGCATTACAGTTCCCTCAGAGAGTTAATGCTTATTTTAAAAAAATTTTTTAAGTATCTAACTTATGATATTAAACCAGGCACTTGGCAAATCTTTCTGTATGGTGGTCTTGACCACTCAGCTGACTGACGGTTAAAAACAGCAATATCTGGGAGTCGGTTATAATTCTATCCACTGATAAAATCTCTGGGAAGCAGAGACGTCAGTGTCTGTTTACTCTGCTCCTTGCCTAACACACAGTGTGCATTTCATAAGTAACATGTAGGGCAGATGAAAAATAAGATGGCTAGGATCTGTAGATTTGCAGTAATACATCAAAGTCTTGGAATTCAGGCTCTATGGGCTGATTATGCCCAAGACATTGAATGAGTGATGCCAGCTGCCATCTTTCCAGACTCTAATGGCCAAGAAGAACTTGTTGGTCAAAGGAAGATAGAACAAATTTTCAGAAATGCTAGGCTTACTTCTTCCTTTGCCATAAAAATAAAACATAAAAAGGGAAAACTTTCACAAAGGCTAACCACAGAAGTTGTATCATCTGCGAATTTTCCCAAGTCATGTTGGACAAAAAGTAAGCACTCCTACCTCTGAGCTTCCAAAGCGCTTTGTTCTCAGCCTTGTTTTTCCCTTGTCACATTGACTTTTGGTTTGATGTCTCCTATAACAGATTATGAGCCTCTTAGTGGTAGGGTCCCTGTCCTATTTATATTGATATTCCTTAGAAATTCATCGTAGTAAATATCTGTTAAATCAAATGTCTCAGCCTGTTTCCAGTAGGATGTTTGAGCCCAAATGAACATTTTATATTCCAAGAAATATTTTACTTGGCCTCAATGCTCCAGGATTTATTCCTACTGTAATACTCACAGATGACTCTTAAAGTTAGGATATCATTGTTCGGTATTCTTGAAGAATTTCAATCTAACTTGATTGACCTTCATGCCATTCTATAGAAGCTGAAAGCAAATAAAAGAATCCCAAATGGGCCCTACATGTATGACCCTTAGCAAAATCATTATCGGGGTCCATGATAGGCTACAAAATCAGCCCATAGTCAGAAGCTTACATCCTAGAATATTAATGAAGGATGTTAGAGAATACCAAAAACCTACAAGTATGAACATTCATAATCTGTGGAAGAAACTGGGCATCAAAACACCTGGGCATTTCAGGGAGGCAGGAAATTCAATTTACTTTAAAAAGTGATGATATTCACTCCTCTCAATATTGTCCTCACACTATACCATTTAATTTGGATATCTATATGTGTGACAGATTTCACCCTGAAGTTTCTGAAAACAGTGCCTGGCATCTAACAATCTAATCTAATCAATCTAACTGGTAATCTAATTACCAGTTTTATTTATAAGGATATTATTAATTTCATTCTACTTTCTTTCATGAGTACATAGATTAACTCTTAAAGTAATATTCATATTTATCAAATGAACAAAATTAGAAATTTCACATGAATTTCAAAATGATTTGCTGTTTTTACTAAATAAGTAGTAGCTCTTTAAATAACCAGTTCCCTGGTCATTTATAATATTATTTGACTATGCAAAATCAGCTTACATGCAATGTGTCAGGAATATAAGTCTGGAATAATGCAAGCTTCATTGGTGTGTACGTGTGTGTGTTGTCACTGCAAACTCTCCCAAGTCGTTTCAAATCTATTGTCATTGAATACAGACTCCAAATAGTCTAAGAAATAAATTCTGTGTAAAAAATATAAAGAGCAATTTACTGTATAATAGCCCCATATTCTAATTATTTGATCTGAAGATAGCTTTTTTGCCTTTTTAATACAGGTGACTATTTGGCAGAAATAGTCCCTAGGGCAGGATTCAACGTTCTTTTCAGCGTCTTCTCTCTGTTCACTATAAATCTTACATTAGCAGGAAGACAGCACTTTAGTCCTGAAATATTTCAATGTTGCATGTGTTTCCTCAAATCCAAGCAATCAGAGTAGAAGAATGTCTTGTAGGAAATCAGAGTTGCTCCTTGAAAGAGGTAACCTGTTTAAATGAGGAAGGACAGGAAGGCAGTAAAGAAAAGTGAGATGTGTGCTATTAGCAAATCATTTAGCTCTGCTATGGCATGTAGCAAATACATTTAGTTTCTTTTGCTGGAGAATCAGAATTCTAAATGTTCTTCTTTATTAATGTTACTAGAGAGTAGGGAATTTCAAAGAAGGGAAGATGGGATCAGCTTCATAATTTTTCTTCACTAACTGCTTTGCCATCCTCCTGATAGACTCTTTTCTGCTTTCAAATTATGTTTCACACAATTTCTCCTTAAAAGCATCCTTAGGGACACTCTTACAAGTTCAACAATCTGTTTACTGTGTTGGAATTTCTAGTTCACTAATGAATCAAAGGACAGAATGACAAGAGAACTTGAAAGACCAGCTTATTTTTGTCTTTGTAAAAAGAAACACATATATCAGAAACTCTCAGCGATTCATTTATGTACTTGTTGGCAAACATTTATTAAGCATCTATTATGTGCTGGGCACTGTGCTAGTCGCTGGGAATATAGAAGTAAATGATAATTTACACTCTGGTGGAGACAGCATATAGAAAAGCAAATAATGTCAATTCTTCAACAAGCATATATGAAACATATGCAGTTGCTTCCTACAAAGGTCTTGAGAAACACAGGCAAAAGAGAGGCCAGGTCTCTTTCAAAGGTGAAAATAATATGGTGGGGAAATTGAAGAAGGATTTAGTGAGTATATGCTGCATCACTCAAGTCTGAATTCATGGATTGAAATACCCAAGATGAAAATGAGGAAGAGCAGACAGAACAGCTTGTGTCAAGGCACAAGCTATAATGGAGAATGGTGTGGTTAGTGTGAATAAAACATAGGTCAGGTAAGGAAAAATGATAGGAAATTTACTGAGAAACAACAGGGATAGACTATTTTTAAGAAATCTACATAGAATGCTAATCATTTATGTTTTAAAAATAAGTTGTTCTAAAATAACTACAAGAAAATGCAATTTTATTGCTTTTATCAAATTTTAAGTATTATAAGCTGAACTAATCCATAGACCCAAGAGAGTTTTAAGTAAATGTATTAATAAATCCAAAATAGGGTATATTTAAAGGAATTTGTAGGTATTTGTAAGTCATAATGAAATAAGTAAGTTTTTCTAAATAGACTGTCATATCGTGTTGTCAACTTTAGATTGTCTAAAATGATTTAGAAAGAAGCAAGTTGCTAGGTGATTGCTGAGGGAAATCACGAAGACTGATAATTAACTTCAACATTGCAGTCAGTTTCAATCAAACAGATTATGTGTCTATGGGAATTCAATAAGAAAATTAGAGAGAGTTTTCATATAGAGCAATTTACATGAAAAAATATTTCATTCTGATCGAAGAAAGTCATATAGTACTTGGCCCTTTCCAACTGTGGGACTTTGAGGTATCACATTCATTCAAAGAGAAAGGAAGAGAAAATATTTTCAGAAGAGGTAGCGAGCAAAAAGTTAGCCAGGCAAATGTGTATTTACTCATATTTGAACACCCAGTGTTAGTAGAACACAGCCAGCAAAACTATGTGTGATGAAGGACCAGCTGTGTTTTGCTTTGTTTTGTTTTCAATCCATCACATACCAGTGCTTTTGTAAGAAGTATTGGAAAAATGGAATTAAAAGACACACAAAATAGTAGTCTAAATTTCTTATTCCAAGTCTCAACAGACATAAATTTACTCTGTCAAATAGCTACAAACATTTCTAAACACCTATCCTCAATTTTTGTATTTATCTCATCACGGAACGATAAACAGAATAAGACCATAACCATACATAAATCACACTCTGAGTAGCTCTGCAGTAGAGTACATGGCACATATTTGGGACTCAAGTAACGTTTCTGAGATAAATTGGAAAATAAAGATTTTATCTCTGCCCATAGGAAGTTAACATTCAAGTGGGAGAGACATGAATGTAAATAGATAAATGCAACTAAGTTCATTTTTCTAGGCAGATTCTTACATAGCGTTGTCAACTTTAAATTGTCAAAAGGTTTAGAAAGAAGCCAGTCGCTAGGTGATTGCTAGGGAAAATCACAAAGACTGATAATTAACTTCAATACTGCAATCGGTTTTTAAGCAAAGAGATTACGTGTCTAAGGGAATTCAGTAAGGAAACTAGAGTGAGTTTTCATATGGAGCAATTTACAGGGAAAAATATTTCATTCCAATTAACAAAAATACCACATATCCTGATAGTAAAATGCACACTGCACCATGGAGTACAAAGAAGAGAAACGGTTTATCTGGCTGCAGAGCTGGCAAAGGCTCTGGCCAATGAGGAGGGTGTTTAAGAGCAAAAACAGGAATTATGACCTACTTAAAACCCCTAAGAAGTGCAGCAGGGATGGCAGGTAGACGTTGAGAAGAAATGCTAAAGAAAGAGGAGGCAGGAAAGATTGCAGTAGGGATCTTACCTTTCAGGCAAATGATTTACAAGGAGCCAGGGCAGGGTGGGGGCGAGGAGCTCGTGCAGGGGAAACACCTCATGATCTTTTCCAAATTGTAAAATCACCACCCCACTCCCAAGATTCTGATATACAGCAGCCTAATGAATAGAATTTGGAAAGTACAACAAAGTGCCAGAAAAGAATTAAAAATTACATTGAATGTCACCACCCAGAGACAGAGACTGTTACCATTTTGATGTGTCTTCTTCCAAACTTTTATCAATGTGCACACATGTACATGCACCTTTCATCTTGAAAGTCTGTGTTCTACTGTGCGTCCGGTTCATGTTAGGTGGTTGTGAATGTGCTAGAAGTCGGTGGAGACTGCCCTCCCATTGGCAACATGAGGTCTCCTTAGGGTTAAGCTACAGGAACCTGGGTCAGCTTTATTCCTACTAATTGCTTCCACGTTCCTGGGCATGTTCCCATGTAAGCACTCTGCCGCAGCAAGATCGTATTTAACAGTGACATGTTTTGTGGTTAGTGATATTTATTTTCAGCCTCAAAAGAGTAGGAGAAAAATATGTCAGCTGCTGTATCATGTGAATGAGTTTAGCAAACTTTGGTGTCCCAGTGGTTTGGTTTTGTGACCCCAGATGATTAATCCTTTCCTCTCCCTTTTGGGGCATTCCTGGTTATATTTCCAAACCCAATTCTTTCTGAACTTTTTCACCCAAAACATTTGGTTCAGCCTCTTCCTTAAGGACTGGGAAATGAAAACTTGAGCTCATGGACATCCCCCCTAAATTATCCCTGCTTTTTCAAATTGACTTGCTTCTTTTCTTTCTTTCTGTCCTGTGTTACAGATTGTTTGCTGTAATTCTTTTTTTTTAAAAATGTCATCATCTTGCCAAAGATAGAGACCATTATATAGGTGAATATTTTTGTTTACTACTACTCGTGATGTCTTCCCTTTTTTCTTTAGCGGTGGTCAGGTAATACAGTATTTTACAGGAGTATACATTCAATGAGAAAAGGATGATTTATAGACTCATTTATTCTTTCTTATAATGCTTTATGATGTGCAATTTTATTCTATCTATAGATTCTTTTTTTTTAACTGTCCTTTTTATTTTTAATTTTTAATTTAATTATAAGTGACACACAGTATTATATTAATGTCAGGTGTAAAACACACCTGATTTGATACTTTAACACATTAAAATATGATCTCCACAATAAGTCTAGTTACCACCTGTCACCATTCAAAGTGAGTACAATGGTCTTTTTTTTTCTAAACATCTTTACTGGAGTATAATTGCTTTACAATGTTATGTTTGTTTCTGCTGTGTAACAAAGTGAATCAGCTATATGCATATGTATAGCCCCATATCCGCTCCCTCTTGCGTCTCCCTCCCACCCTCCCTATCCCACCCCTCTAGGTGGTCACAAAGCACCGAGCTGATCTCTCTGTTCTATGCAGCTGCTTCCCAATAGCTATCTATTTTACATTTGGTAGTGTTTATTTGTCAATGCTACTCTCGCACTTCATCCCAGCTTACCCTTCCCCCTCCCCGTGTCCTGAAGTCCATTCTCTACGTCTGCATCTTTATTTCTGTCCTGCCTCTAGGATCATCAGAACCATTTTTTTTTTAGATTCCATATGTATGTGTTAGCAGTGCCACATCTTCTTTATCCATTCATCTGTCGATGGACACGTAGGTTGCTTCCATGTCCTGGCTATTGGAAATAGTGCTTCAGTGAACATTGTGATACATGTCTCTTTTTGAATTATGGTTTTCTCAGGGTATATGCCCAGTAGTGGGATTGCTGTGTCATATGGTAGTTCTATTTTTAGTTGTTTAAGGAACCTCCATATGTTCTCCATAGTGGCTATATCAATTTACATTCCCATCAACAGTGCAAGAGGGTTCCCTTTTCTCCACACCCTCTCCAGCATTTATTGTTTGTAGACTTTTTGATGATGGCCATTCTGGCCAGTGTGAGGTGATACCTCATTGTAGTTTTGATTTGCATTTCTCTAATGTTTGTGATGTTGAGGATCCTTTCATGTGTTTGTTGGCAATCTGTATCTTCTTTGGAGAAGTGTCTATTTAGGTCTTCCACCCATTTTTGGATCGGATTGCTTGGTTTTTTTATATTGAGCTGCATGAGCTGCTTGTATATTTTGGAGATTAATCCTTTGTTAGTTGCAAATATTTTCTCCCATTCTGAGGGTTGTCTTTTCGTCTTGTTTATGGTTTCCTTTGCT
>NC_041224.1:20515232-20539691 GCF_002837175.3 Physeter macrocephalus | reverse complement strand
AGGGAGCCTGATTCCTCCAGCTCTGTTTTTCTTTCTCAAGATTGCTTTGGCTATTCGGGGTCTTTTGTGTTTCCCTACAAATTGTAAAATTTTTTGTTCTAGTTCTGTGAAAAATGCCATTGGTAGTTTGATAGGGATTGCATTGAATTTGTAGATTGCTTTGGGTAGTAGAGTCATTTTCACAATGTTGATTCTTCCATTCCAAGATCATGGTATATCTCTCCATCTGTTTGTATCATCTTTAATTTCTTCATCAGTGTCTTATAGTTTTCTGCATACAGGCCTTTTGTCTCCTTAGGTAGATTTATTCCTAGGTATTTTATTCTTTTTGCTGCAGTGGTAAATGGGAGTATTTCCTTAATTACTCTTTCAGATTTTTCATTATTAGAATACACTAATGTATTTCTGTGCATTAATTTTGTATCCTGCTACTTTACCAAATTCATTGATTAACTCTAGTAGTTTTCTGGTAGCATCTTTAGGATTCTCTATGTAAAGTATCATGTCATCTGCAAACAGTGACAGTTTTACTACCTGTAGATTCTTATAACAGATTTAATGTGCCACACTGTAATTACACACTACAAATTGTAATCTTGGTGCTGGCTTTTTTATGATAAACACAACCATATTAAAATGCCCCTCACTGGAATTCCCTGGCCGTCCAGTAGTTAGGACTCCTTCCTCTTACTGCCAAGGGCTGGGTTCCATCCCTGGTTGGGGAAGTAAGACCCGACATGCTGCACAGTGCAGCCAAAAAAAAAATGCTCCCCAAATCAAATTCTCTAACACACTGTTGTGCTTCAAGGGTTCCATTTAATCCCTCCCCCTTCTTGCTACCACCCTCTCCGAGGTAGTTTTACTGAGGCACATTTCGGCATAGTCTCAGTCTGATATCTTGAAAGATATTTGTTGAAACAACCTCGTGAAACCCATTGCTGGTCTTCCTAAAATAATGTTGTGGGCACTTGTTACCTTGTTAACCTAGAGTATAGTGACAGGATGCATACCATAAGTCTTCTCTCCTGAGTTGGTGAAGATGTGCTTCTAAGCAACTGTTTTTTTCTTGTTTGGTTTTTTTTTTTGAAAATGTGACCTATGTGATTGATTCTTTTGTCCTGCTTAAATTTGAATTGGAGAATCTTAAAGTCAAATTTGTATCCTACATTAAGTAAGTAAATAGACTCTCACCATACCCATGTCATATACTGTCTCCATCTCTTTCCCTCTGGCTCAACTCTATTTTCCAGTTCTAAGAATCCCTTTCTCCACTTCCTATCTGTTTCTCATTTGTCTTTTTTTTTTTTAATTTATTTATTTTTGGCTGTGTTGGTTCTTCATTGCTGTGTGTGGGCTTTCTCTAACTGTGGTAAGCAGGGGCTACTCTTCGGTTGCAGTACCCAGGCTTCTCATTGCAGTGGCTTCTCTTGTTGCAGAGCATGGGCTCTAGAATGCAGGCTCAGTAGTTGTGGTGCATGGGCTTAGTTGCTCTGGAGCATGTAGGATCTTCCCAGACCAGGGCTCAAACCCATTTCCCCTGCATTGGCAGGTGGATTCTTAACCACTGCACCACCAGGGAAGTCCCTTCTCATTTGGCTTATATTCTTCTATTATGCTTATCTTTGCAAACTGCCATAAAGTTGCTCTCATTACAAAAAGGACAAAGTAGTGTCTAAATTTAAAAATGTGTGATACCTCTCCTTAAAAACAGTCTATTCAGACAGGCCAAAATTTGGATTGGAAACAGTGAGAGACCAGGTGTAAAATAAAACTTGTCTAAGGTTTTGAGAAAAGAAAGATGATGTATGTGAATCATGTGGCACCGATAATTGCACAGGAAATGCAGTGCACCAATCTCCTCCTATTACTACAAGTTTAAAAATGAACAAACCAAAAAAAAAAAATAAAGAAAGAAAGAAAAACTCATTTTTATAGGTTCTAAGATCAGGAAGCAAAAATAAGAGCATTACACATTAATTTTTATAATAAGACAGAGAAAAAAAAATTATTAGTACCCTAAGAAACAAACATTTCTAAAATGATCTCTTCTTGACAGAAATATGTTTAATGAACATTAAAAATAGATATGAGTAAAAGTGGGGACCAGAAATATTTTACTTTTGTTAGGATTTTATAATGTATTTTCCCTTTATCTGAAAGATTAGCACACTCAGAAAGACTTCATAGAAAGTCTTAGGACTGGAAACATTTCGAAAAACCTAATTGAAGAGTTTAAAATGACATAGGTGGAAATGAGTAGAGTAGAATTGAGATTTACTTCTCTGAGACACTCCAGATTCATCATTAATCAGGCTAAGCAAAATGTAATATAATAGGCATGACTCCCAGAATAAATGAATTCCATTTCCACCGGTGAAATGATTGTATTTCATAATTTAGATGGGCCCTTTTTAAAAAAAATATGTCCCATGTACTTTTATGGTTAGAAAACATTTTTCCCCAGCAGTAACAAATCAAATACTTCATAACCTGAAAACTCACATCAAGCCCTGATATTTATACATGGATATTTCATACCTCTTATTTTTCAGAGAATATGAGATATAAGGGACACAGACCTTTATTTTTCAAAGATTGTAAAATGAGTTATTTGTACCAAATTAATTTTTCTCCAATAATATGACTTTTTCAGTTTCCATGTAATGAAATAGATAGAAGGACCATCCCTATTCTATTATACTCTGCTCATCTTCAGGAAAGCCCTCAGGCTGCTCCTCTGGGCTGGCACTTAACCAGCTGAAAAAGAAAAAAAAAATGGAAAGAGACAGAGTTCAAAAGTAGGCTCCTGGCCCACTTAAAGTCTTGGGCTAAGTGGAACAGAAATCAAAATACAAATGTGACTCCATGGTAACAGTAGTAAAAATGAATGTCTTTTCTCTCTGAGTATTGATGAAGTATATTGCTGGGAGTAGGCATGGAAGAACAGAGTAGAGAGCTGGTTAGTGGCTTTTTTTCCATCATTAAACCTTCGGACTATGTGCATTCATTAAGTTATTCTTTCTATAAACTTTCAGTTGATTCCTGCCACACTAGGTACTGTTTTAGGTGCTGTGATAGAGAGAAGAGTAAACCAGACAAGGTCCTTATCCTCCAGAGGACTTACAATCTAGTGGGAGAAGAACCTCATTTGCTCCATCTGTAAAAAAGGCATGAACAAGATGATTGCAAAGGTCCTTGCTAGCTCTAAATAAATAAATTTATTTTAAAAAATTAAAAGTACTACAGTGAGTATTATTACTAATTTTGCCACTTCCTTATTTTTTTTCCTTTATCCCAATGTGCTTTCATTGGTCCCAAGTTTGGGGGTCAGGAGAAACAAGTAGGAAGTTTAAAAGAAGATATAAATGACAAAAGGAGAGAATAAGAAAAGAAGGTAAAAGAATAGCACTGGACTGTTAGTGGGCATCTACTTGTGGTAGGCATTTTATAAATGTAATTTAATCTAAGAGACAGAAATCTAGCAAGCTGCCACCCTCCAAAAGAAAGTCTAGAGGCAGGAACAAATAATGATCAACTTTGTAAGTATAGGACCTAACACAATGTTTGATAGATAATATGTGTCCTAGAAATGTTGGGTAAATTTAAATAAACATGAAAGATGATAAATAACATAATCAACATTCTAACATTCACCACCTTAAGGAGTGAGTCACCACATTATAGGCATCATTTTCCTTCAGGCCCTTAACTCAGGACAGTTATTTCTTGGATCTTAGAATGTTCTTCAGCATTTAGAAACAAATATAGAAATCATTTCTTTAGTGGAAGCATGAGAACAAATTCCTCCACACACACATGCACAGCAAATATCTTTTGGTAAATAAATTATCATGTTTATCTCTGCAAATCACCTTGATAGCTGCATTAGGATTACCCAATTTCAGAAAGTGTTGTTCTCCATACTTTTTAGTAGACAGGTTTTTACAGTAGAGTTTTATAATGCAATCTACCTGGATGTAACAGGAATCATCATGCATGGCCATCTCAAATGGCATTCCACCTTACTTTTATAATTTGTGCTAAAGTTTTGAGCTCATCTGAACATTTTCTAAGCCTGTTTTTAAATATGAATACATTGTGACAGATTTACTCCCATGAGATGGTAGTGGGGACTACCACTAGGTGTTTGGTGGGTTTGACTAAGAAGTGTGAGTAGTTTCTCAGACACATGAAATGACATACCAGTAAATTGGAGAAAAACATGTCTGTTCTTAACAGAAAGAAAGTAAACCACTGATTGATAACCAAAAACAACAATTAATTTAGTAAATAAAATTAATAAGACACACTCAGTAAGACAAATTATAAAAGTTGATTAAAATTATTAATTAATAAACTTACAATATATGTAATATGATGTTTATTTTGAAGTATAGACTTGTCAATAAAAACAGTTCAGGCATTGTCTTGTCATTCTTTCCTTGTAACCCTCCTAATAGCCATTCTTCAACATGCAGGGTGACACCTATGCTCACTGTCAACTTGTTTGTCTTTCAACCTAGATAAATGCTTATTCACTTATCCAGTCTAAAGGTTTCACATTAAGTGACAACCAGACTCTACCCAAAACTGTCCAAACGTTGCCATAATAATTTGCCTCATACACTAGCATTACAATTTAGTTTTATATTAATGAAGGTTTTATAGTTCCACTAAGCTAGAGATAAATGTGTTTACCAATAAGAAACCTTAACCAGAGCAATTAGATAAGAAAAAGAAAAAAATAGCCATCCAAATTAGAAAGGAATAAATAAATCTATTACAAATGACATGATCATGTATATACAGAAAATCCCAAAGAATCCACCAAAAAGCTACTAGAGCTAATAAATGAATTCAGCAAAGTTGCAATATACAAAATCAACACACAAAAATCAGCTATCCTCCTAAATACCAGCAATAAACAATATGAAAAAAAAATTAAGAATGCAATCACTTTTGAGAATAGCATCTAAAAGGATAAAATACCTGGGAATAAATTTAACCAGGGAGGTGAAAGATTTCTACACTTAAAATTACAAAGCATTACTGAAAAAAATTAAAGAAAACCTAAATAAGTGGAAAGACATTTCGAGTTTATGGATAGGAAGACAATATTGTCACGATGTCAATACTGCTCAAAGCAATCTACAGATTCAACACAGTGCCTATTAAAACTCCAAGAGTCTTTTTGGCAGAAATGGAAAATTGATCCTCAAATTCATATGGAATTGCAAGGGTACCAAAAAGCCAAAGCAGTCTTGTTAAAGGATCAAGTTGTAGGGCTCACACTTCCTGATTTCAAAACTTACCACAAAGCCACAGCAAACAAAACAATATGGTATTGGTATATGAATATACATAGAGACTAATGGGTTATAATTAAGAATCCAAATATAAACCCATACATCTATGACCAGTTGATTTTTGACAAGTCCATTCAATAAGGAAAGAACAGTCTCTTCAACAGGTGTTGCTGGGACAACTGGATTTCTACATGCAAAAGAATGAAATTGGACCCCTACCTCATACCACACACAAAAATTAACTGAAAACAGATCAAAGACTTCAATATAAGAGCTAAAACCATAAAACATTTAGAAGAAATCATAGGAGTAAATCTTCGTAACCTGGGATTTGGCAATGCATTCTTATATATGACACCAAAAGTATAAGAAACAAAAGAAAAAAATAAATAAATTGGACTTCATCAAAAACTTTCATGCATCAAAGGGTATTAAGAAAGTGAAAAGACAGCCTACAGAATGGGAATATTTGAAATCATATATATGATAAGAGTTTAATATACAGAATATATAAAAACTCCTACAACTCAACAAATCGACAGACAACCCAATTAAAAAAAATAAGCATACTTGAATAGGTATTTCTTCAAAGAAGATATACAAATGGCCAATAACCATATGAAAAGATGCTCAACATCATTAGTCATTAGGGAAATGTGAATCAAATCTATAATTAGATACCACTTCACACCTTTTGGGATGGCAATAATAGTAATAATAAAATAGAAAATAACAAGTGTTGGTGAGGATGTGGAGAAATAGAAACCTGCATACATTATTTGTGGAAATGTGAAATGGTACAACTGCTATGGAAGAAAGTTCGGTGCCACCTCATAACCTAAAATAGAATTACCATATGACCCAGCAATTCCATTCCTAGTTATATACCCAAAGGAGTTGAAATGGGGCCCAGAGACTTATACACCAATGTTCAAAGCAGCATTATTCACAATAGTCAAAAGGTGGAAACATCTCAAGTGTCCATCATCAGATGAATGAATAAACAAGATGTAGCATATGCATACAATAGAATACTATTCGGCCATAAAAATTATTGAAGTTCTTATACATGCTACAATATGGATTAACCTTGAAAACATTATGCTAAGTGAAATAAGTCAGACAAAAGGATGAATATTGTATGATTCCACTCATATGAAGTACCTAGACTAGGTAAATTCATAGAGACATAAAGTAAGTTAGAGGTTACCAGGGGCTGGAGGAAGAGGAGAACAGTTTTTATTGTTTAATGGCTATAGAATTTCCATTTCTACTGATGAAAATGTTTTAGAAATAGGTAATGGTAATGGTTGCACAACACTCTGAATGCAGTGACTGCCACTGAATTGTACACTTTAAAAAAATGCGTAAAATGG
Organism: Physeter macrocephalus; assembly: GCF_002837175.3. NCBI lineage: Eukaryota > Metazoa > Chordata > Mammalia > Artiodactyla > Physeteridae > Physeter > Physeter macrocephalus. Next base: position 20,533,009 of record NC_041224.1, on the reverse strand, counting down.
CAAATTTTGTTGTATATATTCTACATTTTTAAATTAATAAGATTAATTTTATTAAAAATCTTTGAATTATATTCTTTAAATGGGTGAAGTGTATGGTGTGTGAAAGTCATGTTTACTGGATGCAACATAGATGAAGTTTTGTTTTATTTTTTGTTTTTCTTCATTGCCCATCTACAGTGATTTCAGATATCTATTTTAAATACTTTCATGTTTTTAATCAACACTAAAACAATTTTGTTAGTTAATAAGCCATGAAGTCAATTCCTTTAGAGGTGTTCATATGCTCACTAAATTTAAATTGGAAACTTGCATCAGAAACATTTTCTCTGTTTAGTCCCCTCACAATGCCACCTTATACAGTGCCTGCACATATTGGATGTAGCCAGAACTTAATAATAATTTAAGTGAATTCGTCACAAGTTAGGGGAGGAAAACTCATGTGATCCATGCAGCTTCCTTTCCTCTAAGCTTCTAAGTCAATGTCTTGCTGATTCCTAGAGGTCGCTCCATTCTTTGAAACCTCGGCTCTTAAAGAGCTGTCTGCTTAATGACAGACACAGTAAGTTAAACAAGCCTTTTTTATCCTAATGCAGACTATCATTGCACCATACAGTGTTAGAAGTGGCAGAAAACTTCATAGTCAAACATTTTGTTTTCCTCATATCAGGATAAATTATTTTAAGTAAAATTGTGTTTTACTTAAACAAATTATGCTTGAATGTATATAATTGATGAAGGTGGAAAATTATATCATAGAACTTGAAATGGTAAATATATGGAGTTGACATTTAAAATTTTTCTTAATGGAAGTATCTATGGGCAGTGGGTAATATTTTACCTTTTAAATAGGAAAGACATTAAGAATTAAGCCCAACAATTCAGAGATTTCCAATGTTGGGAGACATACACTTGATCTGGGAAAAATAAAAGTTTGAGATTACTAATAAACATAATTTGAAGTAAACAAATTTGCTCACCTTCCACTACTCATACTGTGACCCTTTCTTGTTTTATTACAACTCCATATCCTGACACTTATGTATCACCCTTCTTTCTTTATAGTCACCCAATCCCCAAAGGCTGGCCACTTTATTTTAATAGAAAATTATTTAAGACTTAAAATCCTTCAGAAGAAAAGTAGCTTCAATAGCTGAATTAATACGGTTGGAAAATTGATCAATTTACTTGACTTCTGCCTGCCAATATTGGTTTAGGTCATCTGGGGTCTCAGCAGTTCAAAGCCAAAAATAATCACCTCATATCAAAATCTTTTGTGTTGCATGTACCTCAATTCTATCCAACTGACAGCCGAGCCTGTCCCTCCAGTTCCTGGTTGCCCGCCCAGTCTTTGGACCATCTGTCCTGTCTAGTCTTATGGTTTGGGTTTCCTCCTGTTTCCTGATTTCATGCCTGATTTCAGCCAAGAATAATTTTTCTGAGCTGTCGGTGTTTGTGGCTGTCCCATGTTTACCTAGTTCCTAATTTCCATTTTGTTCTAATCCTCCCTCCCTGCATGTTGTTTCTCCTGTACCAGCCTTTGCTTTCACATTTTGACATATTTCAAAACACCACTTCACTTCCCACCCAGTCTCAGTTTTGAGAGCAGCACTGTCTAGGCTCTTGCTCTAACTATGCCAATTATTGAGCTTACTACTCTGAGAACTTAACATTGACTAGTCTTGGAGAGAGAAAAGGCAAAGCATCAAGCACCACTCATTCAATTTAATTAGAGCAACTCATAAGTTTTCAATTAGTGGTTAAGGAATTAACTTGTTGCCTCACCATTTAAGAGTATATCTATGATTTTTTTTTTTTTTCACAAAAATGGCTGCTATGGCCCTCTTCATCAATAACCAAAACGTAGATGCAATGAAGGTGAACTGGTTAAGCTATTGAATATTTAAGCCAATTACATAGAAACAGCGGAGGTTAGGAAGCTTAGAAGACACTGAATCCACAGGGAGAATGTATTGTCAGCCAAACACAATTACCCTGATTATGCTATTGGGCTCATTAACACTTATTTTTTAGAAGAGGACCATGTGGTTTGGTAGATGAAATAAGAGGTCATACCTCTGACAATTTCTTTTCAAAGAGTAAATCAGTAAGACTTCCTCTTTATTATCTTTTCTTTTAGGATTTAAGGGTACATTATTGACAAACATTTATTGTCATTATACTCTGATTGGGCAAAAATAGTCACACATTATATATTTTTTCTTCCTGGTTGCCTCCTCAAGACACTGGCAATCATCCTGGAATCGGTCTTCCATTCTCCACTATGTGTATGTGTACGTGTGTGTGTGTGTATGCATGTATGTGTATGTGTGTGTGTGTGTGTGTGTGTGTGTGTGTGTGTGCATATTTGGGATTTTCCTTATATCTTCAATAGGGTGTATTTAATTATCTGGTTATATTTGTTTCTTTCCTGTGATGAGCATTTTTTCTTCATCAGTTGTGACCAGTTACACCAGGGCTAGTTGTCTTCTGATAAGTCTATTGACTCTTAAGTAACTGAAGTATGAAAAGGAAATGATCACTTAGGAGCTCAGTTAATCAGAGTAAATTATGCAGATCTAGACCAGTGTGTGATATTACCAAGGACATGCCTCTTTATGATCCATGAAAGGAAATACTAACATAAAGATCTCTTCAAAATGCTCATATTTAAATTTGCTGTTTAAAATGTTAAATACTATGACATGCACTACATACAAATCTTTATGACAGACACTGTCATGGAAAATAGTCCTCAGGATGTGGTGGGTATGGCAACTCTTGAAGTCGATGGGACTTCAAGGTGGCCTTTCCTTATAACCAATTCAACTTTATATAACATTGTTCTTTCTAATCTTGTACACCTTGGTATTATTTGAATAATATTTAAGCAATCAATTTTAAGAACAACTTTTTTTATGTGCTTGGGTTTTTTTGGATTTAAATATTCTGAGGTCAAATTACATTTGCTTTCAAGAATGTGTTTGCCTTGGTATCCTGCAAAAAAGTCTTTACTTATGGAAATGCCTTCATAAAAATAAGTACACTGGCTAGATAATGTGTCTCCCAAAGATTTCTATCAGATAATAGCCTGAAAATGTCATGTGGTGCATTTTAATACTTACTTTTCTTTTTGTGGCCCTGGGTGCTTTAAGGAAAACTAAAAGAAGTGTTAACTGTGCATTTGTTAATCCAATTTATGGGAACTGGAGCAACCCAGAGAAAACAGAGGTAAGTGGTAATGAACTGTATTGTTTCAGAATGGGGAACAAGCCTGCACACGCGCACACACACACACACACACACACAGTGTTGTCTGGACATGTTCCCATATCATGGTTAAAAGATGTGTTTTAGTGGAATTATTTCTCCACTAAAGAGATGGGATGGGAAAGAGTTTCAGTCTCTCTAAATATGCAATGAGAATTTTCCATTTCAGGATGGTTTCAATCTGCTTGTAGAATCAGTTCACTGTTAAATGGCTTTGTGGTCACTGTTCATACCCAAATAGAGCTGACAAATCTGGAAAATATCAGCTTAACCCACAAAGTATTAGTCATCTACTCACAGTAACTCTTCATTGACCGTTCTTCATATTTTATTCCCAAACACAAAAGGGAGAATAGCGTTCTATGTTCTCTTTCAATTCAGGTGTGGGCTGTGAGGGTCATTACCTGATAACTTAGAAAGAGAAAGGAGAAAGTAAAGTGTGTTACATCTTTCTTGGCCTTTTTTTAGGGCTACTCCTTATCAGTGCAATATGAAGTAGGCTAGAGAGAAAATGGCAAGTATAATAAAATCTCTGTCATCCCTTTCTTAAATAGGTAATATGAGCATCCATCTGGGTATAAAACAGGATTAGCCATAACACATCACTTCTGTTTGAAAGCTTCCTTACATCTGATTTTAGACATATTGTATCAAATTCATTCTCTTGTGAAAGTGAGCATGTAGAAAGCCAACTTTCATTTTCTCCTATTATTTTTTTAATGAAAATCCTCCATAAAACAGTTGTTACTGTTGCTGAAACCGAGTAGCAAAGGTTTCAGATCAGGTGGTTTCTAGTATTTTTGAGTGATGTGGTTGAAGTCTAACACAACCCTTGACTTTTTTATTTCTATTACCTGATAACTGAAAAAGAGGAAAGGAGAAATTAAGGGCATTGCATCTTCAATAATGATGTCATTTACAATTTTAGTATTGTTTTGTTAGGAATGAAAGGAAGAAGTAAGATATTTCCCAGAACACAGAGAGAATTAATTTGGATGATTTGCCAAGTCAGTCAAGTCATAGAATAAAAATGAAAATGTAGCCCTACTTAATGGATAATAAACAAATAAATAAATGAATATTTAAGAAACAAAATGTAATACATCTTCTTGACAAAGTAGGAAGGTGTAATATAAACATATTTTCATTTTTACTAAAGAAAAGAAAACTTATCTTTAATCTTTAGCTTAGTTTAACTTTTAGTATCTGAAAGTTACAAATGATATAAGGAATTAAAATGTGTTTTAAATTTGACATTTTTATATTTATCATTCCTTTTTCATGTTATTTTCTTTCGATTAAGAATGGCTAAGGAAGAAATCCTGTCATAGCTCTAGACTTTTGTTGCTATTTTGATTTCTATTGTTTCAGAAACAAATGACTTTGTATTAATTAAACTAAGTGCACCTTCCCTGACATTGTAACAGAGAAATAGACTTCCCCGAAAATACTCTTCTGAACATTCTTAGAGAAAATTCTCATATTCTGATATAAAACTTGAGAGAATAGTATAATGAAAACCACATACCCATCAGCCAACGTCAACAATTATCAACCTGTGGTCATTCTTGTTTCACCTCTACTGCCACCTATTCCCTTCACCCACCAGAATGGTGGTGATATTTTTTTAAATAGACTTAATTTTCTTTAGAGCAGTTTTAGGTTCAGGGCAGAACCTAAAACTTTCCATATACTCCCTGCCCCCACCCATGCATAGCCTCCCCCATTATCAACATCCACCACTAGAGGGGTAGATTTCTTACAATTGATGAACCTACACTGATATGTCATTATCACCCAGAGTCCATAGTTTACATTATGGTTCACTCTTGGTGTCAACCAGAGTGTTTTTAAGCAAATTCCAGATATCATTTAATTTTACCTGTACAGACTTCAGTTGTACCAGGATAAGAACATAAAAAATATATAACCATAGTAACACGCTTAAACATTTAATAATAATTCCTTGACACAATCAAATATTCAATCAGAGTTCAACCTACCCCAATTGTCTCATAAGTAAGTAGGGGGTTTTATACTTTGTTATTGTTGCTTTATTTTTAAAATCATGATCCATATAAGGTATATGCATCCAAATTGGTAGACATGTCTCTTAAGTCTCTTTTAATCTCTAGGTTTCATTTTCTGTCTCTTATTTCCACTTTGCAGTTTATTTGTTGAAGAAATGAGGTTGTTTGTCCTATACAACTTTCCATGTTTTAGGTTTTCTAACATACACTGCAAAATATAATTCTCTGAGCTGAAAGCTGTTTGTTTTTTAAAAATTTTTTGTTTTGTTTTGTTTAACCTAACTATACTCAAAACACAAGACTTAGAGAAACCAGCACCATAGAAAGAAGCAGTCAAGATCCTGGCCACTACATTCCCCCATCCCACCAGAGGTGAGGATGCGGCAGTGGCTCCTATGCCACTAGAGGACACTAGGCATACACCAAGACTAGGCCTGTGTCAGTGGTTCAGGTGGTGTGGCCTGGAGGTGCTGAAGTAGGAGCTGGTGATGCTCTAGTTATTACTGCAATGAAAATCCATTAAAAATTCACCTCAATCTGCATGATCTGGAATCCTCTAAGCTTCTAAGTCAATGTCTTGCTGATTCCTAGAGGTCGCTCCATTCTTTGAAACCTCGGCTCTTAAAGAGCTGTCTGCTTAATGACAGACACAGTAAGTTAAACAAGCCTTTTTTATCCTAATGCAGACTATCATTGCACCATACAGTGTTAGAAGTGGCAGAAAACTTCATAGTCAAACATTTTGTTTTCCTCATATCAGGATAAATTATTTTAAGTAAAATTGTGTTTTACTTAAACAAATTATGCTTGAATGTATATAATTGATGAAGGTGGAAAATTATATCATAGAACTTGAAATGGTAAATATATGGAGTTGACATTTAAAATTTTTCTTAATGGAAGTATCTATGGGCAGTGGGTAATATTTTACCTTTTAAATAGGAAAGACATTAAGAATTAAGCCCAACAATTCAGAGATTTCCAATGTTGGGAGACATACACTTGATCTGGGAAAAATAAAAGTTTGAGATTACTAATAAACATAATTTGAAGTAAACAAATTTGCTCACCTTCCACTACTCATACTGTGACCCTTCTTGTTTTATTACAACTCCATATCCTGACACTTATGTATCACCCTTCTTTCTTTATAGTCACCCAATCCCCAAAGGCTGGCCACTTTATTTTAATAGAAAATTATTTAAGACTTAAAATCCTTCAGAAGAAAAGTAGCTTCAATAGCTGAATTAATACGGTTGGAAAATTGATCAATTTACTTGACTTCTGCCTGCCAATATTGGTTTAGGTCATCTGGGGTCTCAGCAGTTCAAAGCCAAAAATAATCACCTCATATCAAAATCTTTTGTGTTGCATGTACCTCAATTCTATCCAACTGACAGCCGAGCCTGTCCCTCCAGTTCCTGGTTGCCCGCCCAGTCTTTGGACCATCTGTCCTGTCTAGTCTTATGGTTTGGGTTTCCTCCTGTTTCCTGATTTCATGCCTGATTTCAGCCAAGAATAATTTTTCTGAGCTGTCGGTGTTTGTGGCTGTCCCATGTTTACCTAGTTCCTAATTTCCATTTTGTTCTAATCCTCCCTCCCTGCATGTTGTTTCTCCTGTACCAGCCTTTGCTTTCACATTTTGACATATTTCAAAACACCACTTCACTTCCCACCCAGTCTCAGTTTTGAGAGCAGCACTGTCTAGGCTCTTGCTCTAACTATGCCAATTATTGAGCTTACTACTCTGAGAACTTAACATTGACTAGTCTTGGAGAGAGAAAAGGCAAAGCATCAAGCACCACTCATTCAATTTAATTAGAGCAACTCATAAGTTTTCAATTAGTGGTTAAGGAATTAACTTGTTGCCTCACCATTTAAGAGTATATCTATGATTTTTTTTTTTTTTCACAAAAATGGCTGCTATGGCCCTCTTCATCAATAACCAAAACGTAGATGCAATGAAGGTGAACTGGTTAAGCTATTGAATATTTAAGCCAATTACATAGAAACAGCGGAGGTTAGGAAGCTTAGAAGACACTGAATCCACAGGGAGAATGTATTGTCAGCCAAACACAATTACCCTGATTATGCTATTGGGCTCATTAACACTTATTTTTTAGAAGAGGACCATGTGGTTTGGTAGATGAAATAAGAGGTCATACCTCTGACAATTTCTTTTCAAAGAGTAAATCAGTAAGACTTCCTCTTTATTATCTTTTCTTTTAGGATTTAAGGGTACATTATTGACAAACATTTATTGTCATTATACTCTGATTGGGCAAAAATAGTCACACATTATATATTTTTTCTTCCTGGTTGCCTCCTCAAGACACTGGCAATCATCCTGGAATCGGTCTTCCATTCTCCACTATGTGTATGTGTACGTGTGTGTGTGTGTATGCATGTATGTGTATGTGTGTGTGTGTGTGTGTGTGTGTGTGTGCATATTTGGGATTTTCCTTATATCTTCAATAGGGTGTATTTAATTATCTGGTTATATTTGTTTCTTTCCTGTGATGAGCATTTTTTCTTCATCAGTTGTGACCAGTTACACCAGGGCTAGTTGTCTTCTGATAAGTCTATTGACTCTTAAGTAACTGAAGTATGAAAAGGAAATGATCACTTAGGAGCTCAGTTAATCAGAGTAAATTATGCAGATCTAGACCAGTATGTGAGATTACCAAGGACATGCCTCTTTATGATCCATGAAAGGAAATACTAACATAAAGATCTCTTCAAAATGCTCATATTTAAATTTGCTGTTTAAAATGTTAAATACTATGACATGCACTACATACAAATCTTTATGACAGACACTGTCATGGAAAATAGTCCTCAGGATGTGGTGGGTATGGCAACTCTTGAAGTCGATGGGACTTCAAGGTGGCCTTTCCTTATAACCAATTCAACTTTATATAACATTGTTCTTTCTAATCTTGTACACCTTGGTATTATTTGAATAATATTTAAGCAATCAATTTTAAGAACAACTTTTTTTATGTGCTTGGGTTTTTTTGGATTTAAATATTCTGAGGTCAAATTACATTTGCTTTCAAGAATGTGTTTGCCTTGGTATCCTGCAAAAAAGTCTTTACTTATGGAAATGCCTTCATAAAAATAAGTACACTGGCTAGATAATGTGTCTCCCAAAGATTTCTATCAGATAATAGCCTGAAAATGTCATGTGGTGCATTTTAATACTTACTTTTCTTTTTGTGGCCCTGGGTGCTTTAAGGAAAACTAAAAGAAGTGTTAACTGTGCATTTGTTAATCCAATTTATGGGAACTGGAGCAACCCAGAGAAAACAGAGGTAAGTGGTAATGAACTGTATTGTTTCAGAATGGGGAACAAGCCTGCACACGCGCACACACACACACACACACACACAGTGTTGTCTGGACATGTTCCCATATCATGGTTAAAAGATGTGTTTTAGTGGAATTATTTCTCCACTAAAGAGATGGGATGGGAAAGAGTTTCAGTCTCTCTAAATATGCAATGAGAATTTTCCATTTCAGGATGGTTTCAATCTGCTTGTAGAATCAGTTCACTGTTAAATGGCTTTGTGGTCACTGTTCATACCCAAATAGAGCTGACAAATCTGGAAAATATCAGCTTAACCCACAAAGTATTAGTCATCTACTCACAGTAACTCTTCATTGACCGTTCTTCATATTTTATTCCCAAACACAAAAGGGAGAATAGCGTTCTATGTTCTCTTTCAATTCAGGTGTGGGCTGTGAGGGTCATTACCTGATAACTTAGAAAGAGAAAGGAGAAAGTAAAGTGTGTTACATCTTTCTTGGCCTTTTTTTAGGGCTACTCCTTATCAGTGCAATATGAAGTAGGCTAGAGAGAAAATGGCAAGTATAATAAAATCTCTGTCATCCCTTTCTTAAATAGGTAATATGAGCATCCATCTGGGTATAAAACAGGATTAGCCATAACACATCACTTCTTCTGTTTGAAAGCTTCCTTACATCTGATTTTAGACATATTGTATCAAATTCATTCTCTTGTGAAAGTGAGCATGTAGAAAGCCAACTTTCATTTTCTCCTATTATTTTTTTAATGAAAATCCTCCATAAAACAGTTGTTACTGTTGCTGAAACCGAGTAGCAAAGGTTTCAGATCAGGTGGTTTCTAGTATTTTTGAGTGATGTGGTTGAAGTCTAACACAACCCTTGACTTTTTTATTTCTATTACCTGATAACTGAAAAAGAGGAAAGGAGAAATTAAGGGCATTGCATCTTCAATAATGATGTCATTTACAATTTTAGTATTGTTTTGTTAGGAATGAAAGGAAGAAGTAAGATATTTCCCAGAACACAGAGAGAATTAATTTGGATGATTTGCCAAGTCAGTCAAGTCATAGAATAAAAATGAAAATGTAGCCCTACTTAATGGATAATAAACAAATAAATAAATGAATATTTAAGAAACAAAATGTAATACATCTTCTTGACAAAGTAGGAAGGTGTAATATAAACATATTTTCATTTTTACTAAAGAAAAGAAAACTTATCTTTAATCTTTAGCTTAGTTTAACTTTTAGTATCTGAAAGTTACAAATGATATAAGGAATTAAAATGTGTTTTAAATTTGACATTTTTATATTTATCATTCCTTTTTCATGTTATTTTCTTTCGATTAAGAATGGCTAAGGAAGAAATCCTGTCATAGCTCTAGACTTTTGTTGCTATTTTGATTTCTATTGTTTCAGAAACAAATGACTTTGTATTAATTAAACTAAGTGCACCTTCCCTGACATTGTAACAGAGAAATAGACTTCCCCGAAAATACTCTTCTGAACATTCTTAGAGAAAATTCTCATATTCTGATATAAAACTTGAGAGAATAGTATAATGAAAACCACATACCCATCAGCCAACGTCAACAATTATCAACCTGTGGTCATTCTTGTTTCACCTCTACTGCCACCTATTCCCTTCACCCACCAGAATGGTGGTGATATTTTTTTAAATAGACTTAATTTTCTTTAGAGCAGTTTTAGGTTCAGGGCAGAACCTAAAACTTTCCATATACTCCCTGCCCCCACCCATGCATAGCCTCCCCCATTATCAACATCCACCACTAGAGGGGTAGATTTCTTACAATTGATGAACCTACACTGATATGTCATTATCACCCAGAGTCCATAGTTTACATTATGGTTCACTCTTGGTGTCAACCAGAGTGTTTTTAAGCAAATTCCAGATATCATTTAATTTTACCTGTACAGACTTCAGTTGTACCAGGATAAGAACATAAAAAATATATAACCATAGTAACACGCTTAAACATTTAATAATAATTCCTTGACACAATCAAATATTCAATCAGAGTTCAACCTACCCCAATTGTCTCATAAGTAAGTAGGGGGTTTTATACTTTGTTATTGTTGCTTTATTTTTAAAATCATGATCCATATAAGGTATATGCATCCAAATTGGTAGACATGTCTCTTAAGTCTCTTTTAATCTCTAGGTTTCATTTTCTGTCTCTTATTTCCACTTTGCAGTTTATTTGTTGAAGAAATGAGGTTGTTTGTCCTATACAACTTTCCATGTTTTAGATTTTCTAACATACACTGCAAAATATAATTCTCTGAGCTGAAAGCTGTTTGTTTTTTAAAAATTTTTTGTTTTGTTTTGTTTAACCTAACTATACTCAAAACACAAGACTTAGAGAAACCAGCACCATAGAAAGAAGCAGTCAAGATCCTGGCCACTACATTCCCCCATCCCACCAGAGGTGAGGATGAGGCAGTGGCTCCTATGCCACTAGAGGACACTAGGCATACACCAAGACTAGGCCTGTGTCAGTGGTTCAGGTGGTGTGGCCTGGAGGTGCTGGAGTAGGAGCTGGTGATGCTCTAGTTATTACTGCCATGAAAATCCATTAAAAATTCACCTCAATCTGCATGATCTGGAAAGAAGTCTCTTATTTTAATGCCTAAAATCGTAACTTTTTTCAATGTGTTTTTCTATAGAGTTCTATATACTCCTTCTCAAATCCATTATATGACACAACAGCAGGAAGCCTGGAGACTGTATCTAATCATCTCAAATAGTACCATCAAGATCAAGTATGCTTGGGACTTCCCTGGTGGTCCAGTGGTTAAGACTCTGAGCTTCCATTGCAGGGGGTGCAGGTTTGAACCCTGGTTGGGGAACCAAGATCCCACGTGCTGCATGGTGTGGCAAGAAAAAGAAAAACCAACCAACCAACCAACAAACAAAAGAAAGATCAAGTATGATCTTGTATTCCAGTCTGTGAAATCTGATAGAAACTCATGCAATAGTAAAAATAGGAGGGCTTCAGAATACTACTCTAATTATTACATTTACAAATAAATTTTCTTATGGAATATATTGAATGTTTTCATGGAATCTGAATCAGAACCTTATCTTCATTATATATATGAATATTTTAATAAAATGTTCCACTTAAGTTAATTTATTATGGTTATTTTTTTAAAGGATGAATCAAATTGTTTCAGATCCTGAATATAAAGAAGTTTTAAAATGCTTATTTAGGGGACTTCCCTGGTGGCGCAGTGGTTGAGAATCCGCCTGCCGATGCAGGGGATACGGGTTCGTGCCCCGGTCCAGGAGGATCCCACATGCCGCGGAGCGGCTGGGCCCGTGAGCCATGGCCGCTGAGCCTGCGCGTCCGGAGCCTGTGCTCCGCAACGGGAGAGGCCACAACAGTGAGAGGCCCGCGTACCACAAAAAAAAAATAAAATAAACTAAAATAAAATGCTTATTTAGATGCCATTGACCTTAGAAACAAAATTGAACTGACTTAGTATACAAACTAACTAGCAGGAGTGGGTGGACAAATCATAGTAATCCTAACAACATAACCATGAGTATAATTTATTTCTGCATTTTGGAAAAAATGTGATAAATTATCATCCTAAACTTCCTTTCATTCAAATAATCATTTAACATCTATCTTTACATAGATATAAAAAATATTGCTAAAATATATGTTAAGAAGCTTTGTTGTTCTGAACGTAATAGAGAGCCCAGAAATAAACCCACACACTTATGGTCAATTAATCAACAACAAAGGAAGCAAAAATATACAATGAAGAAAAGACATTCTCTTCAGTAAGTGGTTCTGAGAAAACTGGACAGCTACATGTAAAAGAATGGAGTTAGAACATTTTCTCACACCATCGACAAAAATAATCTCAAAATGGATTAAAGAACTAAATGTAAGACCTGAAACCATAAAACTTCTAGAAGAAAATGTAGGCAGAGCACTCTACATAAATTGTAGCAATATTTTTTGGATCTGTCTCCTAAGGCAAAAGGAACAAAAAGCAAAAGTAAACAAATGGGTCGTAATTAAACTTAACAACTTTTGCACAGCAAAGGAAACCATTCACACAATGAAAAGACAACTTACTGAATGGGAAAAAATATTTGCAAATGACATGACCAATAAGGGGTTAATATCCATATCCAAAATATATAAACAGCTCATACCACTCAATATCAAAAAAACAAATAACCCGATTAAAAAATGGGCAGAAGACCTGAATAGACATTTTTCCAAAGAAGATATACAGATGGCCAACAGGCACATGAAAGGATGCTCAACATCACTAATCATTAGAGAAATGCAAAGCAAAACCACAGTGAGGTATCACCTCACGAGGATCAGAATGGCCATCATCAAAAAATCTACAAACAATAAATGCTGGAGAGGGTGTGGAGAAAAGGGAGCCCTCTTGCATGTTGTTGGGAATGTAAATTGATACAGCCGCTATGGAGAACAGTATGGAATTTCCTTAAAAAACTAAAAAATAGAACTACCATATGACGCAGCAATCCCACTACTGGGCATATACTCTGAGAAATCCATAATTCAAAAAGAGACATGTACAATAAAGACTCAGACGTAGAGAATGGACGTGAGGACACAGGGAGGGGGAAAGGTAAGCTGGGACAAAGTGAGAGAGTAGCATTGACGTATATACACTACCAAATGTAAAATAGATAGCTAGTGGGAAGGGGTGGGATAGGGAGGGTGGGAGGGAGATGCAAGAAGGAGGGGATATGGGGATATATGTATACATAGAGCTGATTCACTTTGTTATACAACAGAAACTAACACAACACTGTAAAGAAATTATACTCCAATAAATTTGTTAAAAACAAAACAAATATAATCAGGATCTTTGCCTAACTTCTTAAAGAAGCAGTGAATTAAAATTCAGGTATGGCTTTAGTAAAGACCTCAAAGCTACTGCATGAAAAATGTAGAGAAAGTGCAAAAGAGATAATAAAAATGACTATCCAACTTAAATTGACTTGTTTCATAGGAATATTGAGGGAATTCATAACATTTGTAGCTCCTGATTGAGACTAATGACAAAATCTACAGAGCCTAAAAATTAAGATACTCTTAAAAGTGTTCAAAATTTTCTTCAGAGCAAGTTAAATGTGCTCTAAAATATTTAATTTTCTTCGGGAGCAAGTTAAATGTGCTCTAAAATATTTAAGTCAAATATTTGTGAGGTCTTATAAATACATATGGCAATCCTATGAAACTAAAAGAATAAAGTTGATTTTTCTTATCCAATAAGTAGAAGAGGTAGATGCTTATGTTGTTTTCATAATTTAATGTAAGATTTAGAAAAAAATTATTTTTATTTGCATATTTCTTCCTCTGAAAACTTTTTGATATAAGTCCAAATTTGCACCATTGTGATTTTTAAAATAGGCAAAGGAGGAAGAAAAATAGAGGAAGGGACAACAGGAAGTATACAGAGTCCACAAATTATATAACTCAGCTTTAAATCATAAAAACATCTCAAATTTCACAATGGACAGAGAATCTATTGAAAACAATTTTTTTTTAAGCTGGTGAATGGCAGGAGAACAGATACTAATGAGTAGTGCTGACAGATTCTTAGGACTTTGAGTGCACAAATATTTAAGACAATATCTTATTGTTAACTGGATTCACGTGACCAACCTGCTCTTTCCCAAAATATACTTTAAGCATATTAATAACAATAGCAACATTAATAACAAGCTAATAAGTACTAATTATCTGCCAAATACTGTTCTAAGTAGTTTATGTGTTTTAACTCACATACATGGAAATAATGTGCTGTATATTATGTTAACCACATGTGGATATTTAATATAAAATTTAAATTAGCTAAAATTAAATAAAATTTTAAAATGCATTTCTTTAGTTGTACTAGCCACATTCCAAGTGCTCAGTAGCCACATGTGGCTTGTGGCCACTGTATTGCACAACACAGAGAACATTTCCATCATCACATAAAGTTCTCTCCGAGAGCACTGGATCAGAACAATATTGAAATATTTTCCTGTAAATAGCACAGCAGTAATCTCTATAAATCTAATAAGCACTAAAAATATTTCCCAGTATGTATATTTTAACTAGAATCAGCCAAATTTTAGCATAGTAATGTTATAAATAAGACAAAGCATGTTTAGCTGTAAGCAAACTTCCAAACATGTGATAAAGAAACATATTTTAATAGTGCTTTCTTGGCATATAAATATAACATATCATTCTGTTATATCATCTTTGCCTACTTTTTTCTATATTTAGATGGCATTTTGAAAGAATTGTGTAAAAATTTGCTTTTCCCTTTTCATCTTCATGACTGTCAATCATTTTTCACATTTATCACACCAAGAACTGAAGATTCATGACGCCTTTAAATAATAACCGCCTTGTATTTTGCATTTAAGGGCATGTACTTTAGGTAAACCAACTACTATATTCACGGCAATGTCTTTCGCAATAAGTAGTCTTAAACTTTATTCTTAAAAGTAAAAACCAGGGAACATCCATAAAAGGACTCTGAATTTTTTTCCAAAAAGCCTTTTAAAAAATAAGATTTCAAGTATATATTTCATTGTCTGAACAATGACTGCTTTGTGAGTCTTAGAAGTAGTTATTCTGCTTTTCTTTGTATCAACTTGCAGAATGCTTGGGATTTCTTTTCTATTGTATCTAGAAAACCATTTCAAGGGTTAATGTCTAAAATAAGTAATCATCAAATTCAAGACCTTGCTCTTTAAATAATTAGAAGTGAAAAGACAACACTTTCTACAAGCACCCACTTTGTGAAATTTCAGTGAAACTGGTTACATGCCATATCTTGAATTAAAGAACTCATTAACTATGAATCAAAGTATGCATGCAAATAAATAAAAGAATGAATGAATGACTATGATACTTAAAGATCCACTTAAAAATTCACACTGATACATGTCATTAAACATTCTGAGAGAGTAAAGAACACATTCTCTTCTCTAGAATGTGGAAGCAATAATAAAGAGCTTCTTATTCTTCTAATTTTTAAAATGTTTATTTATTTAGGCCTGGTTCTTGCCCCTTTCAAGACAACTTCCTCAGAGTTTTATAATATTTTCCCAGAGTTGTGTTACTAAGAAATCAGCTGAGGAAATTAGCATAATTATTTGCAGTCAGTATATAATTTGGGGCCAATAAAAGAAATACCAGCATAAGAGATCAGGAATAAGAAACCTTGTTTCTCTATCTAGCTTTTTATTTTATTTTTTAAATAACAGACAATTAGTCTATCACTAACCATAAACTAATGGCTAAAGAAAAAAATTAGTCACTGTGGGATAACTATATTGTCATTAATTTGTTCAACAAATATCTGTAAAGAAATATTTACAGTGAAAGAAGTGAGACAAGGCAGTGAGACAGTGAGAGGAGAGGTAAGTAACAAACATTCTATATAATGTGGATTCATCCCATCTGGGACTTCTATCTTCCCCTCGATGCTGATCTCGTAACTCTTCTCTACATCGTTAGCACCCAAGTTTCTTCAAATATCTAAGGTAAGAAATTAATAAAATAGAAAACATATAAAATGGAGTGGATCAATAAAACTGTGTTGTTTCTTTAAAAAGAGTAATAACCCCCTGATGAAACTTTGGGGAAATAAAGCATAAAATGAAAAAGCTCTTAGGAAATAAATCAAAGAAAAAAGATAATGTACAAATAGCCAATGTCAGAAATGGAAATGATAAAATCATTACAGATCCTAGAAATAAGAGGGTAATGTCAAGCTCTAGAGGAAATAAACAAATTCCTGGAAAATTACAAATTTCTAAAACAAACTTAAGAAACAGAAGACCTAAGTAATCCTATACCAGTTAAAGTAATTGATCCATACTTAATCTTCCTTCAGAAACTCTAGGTTCATAAGATTCACTAACAAATATTATAATACTTTTAAAAAATAAATAATGCCAGACGTATAAACAAGAGAACAGGAAAAGAGATAATGCTTCCTAACACATTTTATGAGGACAGCAAAATTTCGATACAAACTCTGACAAAGACATCACAATAAAGGAAAATTTTAGGTCAATGTTACTCATAAAAACAGATGTGAAGTACTAAATGTATATTTTTTATTATGAATATATTACTGTTTTCATATTTATTCCACGAATCTAAGTTTAACTTTAAAAATCAATCATTAACAGAATGAGAAAAAAAGCACATGATCATTTTAATATATGCATAAAAAGCATTTGGTCACTACAACATCTGTTCATAATAAAAAATATCTTAGAAGACTAAAAAGAGAATTTTCCCAATGTGATAAAAAGTGGCTACAAAAATACTCACAAATATACTTAATGGTGGAATGTTGATTTCAATTTGGTATTAGGAATGAGCCAAGAATGGCCACTATTACCACTTCTTTTAAAATATTTGAACTGTTTACTGGTGATCCTAGTGAGAAAATAAGACATGAAAAAAGAAAAAAAATATATATATAAGTATTGGAAAAGAAAAAATACATTGTCATTATAGATAGTATAACAAGTTTGTTAGACACAAGAATAATATATAATGCTCAATTGAATATATATCTTAAACAGAAAACAAATTATTTTAAATGAAACTATTATAATAAATTTAAAATAAATACATTGGAATAATAAATCTTACAAAAGACATATATGGCCTAAAATATTGAGAGATATTAAAATAGGCCTATAAATAGATACAATATTTGATTTTTCCAAATTAATCTGTAAAGTCAATAAAATCCCCATCAAATTCCTGTCAGATGGTTAAGACCTGAGAAGCTGACTCAAATTTATATGGATATACAGTGGGCCAAATTTAGCCAGGAAACTCTGAAAGAATATGGTCTGAGGAGTTCTTTACTGTATATCATATGCAAAGTTAGAATAATGAGTGCATTGTGGTGTTGGCATAAAGATAAACAAATTGACCAATGACACAGAATAGAGATCCCAGAAACAAATACTATATACATGGGTACCTGACTTACCCATGTGGCATTGTGGAACAGTGCAAAAAGGAGGACATTTTCGGGCTTCCCTGGTGGCGCAGTGGTTGAGAGCCCACCTGCTGATGCAGGGGACGTGGGTTCGTGCCCCAGTCCGGGAAGATCCCAC
>NC_041224.1:20480053-20515137 GCF_002837175.3 Physeter macrocephalus | reverse complement strand
CGCGGGTTCGTGCCCCAGTCCGGGAAGATCCCACATGCCGCGGAGCGGCTGGGCCCGTGAGCCATGGCCGCTGAGCCTGCGCATCCGGAGCCTGTGTACCGCATGGGAGAGGCCACAACAGTGAGAGGCCCGTGTACCACCAGAAAAAAAAAAAAAAGAGGACATTTTCAATGATAGGCTCGAACTTCTGTTTCAATTTAGAAAAATAAGGGCAGTCTGACTCCCACTATAAACTTTACATGAAAATCATCTCTAGGTGGATTTTACTGTATATGTAAAGGTAAAAGGCACAACAATTAACCTCCCAGACTGACCTAGAATATAATATATAGAAAAATGTGATTATTATCTCCAAGAAGGGAAGGACTTCTTAAACAACCAAAAAATTAACCATAATTAACAATCAATAAATTGGATGACATTATATTTAGAAACTTCTTCTCAACAAAATTGAGACAGTGAAGAATGAAACACAAGGTGTAAGAAGTTATTTGCAACCCATAAGCCCAAAAAAGAACTTATATGTCTAATATGTTTTAAAACATTATAAATCAAAAAAAAAAAGAAAAAGAAAAATTGACAAGCCACTTGAATAGGAAATCTACAAAAGAAAATGAGTCAATAAACATATGAATAAATCCTTAACCTTATAAGTCATCAGGCAAACCCAAACTAAATGTGCCAGTAGGTAACACTAGATGTTAGGCTAATATATATTTCTATATGCAAGATAGAATGGCTGAAATTTTAAAAGACTGACAATACCAAATGTTGCTGTTGTGGACTGAATATCTGTGCCCCTCTCCCGCAATTTAGTATGAGGTCATGAGTGTGGGGCCCTCATGATGGGATTAGTGTCTTTATAAGACAAGAAACCTGAGAGCTTGCCCTCTCTCTCTCCTCCCTTAAGCATACAAAGAAGAGATCATGTGAGCACGAAGTAAAATGGTGGCTTCCTACAAGCTACAAGATGAGGCCTCAGAATGAAACCTGCCTTGCTGGCACCTTGATCTTGGACTACTCAGCTTTCAGAAATGTGAGAAATAAATGTTTATTGTTTAAGCCACCCAGTCTATGTTATTTCTTTATGATAGCCTGAGTTATCTACGACAGTGAGCAAATACCAAGGATGCTGCCTATACAAAGTATACAATGACAAGGAAATGAAGCAACTGAACACGTCATACTTGCTGGGGATGGTGTAAATTTGTTTGTAATTATCTACTAAGGCTGAGCATATGCATACCCCATAACCCAGCAATTCACCCTCTTCAGGAATTGCATACATATGTGAATCCAATAAATATATGCATCCAATAAAATGTGCAATCAACAAAATTGCATACATATGTGCATTAAGAAATGATGATTCTTGCATTATTTGTAATAGGGAGAATTCCAAATATCTGTCCATTGTATATACATATATTAAATAAAGTGTAGCATATTAATAAGCTAGAAAAATATATAACAATGAAAGTACACAAACTACAGGTACTTGCAACAACAGTGATGAATCACACAAGCATAATGTTGAGTAAAATAGGGTAGATGCAAAAATATCATACATATTAGGAACAGTATTTAGGTGTGAAAGTCCAGAAGGTAAAACCATGAAAGAAAACATGAAAGGAGATATGCAATATTGGCAATGCCCTACTCTTTTTGACTTAGGTGCTGTTACACAAGTATGATCTTTGTGATAATTCATGAACTATGCATTTTTAAATGTTTTTGAGATATAATTCATATACCATAAAATTACTCAGCTTTCAGAAATGTGAGAAATAAATGTTTATTGTTTAAGCCACCCAGTCTATGGTATTTCTTTATGATAGCCTGAGTTATCTAAGACAGTGAGCAAATACCAAGGATGCTGCCTATACAATGACAAGGAAATGAAGCAACTGAACACTTCATACTTGCTGGGGATGGTGTAAATTTGTTTGTAATTATCTACTAAGGCTGAGCATATGCATACCCCATAACCCAGCAATTCACCCTCTTCAGGAATTGCATACATATGTGAATCCAATAAATATATGCATCCAATAAAATGTGCAATCAACAAAATTGCATACATATGTGCATTAAGAAATGATGATTCTTGCATTATTTGTAATAGGGAGAATTCCAAATATCTGTCCATTGTATATACATATATTAAATAAAGTGTAGCATATTAATAAGCTAGAAAAATATATAACAATGAAAGTACACAAACTACAGGTACTTGCAACAACAGTGATGAATCACACAAGCATAATGTTGAGTAAAATAGGGTAGATGCAAAAATATCATACATATTAGGAACAGTATTTAGGTGTGAAAGTCCAGAAGGTAAAACCATGAAAGAAAACATGAAAGGAGATATGCAATATTGGCAATGCCCTACTCTTTTTGACTTAGGTGCTGTTACACAAGTATGATCTTTGTGATAATTCATGAACTATGCATTTTTAAATGTTTTTGAGATATAATTCATATACCATAAAATTTACTATTTTAAATCGTAAAATTCAAAGGTCTTTAGTATATTCAACTACTATGTATTCATCATTGCTCACTAATTCCAGAATATTTCTATCACCACCCCCCCCAAAAAGAAATTGTATGCTTTTTAGCAGTCAATTGCATACATATGTGAATCCAATAAATATATGCATCCAATAAAATGTGCAATCAACAAAATTGCATACATATGTGCATTAAGAAATGATGATTCTTGCATTATTTGTAATAGGGAGAATTCCAAATATCTGTCCATTGTATATACATATATTAAATAAAGTGTAGCATATTAATAAGCTAGAAAAATATATAACAATGAAAGTACACAAACTACAGGTACTTGCAACAACAGTGATGAATCACACAAGCATAATGTTGAGTAAAATAGGGTAGATGCAAAAATATCATACATATTAGGAACAGTATTTAGGTGTGAAAGTCCAGAAGGTAAAACCATGAAAGAAAACATGAAAGGAGATATGCAATATTGGCAATGCCCTACTCTTTTTGACTTAGGTGCTGTTACACAAGTATGATCTTTGTGATAATTCATGAACTATGCATTTTTAAATGTTTTTGAGATATAATTCATATACCATAAAATTTACTATTTTAAATCGTAAAATTCAAAGGTCTTTAGTATATTCAACTACTATGTATTCATCATTGCTCACTAATTCCAGAATATTTCTATCACCACCCCCCCCAAAAAGAAATTGTATGCTTTTTAGCAGTCATTCCCAATTCTCGGCTCCTCAAATCCCGTGGCAATCACTTATCTACTTTCAGTCTCTGCAGATTTGACCTGAATACTTAATAGAAATGGAATCATACAATATGTGATTTTTTTATGTCTGACTTCTTTCACGTAGAATAATGTTTTCAAGATTATCCATCATGTAGCATGTATAAGTACTTCATTACTTTTCATTTTTGAATTATATTCCATTGAATGGGTATATCACATTTTTTTATCCATTCATCAATTGATGGACATCAGGATTGTTCCCACTTTTTGGCTTTTCTGAGTAGAACTGCTATGAACATTCATGTACAAGTTTTTATGTGAACATATGATTTCAGCTCTCTTTTGTATATACCAAAGAGTGAAATTGTGGATCATAAATTAACTCCATGTTTACTTTTTCAGGTACAGCCAACATGTTTTTTATAATTGCTGCATCATTTTGCACTTCTACCAGCAAAGTTTAGGGTACCCATATCTCCATATTTTCACAAAGATTCGTTATTGTCCATATATTTTTTATAGCTACGCTAGTTTTTATGACGAGGTATCTTATGGTTTTGATTTGGATTTCCTTAATAACTAATAATGTTGGGCATCTTTTTATGTGCTTACTGGCCATTGTATATCTTCCTATTTTTTTCTCCTCTGGTTGTTTGTGACCTAGGTGAAATAAGTCAGAAAGAGAAAGACAAATACTGTATGATCTCACTTATATGTGAAATCTAAAAACAAAATAAAACAAAACAAAAATGAACTTATAGATACAGAGAATAGTTTGATGGTTGCCAGAGGCTGGGGTGAGAGGTAGGGGAAATAGGTAAAAGTAGTCAAAAGGCACAATCTTCCAGTTATAAGTAAGTTCTGAGGATATAATGTACAGCATGATGAGTATAGTTAATAACACTGTATTGCATATTTAAAAGGTGCTAAGAGAGTAGATCTTAAAAGTTCTCATCACAAGAAAAAAAACTGTAACTGTGTGGTGATGGATGCTAACTAAACATTGTGGTCAGCATTTCACAGTACACACATACAGCAAATCATTATGTAACACACTTTAATACAATGTCTTATGTCAATTATATTTTAATAAAAGTGTAAAAAATATAATTATAAAAAAGTAATTTGTATTAGTGAATATTAATGAATTTGAAAACCTGGATAAAATTAATAATTTTCTAGGGAAATGCCAATTATAAAAATTGATTCAAGAGATCACAAATAGCAAAGAAAAATATAATTTTGACTCATGTTAGTTATAAAAATTGATACCAAAGTCCTGGATTAAATTTTACCAACTCTCAGGCAGGCTAATTGATGTTTTTCTGATGGGAATTAGTCTATTAAACAATATCCCTTTGTCTTGCTTAAGTTAGTCAGGGTAAGTTTCTGTTGCTAACAACCAAAGAAAACCAACTGAAGCATAAATTGGGGCTTGCCTTAGTCAGCTTGAGCTGCTGTAACAAAAAATATTTTAGACTGGGTGGCTTAAACAACAAAAATTTATTTCTTACAGTTCTAGAGTGTGGGAAGTCCAAGATCAAGGTGCCAGCAATGTAGGTTTCATTCTGAGGTCTCTTCTCTTGGATTATAGGCAGCTGCCTTCTATCTGTGCTCACACAACCTCTTCCTTGTGTTAGGGCAGAGACAAGGAGAAATAAACTCTCCTTGTGCCTCGTCTTTTCCAGGCATTAATCCTATCATGAGGCCCCACCCTCATGACCTCATCTTAACCTAATTACTTTCGCAAAGCCTTATCTCCAAATACCATTACATTATGGTTAGTGCTTTGACCTGTGAATTTTGGAGAATACAAACTTTCAGTCCATAACAGTGCTGTTACATGGGACCCGCAATGGTTTTTTGCTACATTTTTCATAGATCATAGGTGTGGGAAACATATTAAGAACTGGCTGAGAAAATAATAGAATAAGAATGTAAAGTTCAGATCTTGATTTAGACAGTGACCTGTGATTGTAGACCAAGAATGGATTACAAAATCTATCCCTTCAACTTTCTAGTAATTCCCTCATTCCTTTTTACAGATATATTCTGTATATTGTCCATTATTAGGGATTAATCATATCAATGAAAAGTTGTTTTAATAAAAATATCATTAAAGTAATGTAAAAATATTATTTTTATAGATTTTCAGAAAGCATTCTGTGATATGAGAACAGACTGTAAGAGCAGGATGGTTAACTTTTAGAAACTTCAGTTTTAGAAACTTTTAAAAATGAAAACTCATAGAAGGTTAACTAGCACTGAGTGAAATTTTTGAAATTCTTTAAAACAAGTCATGAAGAATCACAAAATTTATTTATTTGCCAAATTTTTCATAGATTTGATCTAGTAGAACACAAGTCCTCTTAACTTTGCCAAATTGTATTTGTTCCCAATGAACACAATTCCATTTAACTCTGACTTTCCTAATAAACATTTCGTGGTGAAGATTAGGAAATATATTATTACTCAGAAATCAATTTACATGGCCTTACTTTTATTTCAGATGTAAACATTTTAAGTACTGAATTGTATCAAACTTGGAAACGATAAATAAAATAAAGGTCTCAACATTATTCATTATTAATCTTCATATGGCAACAATTTTCAAGAAGTGGAGGGTATTTAGTGCTAAATTAAAGCAGACTTATGATAGAACTCGACATTATAATGACATTAATATCAAGGATGATAATAATTTATGTAAGTGTGTCCACAATTTAGTAATGATTTCCCAGTGTACTAAGTAGGAAATGTATTCATTTAAATGAGATTCATTCTGTCCAGGTAGGTAAGTAGCATACTCAGGCCCATGAATAATTCTATTCTGTGTATGTACATAGGTGTTACATTGTATGGAGAGAAAGGAAACGTCCTCACATCCAGACAACATGCAATTCCATAGGGAGATTTGCAATGATGGAGCAAACAAACTATTGATGCAAGTTAGGCTCTTAAGAACAATGTAGAGATAGAGATAGATG
Source organism: Physeter macrocephalus (assembly GCF_002837175.3). Classification (NCBI taxonomy): domain Eukaryota; kingdom Metazoa; phylum Chordata; class Mammalia; order Artiodactyla; family Physeteridae; genus Physeter; species Physeter macrocephalus. The sequence goes on along the minus strand of NC_041224.1, from coordinate 20,508,891 downwards.
TAGATAGCTATAGATACAAATACAGATGGGTGGGTGTATATAGGTGTGTGTGTGTATATATAGAGAAAAAGAGAGAGGTCATATCATTCTGGTTTGTGTCAAATCATAAGATGGAGGCCTTAATCCTTTCTTTTGCTACCTTCTCTACTTTATCCAAGTCTAAGACAACTTTACCATGGCCATCATGGAAAGAAGTCACCTCTCCACACCTGCCCAGCTGAGCCAAGACGGGGAGTGTTTCTAGTGGTCAAATTCTTAGGTGACCTCCTCTCTGTCTGCACAGTTCTTGGGTGCAGCAGGCTCTGTTCCTCAAGAAAACCCACTGCAACAGACTGGAGGCAGATCTTCCCCTCCGTGTAAAAAACATTAGGGAACTTACAGAGAAGCTATAAACTTAAAATCAGTTGACTTACATTTTTAATAATGTGTCTATCAGAAAATTTATGGGTTTTTTGTAGTGCCTATAAAAATCCCCCTAGTTTTTAATAAATTTTTACATCTTTCTACAAAACGAATCCCCTGGGAAATTTTTATTAGAAAAAGACTTTGGAATTTCACTTTTTGAAGCACATTCAATGAAGTACAGCATAATCAGATATATTATATTGTAAAATTAAGTAGAATAAAATATTGAACATTATCAATTAAAATTATAAATGTTAGCAGGAGAAAATGGTGTGAAGTGTCCAGTGCCCTAAGTATAAAGACAAGACAAATTATGCCTGTGCCAGGTAGGATTTTCATGATCTAGAGATTTCTGGAAACGAATTTCAAGACTCTCAAGACTGCTAGACATTTTGCTCTTAATGGATACCTATTTGGCAGATACCCATTTGCAGCTCCCTGAAGCATTTGCATTTCTCCATACTTAAGGTGCTTGCCAGATATAAATATGAAAATAGACAATTTCTAATTCAAAGGAGTGCCAGTTCCATGCTTGGTATTATACATTCCAATGCTTGGTCATTTAGCATTGCCACCGCAATTAAAACCAATTCTTTGAAACTGGATTACTCATTTGATGTGCCTTACATTAACCGCAGCACCACCTACCATACTGAAAATACACGTCCAAAAGAGAGAGGATATCTTTCCCAGGAAAGCCTGCCTCAGAATGATTATTTCTAGCTGATGTTACAGAAAAAGCTTCTACAATAGGCACATATCAATTCCACACAATTCAGCTTGTCCTTCTATGATTGATGTATAATGGATACTATTGTAGCTGTTCCAAACACTCTTGTTCCTCTTCGTCACTCTCTATCATACCATGACTTGAAAGACAATGAGGATGTTGCTGCTTTTGAAAAGCTTTGATCTACTGCAGCATCTAGAAGCAGAACTGAAAAGAAAGAAAGGGGGATGGGAATTTCAGAAAACTAGCCCAGTGGCTGCTCATTCTGATGCAGAGCATAAACCATTAGCAACCCAAAGATTAGAATGAATGTAGTTCAATTAATGCAAGAAAACGGCCAGTGCTTGATGTGTTTCTGTCAATCATATTACAGCAATAACTATAATTTGGAAGTTGAAAAAATAGGAAGGCTTACATTAGGATGAAAGCTCAAGTTTTTTTGTTTTGTTTTGTTGGACTGGAATGTGTTTTATGGCAACTGAAAATACAAATATTCTATTTTCCCTATGCTTTTGGATCCAAAATATCAGCATAAATGAAAATGAAGTAAAACGTATTAGGAACAAATAAACAATGTTATTTCCAATAAAATACACTTAAAATTCCTCTTACTGCCTTGGGCTCTTCACACTGTCTGGTATATTTTGAAACATAATACCCTGGAAGGTGATTTTATAATGCAAGTTTATTATTTTTCCTACCATGGTAAGGAATAGAAAGTGGAACATTTCATCTTATTGCTTGTTGCTTAGAATAAAATACTTTTAAACTTCCACTACTGTGTTCCATAGTGCTGAAAGTATATATATAGAACAAAATATTGTCTACCTTGTCCTTGTCTTTACTATATTAATCCCAGTTATTTTATATTTGTATTTGTAAAGAGAAAAAAGATAAAGTTTACTGACTTTAGGATTAAACACTTAAAATATATGTTCCTTCAATTTATAGCAGATGCTTTATAAGAAGAGAGCATCAGTCTTCATTAATTAACAAGATTTTTTTAAAGTATAGCACTTTTTATTCTAGAGATTTCCTGTGATTGCTGTAGAGTTTAGAATGTATGTCAACCTTGAAATATAATTTCATGTATAGTGTAAGAACCCTACAATAGTATTCTTCCATTCCCTCCCTCTTAATCCTATATGCTGTTTTTGTCACAATTTTTACATCTATATATGTCAAAACTACACAATACACTGTTAATTCTTCTGCATTACCTTTTAAAGCAACTAAAATTATGAAAAAAAAATATTGTAAATTACCATTATTTTTACCCTTTCCACTCCACTATTTCTCTAGGTAGGTCTCAATTTCCAACTGATATCATATTTCTCTGTCTAAATAACTTTCTATAACATTCCTTTTAACACAGGCCTGATGGCCATAAGTTCTCTCAGCTTTTGATTCTCTGGAAAAAGTCTCTATTTTGCATTCACTTTTTTAACGATATTTTTGCTGAGTATCAAAGTCTGTGTTGAGAGATTTTTCTATCATTACTTTGAAGAAGAGTGAAGAAGATGCCATTCCATATTCTTCTAGGCTGTATAGTTTCTAATGAAAAGAGCGGTGACATTATTATCTTTGTTCCTCTCTATGTAATGTATTTTTTTGTTTGTTTTTTGTTTGCTTTCCAGATTTTTCTTTTTATCATTGAGTTTTAGCTGTTTGACTCTAATGTGTGTAGGTGTGTTTTGGGGAATTTATCCTTTTAGAGGTTCTTTGGGATTCATGGATCTGTGGCTTTTTTTTCATAAATTTTGAAAAATTTTCTGGCCATTATCTCTTCATTCTCTTATTCTATCTCATTCTTTCTCTCTTCTTTTGAGATTCAAATTTCATGTATGTTAGACCATTTGATATTGTCTTGAAGTTCTTGGGCACTCTGTTCTGTTCTGAGATATTTTTCCCCCAGTTTTTACCTCTGAGTTTCTCTTTGGATAAATTCTATTGATGTACCTGCAAATTTAGTTATTTTCTCAGCTCTGTTTGGTCTGCTGATGATACCATTAAAGGAATTCTCCATCTCTGACATTGTATGTTTTATTTTTAGTATTCTCATTTGAGATTTAAAATAGTTTCTTTCAGCCTGCTGAATCTTGCATCTGCTCATACATGTTATCAACTTTTCCGGCAAGATTTATACAAATTATAGTTATTTTAAATTCTCTTATCAGATTATTTTAACATCTCGGTCATTTTGAAACTGGATCTTCTGATTACCTCGATTATGGATTGGCTTTTCTTGCTTTTTTGTCTGATAATTTTGCATTGAATGCTGGATATCATATGTAGAATAGCGGAGACTAAAGTAAATAGTATTTATGCCTGAAAATGAGCATACCTCTTCTTTTGTGATGCTTCTATTGTGTGGGATTGTTATTCTAATCAGGGTTTGGCTTGTTTTGGGTTTTGTTGCTGCTCTCCTATCCTTTTCCCACAGACTTCAAACACATATAGCAGTTTGTTATCATTACCTCATGCTTAGAATGGGAACAAAGGTGCCAGAAGTTCTTTCTCCATCTTCATGGTCAACAACATTGGCATGATTTACAAATATCTTCTGCCATCTTGGCGGTTGTCTTTTCACTTTCTACATGGTGCCCTTAGAAGCACAAAAGGTTTAATTTTCATGAAGTTCAATTTATTTATTTATTTTTTGTCTTGTTGCTCCTGCTTTTGGAGCAGTCATATCTGAGAATCCACTGCCAAATCCAAGGTCATTAACATTACCTCTATGTTTTCTTCTAAGACTTTTATAGCTTTAGCTTTTACATTTAGACTAATCCATTTTGTGTAAATTATTGTATATGGTGTGAGGAAGGGGACCAAATTCATTCTTTTGCAAATGGATATCCAGTTTTCTTAGCCATTTTTATTGAAAAGGTGATTGTTTTCCCATTGAATGGTGTTGGCACCCTTGTTGAAAAGTAGTTGGCCATATATAGGTTTATAAACCTATAAATCGTAGGTTTATATCTGAACTCTGAATTCTATTCTACTGATTTATATGTCTATCCTTGGTCCAATACCACAATGTGTTGGTTACTCAAACTTTGCAGTAACTTCTGAAATAGGGAAGTATGCATCTTCTAACTTTGGTATTCTGTTTCAAAATTATTTTGGCTGTTCTGGGTGACTTGAAATTCCATATGAATTTTGGAGTCAGCTTGTTAATTTCTATAAAGAAGTCAGCTGCAATTTTTATGAGGACTGTGTTGAATCTGTAGATAAGTTTGGGAAGTATTGCCATCATAAAATATTAAGTATTCTGATCCATGAACAAGGAACTTTTCCAATTATTACATCTTCTTTAATTTATTTTCCTATTGCTTTGTAATTTTCAGAGTATAAGATTTATATTTCTTTTATTAAATTCCTTCCTAAGTATTTAATTCTTTCTGACACTATCATAAAAAGATTTTTAAAATTTCATTTTTGGATTGTTCATTGCAAGTCAATATAAATAAAAATTGATGTTCATATATTGATAATGTATCCTGCAAACTTAACTGAACTTGTTTATTCTAATTGTTTCTTTCAGTTCACTTGTTTGTCTTGTTATTTATTAGTTCTAATTCTTTTTAGTGAATTCATTAGGATTTTCTATACATAAGGTTACGTCATCTATAAATAGAGATAGTTTTACTTCTTCCTCTCCAATCTGGATGACTTTTATTTCTTTTGCCTGCCTAATTGCCATTACTAAAACCTCCAGTACAATGTTGAATAGAAACAGTGAGGAAGGATATCTTTATGTTTTACTGATCTTAGGGAATATCCAGCTTTTTATCAGTAACTATGATATTAGCTGTGATTTTTTAATAGATGCCCTTTGTCAAGTTGAGAATGATCCCTTCTATTCCTAATTTGTTGAGTGTCTTTATTATCAAAAGGTATTAGATCCTGTCAAATGCATTTTGGGCATCTAATGAGATGACTATGTGACTTTTGGTTTTTACTACATTGATGTATTATTTTCAAATGTTGAACCTGCCTTTCATTCCTGGGATAAATCCCATTTGGTCATGGTGTATAATTCATTTTTTATGTTGCTGTATTTTGTTTATTAGTATTTTGTTGAGGGTTTTTGAACCTATGTTCATAAGAGATACTGGTCTGTATTTTTCTTTTCTTATAATGCTTTTGTCTGATTTTGATATCAGGGTAATACTGGACTCATACAAAGAGTTGGGAAGTGTTTTCTCCTCTTCTAATTTTTAGAAGAATTTGTGAATAACTGTTTTCCATTTTTCTTTAAATGTATGGTAGAATTTAGTGGCAAAGCCATCTGAGTCTGAGCTTTTTTGTTGGATTTTTAAATAAACGATTTCCTCAGTCTCTTTATGTTACAGGGTCCAGTCAGATTACCTTTTATTTTCTGGAGTCAATTTCAGTAGTTCATACATTTAAAAAATTTTGTCCATTTCATCTAAATTATCTAATTTGTTGGCATACAAGTGTATATAGTATTCTCTTTAAATCCTTTCTATTTCTATAAGGCAATGGTAATGTCTCCTCTTTCATTTCTGATTCTAGTAACTTGAGTCTTCTCTCTTTTTTTTTCTTGGTCAATCTAGCTAAAGATTTGTCAATGTTATTGATCTTTTCCAAGCACCAGCTTTTGGTTTTCATTGATTATTCTCTATTGTTTGTCTATTCCCTATTTCATTCATTTCTGCTCTATTCTTTATTATTTCTGCTTGCTTTTGGTTTAGTTTGCTTTTCTTTTTCAGTGTCTAAAGGTGAAAGTTTAGGCTATTGATTTGTAATCTTTCTTCCTATTATAGGCATTTACTACTATAAATTTACCTCTAAGCACTGCTTTAGTCTCATCCAATAAGTTTCAGTACACTGTCATTTTTATGTATATCAAAATATGTTCTTAGGGCTTCCCTGGTGGCGCAGTGGTTGCGCGTCCGCCTGCCGATGCAGGGGAACCGGGTTCACGCCCCGGTCTGGGAGGATCCCACATGCCGCGGAGCCGCTGGGCCCGTGAGCCATGGCCGCTGGGCCTGCGCGTCCGGAGCCTGTGCTCCGCAACGGGAGGGGCCGCAGCAGAGGGAGGCCCGCATACCACAAAAAAAAAAAAAAAAAATATGTTCTTATTTCCTTTTTGATTTCTTCTCTGACCCATTGGTTATTTAGGAGTGTGTTGTTTAATTTCCAAATATTTATGAGTTCCCCAATTTTTCCTGCTACTGGTTTCTAATTTCATTCCATTGTGGCCAAAGAACATACTTTGTATAATTTCTGTTCTTTTAAAGTTATTGAGGTTTATTTTATAGCCTAGTATATGGTCTATCCTGGAGAACTGTCCATGTACACTTGAGAAGAATGTATATTCTGTGTTATTTGGGAGTATTCTATAAATGTCTGTTAGGCCTAGTTGGTCTATAGCGTGGTTCAAATCTTCTGCTTATTTGCTGATGTTCTGTCTAGTTTTTCTATCCATTATTTAAAATCAGATATTCAAGTTTCAGATGATTATTGTTGAATTGCCTATTTCTCCCTTAATTTCTGTCAGTATTGCTTCATGTATTTTAGTGAAGTGTCATTGAGTGCTTATATAATCATTATATCTTCCTGATGGATTGACCCTTTCATCAGTATAAAACATCCCTCTTTATCTCTAGTATCATTTTTTATTTTAAAGCCTATTATGCTTGATATCAGTATAGCCACTCCAGCTTTTTTGTGGTTGCTGTTTGTTTGATACATCTTTTTTACCTTTTACCTTTCAATATGTTTGCATTTTTGAATGTTCACTGTGGCAGTTTTTATAATCAAATCTGAAAATTCCTACCTTTTAATTGGAGAGTTTAATTCATTTTCATTTAATGTAATTACTAGTATGATAGATTTACATCTGCCATTTTTCTGTTTGTTTTGTATATATCTCACCTGTTTTTTCTTCTTCTATTCCTCCTTTATGACTTTTTTAAACATTAAGTGAATATTTTTAAATGTAGCAATTTTAAGTTCTCTAATGATTTATTTTTTCACTACATTTTTTAGTTGGTTGTTTTTCTACTAGTTGCTCAGGGCTTACCATATAGATCTAAATATTACTCCTAAATAGCTCCATTCTCTTTCCCTTTTTTGAGGTACTATTTTTATACTTATTATATCTGTTAATATTACAGACCCAACAATACATTGCTACAATTATTACTCTACAATCTAGTCATTTCCTTAGCCCAAAACACTGTTTCTCCCACTCACCTCCTTTGTGCTGTTATTGGCACATTTCTTTATGTTATAAGCCCAAGATTACATTATGCACATATTTTATACAATTGCTTCTGAAGTCATTTAAGATAAGAGAAAAATATGTGTATCTATTGTCTTTTACAACTACATACTTATGTTCTCTGGTACTCTTTGTTTTTTCTCATGTATTCAAATTACCACCTAGAGTCACTGGCTTTTGGCTTGAAGAAGTACCTTTAGTATTTCTTAGAAGGTAGGTTTACCAGAAACAGATCCTCTCAGTTTTTGTTTACTTGGTAAAGTCTTTATTTGGACTTCCTTTTTGAAAGATAGTTTTTCTGGATATAGGATTCTTGGTTGACAGTTTTTTTCTTTGAGTACTTTGAATATGTTATGCCATTGCACTTTGGTCTCCCTTGTTTCTACCATAAAGTCTGTTTTTAATCTCATTGGGGTTCCTTTTTAAGTAGTGAGTAGTTTTTCTCTTGCTACTTTCAAGATTTTCTCCTCGTCTTCAACTTTCATCATTTTTACTATGACATGTCTGTTTGTGGCTCTCTTTGGGTTTATCCTTCTTGGTGTTCATTGACCTTCCTAAATGTGTATAATATTGTTTTTCAATGAAGTTGGGGAGTTTTCATCCATTATTATTAATTTTTTTGCATATATTTTTCTGCTCCTTTCTCTCTCTCCTCTCATTCTGGTACTTCCACTACATGTTTGTTGGTATACTTAATAGCCTCCCACATTTCTCTGATGCTTTCATCATTTTTCTTCATTTGTTTCTTGTTCTTCAGCTTGAATAACTTTTATTGACCTATATTCTAGTTTCCTTATTCTTTCTTCTGCCAGTTGAGCAAATCTAATATTGAGCCCCTCCAGTGAATGTTCTAATTACTGTACTTTGCAATTTCATAATTTCCATTTGCTTTTTTTATAATTTCTATCTCTATTTTTATTATATATTTTATGTGGCATACCTTGTTTTACTTCTTTAATCATGGTTTCATTTAGTTATGTGAACATGTTTGTAATGGCTACTTTATAGTCTTTTTCTGATATATTTGATATTTGATCTCTCACATTTGCAATTTCTGTTACCTGAATATTTTTCCAGTGTATGGGTTATATTTTCCTGTTTCTTTACATGTCTCACAATTTTTTTGTTGTTGGAAACTGGACATTTTATATAATACATTGTAGCAACTTTCAGTACTACCTCATTATTATTTATTTGTCTAGTAACTGATTGGTGCATTTTCACTGAAGTTGATTTCCCCCCACCCTCAGTGTCAGCCTCTGATGTTGTTCCTCAGGGTGGTATAACTTTGGGTATGCCCACAACACACTGGGATGACAGTGGCACTGGTGGGATTCTTTTCATCTTTTTTTCCTGACTACCCCTAACTACTAAACTATACTAATTACCAGCTGATTGCTCTATCATTTTTAAATAATGCCTTGGGGCATTATTAAACCAATCTAATAAAATGTGGCCCCTTTGAAGGACTAGTTTCTGATATGAACAGCTGGGTTTTTGTTCTGAAACCAGGAGGACTCAACCCAGCTGTATTATTCCCTACTTCTCTCCTTCAAATTATCTGACCTACAATTTAGCCTGAAGCTGGAATCTTCTCCCAATTGCCATCACCACGACCCGCACTCTTCTTGAGAGTGCCTTTAGGCTGGAATTTCTTCACTCTTGCAAATGAAGGCCATTCCTTGGAAATAAATTAGTAATGATTTCGTTCCCCCCCCTCCCCAGCCTGTTTCTCCCCCGAGGCAAAATCTCTGAGCCAATGTTCTGGAGTTAGGGCTGGGGACAATTGCAATCTTCTGAATGACATCCTGCTCTAGAAACCCAGAGTTCAGTGGGTGGGGTCCTCTTGCCTTCCTCTTCTAGTGTGAAACCACCACTTTGTCAGGGCAAGAGAGATCAGAGCCCCATTTAAGCATGCTGCACCAAGGTAGAGTCTCTGTTCCATGAATGGGGCTGGACAGAAGAAGATAGAGAACTTAAAAAAAGACAATAAAGGTGATAGCAAGAGCTAAGTCTGAAGAATGAACAAGAGTTTTTAAAGCAAGAAGAACTGGGAAAGTACAGTAAGGTACAAGCCAGAACAAAAGTGCAGAAATAGAAAAACACTGTATAATTTCTAGGAGAGTGGAATGAGTGTGAGGCATGAAATACACGATACAGAGGCAGGAAATAAGACCAGAAACATAAGTCAAGGCAAATTAATAAAGGACATTGCGTCTTGATAAGGAGTTTGGATTCTAGCCTATATCGGCCAGAATACCCGTGGTGGTGATTTTAGCAAGGAAGTGGCATAACCACACTTTTTCGAAAATTATTATTTTAGGAAAATAACTCTGGTTTCAGTGTGGTAGATGGTTTTGGATAGGGCAGTGAGATCAATGTAAAAGCTGTCATATGTACCAACAATTATTTGGATTTGAAGTAAAAACATGGCTCTGTAGATAGAAAATTTTTAAGACTCACTTTTATGGTATAATTGGCAAGTTCATGATTATTAGGCTACAGCAGGTTAGGGAAACGAAGGAATGTAAAATGACCCTTGGCTCTGACTTGGGAAGCTAAGTAGATATTGATATAATTAACTAAATTAGGAATGCAAGAGAAAGAAACTGATCTGGGAAAGAAAATAATGAGTTTAGATTTAAACATGTTAAATTTCAGTAACCTAGATATCCCAGTGAAGAGTCTAATAAACAGTAGGTAATATGGGTCTCCAGCTCCAGGACAATGTGAAGATGAAAACAGAAAATTTACATACTGGTTTTCTTAAACAAGTTATTTAAATTTCATTTTTAGAATGCAGATAATACTAGTTACCTCATAAAGTTTGTAGTGGGCAATTTAATGAGATCTACACAGTGCCTCAATAAATGACAGCTCTGTTGCTATTTATTTTTGAAGTTATTTGGATTAACAGAAATGAATTAAATCATCCAGAGGGAGTACATAATGTATTTGAAGTTAAGTCCAAAGAAGTGTTTCAAGGTACATTTTTTGTGGGTTAGCAAAATACTTCAACTTCAGTTTAAGTCTGATACTTTGGATAGCAGATCAAGAGAAAATCTAGAGCTTAAAAGTTGTGTAATTTTTGCACTTTTCAACGTGCCTTCCTGTGTAGCATCAAACTCAAAAAAGTCATCATTTGAAGCAGATATTATCATCTCGATTTTATAAGGCTTATGACTTACCTGCCTAAGATCAGTCACAAAGAATAGTTATGAAACTGATCTTGCAAGCCTGGCTTCTGACTCTTTGCCTACATCTCTCCCACATCAAATCTGCCACTCAGTGGCTCAACATTCATCCTCTTACTGTGGAACTTGCCCTGGACCTCAATAAAATAGCTCTGTGAAATACTGTATTTGGAAGGCAGCCCTGATAAACAAGCTTTCTGATCTTGAAAGCACATCAGTAGTTTATCACCCCTGTTAAAAAAAGAAATCTCCAAGAGGGAGACAGAGGTTCATAAACTACAACCAAATTAAGCTGTCAAGTGCACAATTCAATTAAATATTTTGGAGATATAGGTGATGTTGATTTTTTTCAGAGTCAGTGTTGAAATTCTGATGCTGTTATGGCATTAAATCAATCAAAATTTTAAAAGGTTACTGTTATCTCTAAAATTTAGCCATACATATTCAGTGCTGTCTTGAATAATAGTTACCCTTACAGAAAAACACACATCTTGTTAACTCTATGCCGTATGATAAAGTTTAAAAGGAAGCAAAAAAAAAAAAAATGCTATAAGACTTTTTGTTTTTACCCTTTTATCCGTTCAACACTAAATTTTTTTCTTAGGTTTAAAAGATAGGTACTCCTGTTATATGAAGAAAGTTAAGCATAGGAACAGTATTTTGTTACCAAGTATATGATACAACGTTTCTTGAAAATCTACTCTTTTAGTGGCATTATTTGTTACCATGTGAACAGTCAGTTTCATCATCTGTAAAACGGAGTTTATTTTTTACATGAATTAATAGTGGCATTTGGCAGTTTCCTGTCTTTCAGGAACCTCAACTGCTACTTTTGCTATTATAAGAACAATTTCTCCTCAAGCTAGTTTCTTTTTCACTCTCATCTTCCGTGGCACAGGATGATGGGAACTTAATTCTGTTCAAGCACATAACAGCTCCAGTCCATGGAAAATAACAGCAGTAGATCTGAGATTCATCTAAAAGGTATAATTATGCATTAAATGATCCAGTTTATGTTGGACATCTGCAGCATATCATTGTAATTAATCAAGAATGGGTAAGTGTAAAAATATTAAGTATGAGGATAAGCATGCTCTGTCTCTTGGTTTTTTTTTCCCTTCCACTAAAAGAGAAAACAAACCTCCTGGAAGTATCAATAAATTAAGAAAAGTTTTATATAACATAAAAGCTTGAGTCTTCAGAGTTGTCATAAAAATAACCTTCAGGAAAATTGATTCTAGCTAAAACCTTTATTGATAGGTCCAAAATGGAAAGAGTAAAGAGGAAAAAAAAATTATGATGGATAGAAGAAACAGAAAAAGAAAATGGAAGCAAAGAGCATTTGGGGGAAATTTCAGGCTAGCTGTCATCCTTTGAGGAAAAGTTAAACGGTCAAATATGATTCTAACATTCTGTGTCTACCCAGTCCTAGGAAAAACTATTAGGTTTTCAAAAAGATATGGGGAAAACACTCCAATATAAGTCCGAAGATTATGTGCATTTTATGATAGGATACTTGGCCCCCCCAAAAAAGTATAATTGTAACGGTAGAATTTCAGATGCTCTGACATCTGCACAGAAAACGAATTTAAATCAGTAAACAACTATGGGACCTACCATATTACCTGCACTGTTCCTGATACTGGGAATACAGAGATGAGTAATTCCTGGTCCCTGAATCCAGGCAGTATGTTAAAGCACACCAACCAACCAACAAACCAGCAAACAATCAAAAACTATAATAAACTACTAATAATATGAACAAATTATCATCAGGGCACAGAGAAACAAGTGCTTAGCTCTTTAGCCTAGAGGAAGCAGAAATGCAGAATAATAACGAGCCTCTCAGAGAAAGTGGCACTTAAGCTGGCATTTGACAGTTGAGTAGGTGTCTCCAGGTAGGCCTGGGGAAGAGGTTCTCTGTAAATTCTAGATACTCTTTGAAGTACTTAATGTCATATCAAACACTTTTAAAATGTGACCATATCAGACACTAAAGTGTACTTTATAATTTATACATAATCATATGAGTTGGATTGTATTTGAAGATGCTGTAAGGCCACACTTTGTAGACAACAAATGAAATGTTTATTAATTCAATTTGTGATTACTTTTTCTTATATTTAGTATAATATATTTTTCCCATTGACATTTTCTTAGACTTTTGGGAAACACATAGTCTCCAACCACTGTTCCTGTGGCGCCTAATGGAAAATGATGCCTAAGGAGAAGGATACAAGCCACAGGATTCAGTTTGAACGGAGGCTCTGGAAAGATGTATATTTGAGTTGGAAAACCTCTCCAATAGTAAGATCACTGATTAACCCTTTTTACATGAACTCATTTCCACACTTGGAGAAGCCATTCTCTCTACCCTGTGGTCAGATGTCATCAGCAAAGTACATCAGTAAAGGTTCACTCTGAGAATTTATTTTCCTATTGACTCTGTGATCGTGGATGAGCCCCTTAGCCTCCTGAGCCTTTTTTTCCCCATTCATCAAATAAAGATAGTACTAGAGCACTACAAATGTGATGTATTTGAAGTTTCATATGGAAGACTTTCTAGAGATGTGAGGCATTATAGCAGCCACAATAACCAGCCCAGTGCTTTTTATCTAGCACTCTTCTTCGACCTCAGAAATGGCAAAAGTTCTTAAAATATTTTCTTCACTAGAAAAACAATATGTAATAAGATGATGAAAAGGACTCGTCTTTAAGAAAGCATTGAAACAGAGCTTTTCTAAAACAAAACACTTGAAAAATATTGAATTTTGTGAATTATCATATGCAAAATCATGCCTGACTGATGTATGGATGCTCTTGACTTTGAACACTTTGTTTTTCCCCAGAAAGGTCTCCTTTTATTCATTGGGGTGGGTTTTTGAAATGCGGTGCAATTTACAACCGAAGGTGTCAGGAAAGCAAGCCTGCGGTGCAGAAAAGCACAAGAGGCTTGTGTAACTTCCCCGCCTGGTGGGCACCCTCATCTCACCTGTGGCCACACCTGCTGGTCTGGAAGGCGCCAAGTGGACCTTAGAATGAGATCTGGGTACCTGCTCGGTCGGAAGCTCACGACCACGTCCATCTGCCCTCCTTATGTACAACGGTGCGTAAAAATATCTGAAAATATCTTCACACGGGGTCACAAAATAGGCTCTGCTTGGCATCTTTTGGCCTAAGAAGCGTTCTAGCCATGCAGGAAGGGTCACGCAGTTTCCGTCCTTCCAAACGCCGGGGCATCACCAGCTGCCTCTGCCCCTGCCAGTCCGGCCTTCTCACGGCGTCTCCTCCGCCGCCTTCTTCAGGAGTCCAGATGCCAGCGAGCTAAGCTGGCTACCTCGAAGCCATGCATATCCGGGCTCTTCAGCGCACTTACTCCACTCGGAGCACAGCTGGACTTGGCAGCGGAAGGAGACTGGCGTCAGAGGCTGTAAGCGGCGTCCGAGGCTGTAAGCGGCGTCAGAAGCCGTGAAGAGAGCCGGGATGAGGCGTGAGCTCCTGCCCTCGAGGCGGAGGTGGAGCCGGAAGTAGCTCGCGCCCCGCGTCTGCCCTGCCAGCCAAGATGGCAGCAGCGGCGTGAAGAGCTGGAAGCGGGCTTGGTCGAAGCAGAGCGTCTGCTCCTTTGTGCGAGGCCCTGAGGCCTTCAAACCGTCTGTGAGGGGCTGGGCCACTTCTCCGCCACAAACACCGTGTGGCAGAGCTCCAGTAGCTGGTGGTGGATGAGGAGAGCCACCTTTCTGGACAGCTCTCGTGTTCTGGGCCCAGTGGGCCGGTGCAGCCTGCGGAAACCGCAAGCTCTCCCCCTTCGCTCCGTCCCGGCAGATCCGTAGAAAGGCCCGTCTCTTGGCGCGTCCAAGGCCTGGATGCCGGTTGAGAGGAGCAGGCCACCCCTTGAAGTCGCCTGCGTGTACTGGGGTGGACTGAGACTCTTGGCCTCCAGTACCATGGAAAAGGCAGGGCTGCCAGAGCAGTCCCTCTTCCTCATGGACGCAGGGAGCCTCGTGTCTTCAAAGCCTGACGCCCATGGTCCTAGGAGCCTGAGACGTGGCCGGTTGCCCACGCACGTCCCTCTTCTCCTCCAGGTCCCGTCTGGCTGCGACGAGTCCCTAGCACCGCTCCAGCTTCTCCACCTGCGTCCAGACACCAGTTAAGTGTGCAAAGCGGTAAGTTATTGCAATACATTGAGCTAATGCAGCAGCCTTCATAGTTGAAGCTGTGAGGCGTTGAGTTGGTGCTCTTTGCTTAAAGGGTGACGGCACTAGGGTTGAGGTGTTTCCCGTGGGGAAAGATGGCCGATGTTGTTAACGTGGCAGATGAGTGCATATTTAAGAACATGATAAGAACAAATTTAAAAAATGCATACACTAAATATTTTATGGAAACAGTCCACAATTGAAGTTTCGTGTCTAATTTACAAAGATTTAACCGGCAACTTGTGCTACGTCTTACAACTCTTACATAGCTCTGCTCTAATAATCCTACAGAGATTGGAGAACAATTTTTTTTTAATTTCCAGTTATGTTTTATTGTTATTAGGTATTATTGATTGATTGACTGCTTGACTGACTGTTAAGGGTCTATACTTATGTGCTTCAAAGACCAAAAAGCATTTAAAAGATAAACAGTGAGAAGCCCTCTCCCGTCTCTGTCCCCCAATTGCCATGTCTGCCCCCCTCTCTCCCATGTCCCCAGCCCCCCCCCCCCACTCCAACCCCTCCTTCCACACACACACAAGTAGGCACCATTATTAATGCTGACCTTAAACACCTTGGTTAAATAATTAGAATTTAAACAGTCACTTGTAGGAGAAAACTAGTGGACATTTTTGTCCACAATTGAGAGAATATAATTATAGAAGAAAAGTCCTTGAGAAGCGAGGAAGGAAAGGGATGTAGGGAACAAGCGGAAGGACCATGCCTTCATTAGAATCTATTTCCTTTAACAAATTCTTCCCTGAGAAGGAGCTATTGCAGTTAGCCTTGTGTGTGCCTGCAGCCGTAGTTTTTGTTTCTTCAAGGAAAATCCAAAAACACTGAAAATGGATGGGATTTAGTTATGCCTTGTGAAATTCATGATACAAAATTTTCTCACAGGATGTAATGTCAATTCTCTCACCACCTTTTTCTTTTGTAGATGAGGGAAAAGGAGCTCATAGATATCTATGAGACTTTTATTCCTTTCCTTCTAATCAATGGATATTTTGAAACAGTTGTATGATAAGTTTGGTCACCTCTATAAACTAGGAATAATCAACATAATTTAAATATTCTGCATTGGCAAGTATAAAAATGTATTTGTGTAGTGTAATTAACTGTTATGTATCAAGACAGATTCAATATTAATAAGTCAAGGTAAAAAATATTTTCAGGTTTCTTTGGGATAAAGTACATATAAATTGCAACATTCTTCAGTTATCAGAAAGACCTATTTAAATTTTTTTATTGACTGAGCTATTCTTCGTTTCAAAACCAGTGGGTTTTTTGTTTTTGTTGTTGAAGTATAGTTGATTTACAATGTTGTGTTAGTTTCTGGTGTACAGTGAAGTGATTCAGATATATATAGATATGTATCTGAATATATATATATGTATTCTTTTTCATATTCTTTTCCATTATGGTTTATTACAGGATATCGAATATAGTTCCTTGTGGTATACAGTAGGACCCTGTTGTTTATCTATTTTATATGTAGTAGCTTGTATTTGCTAATATCATACTCCTAATTTATCCCTCCCCCACCCCCTTTCCCCTTTGGTAACCATAAATTTGTTTTTTGAGTCTTTCTGTTTCAAGAATAAGTTCATTTTTGAGAATAAGTTCATTTGTGTCATATTTTAGATTCCACATGTAAGTGATATCATATGGTATTTGTCTTTCTCTTTCTGACTTACTTCACTTAGTATGATAGTCTCTAGATCCATCCATGTTGCTGCAAATGGCATTATTTCATTCTTTTTTATGGCCGAGTAGTATTCCATTGTGTATATATTCCAAATCTTCTTTATCCATTCATCTGTTGACGGACATTTAGGTTGCTTCCATGTCTTGGCTATTGTAAATAGTGCTGCTATGAACATTGGGGTGAATGTATCTTTTCAAAGTAGTTTTTTTTAATCTTTCCCAGATATATGCCCAGGAGTGGGATTGCAGGATCATATGGTAGCTCTAATTTTAGTTTTTTAAGGAACCTCTATACTGTTTTCCATAGTGGCTGCACCAAGTTACATTCCCACCAATAGTGTAGGAGGATCCCCTTTTCTCCACACCCTCTCCAGCATTTCAAACCAGTGTTTCTTTTTTTAATTATTTATTTATTGAGATGTATAATGACATGAACCAGATGGATACACAGAAATAATTAACTTTCATCAAATTTTGGCACATATGAATGAAGAGATATGCCTTGAAATTTGAGAAGGCAGAAACTTTATGAAATACCACTTCAAAGTTTGTGTCATAAAAGAGGAAATACATTCAAAAAATACACATATTCTTACAGAGCCATTATGTCCCACAAGTGAAAATTATATATGTGTTGGAACATAGGCTCCGGACACGCAGGCCCAGCGGCCATGGCCCACGGGCCCAGCCGCTCCGCGGCATGCGGGATCCTCCCAGACCGGGGCGCGAACCCGGCTCCCCTGCATCGGCAGGCGGACGCGCAACCACTGCGCCACCAGGGAAGCCCCATTTCACTCTTTTAGAGACCTCCCCTAGAGGAAATGCAAGAGGTCAGATTCAGAGCACCAGGTTTTGTTATGTACACCTTATTTTATTTTGTTGAAGTATAGTTGATTTACAGTGTTGTGTTAATTACTGCTGTGCAGCAAAGTGACTTAGTTGTACATGCATACATTTTTCTTCATATTCTTTTCCATTATGGTTTATCACAGGATGCTGAATATAGTTCCCTGTGGTATAAAGTAGGACCTTGTTGTTTAATGCATTTTATATATACTAGTTTGCATCTGCTAATCCCAAATTTCCAATCCATCCCTCTCCCACCTCCTCCCCCTTGGCAACCAGTAGTCTATTCTCTATGTCCCTGATTCTGTTTCTGTTTCATAGATAGGTTCATTTGTGTCATATTTTAGATTCCACATATAAGTGATATCATATGGTATTTGTCTTTCTCTTTCTGACTTACTTCACATAGTATGATAATCTCTAGATCCATCCGTGTTGCTGCAAATGGCATTATTTCATTCTTTTTTGTGGCTGAGTAGTATTTCATTGTATATGTGTATATACCACATCTTCTTTATCCATTCATCTGTTGATGGACATTTAGGTTGTTTCCCTGTCTTGGCTATTGTGACTAGTACTGCTGTGAACATAGGGGTGCATATATCTTTTTGAACTGCAGTTTTGTCTGTATATATGCCCAGGAGTGGGATTGCTGGATCATATGGTAATTCTATTTTTAGTTTTCTCAGGAATGTCCGTACTGTTTTCCACAGTAGCTGCACCAGCTACATTCCCACCAGCAGTGCAGGAACGTTCCCTTTTCTCCACACCCTCTTCAGCATTTCAAATCAGTGTTTCTTATTCCAGCCAGAACTCATTTATTGTTCGTATCTGCCCCAGCTCCTACCATGGAGCCTAGCACGTAGTAGGTGCCATATGAACATTTGTTGATTGGCAGACTAATAATATTTTACAAAATTATTATTTTTCATTTGATATTTAGTATTGTCCAGTACTTTAAGATGGTTTATAAAGCTAGCATTTTTTTACTGTATGAAAAAATCCAAATTGGAAAATGTTATGAAAGCTGATTTTTCAGTTTTCTATTCTATTAAATACATACTACAATTAGAAAATAACAAAAATAATTAATAGCATTGCCAGAATGATTTTATCCCACAGAGCACTGCATGTTTCTTATTTTGAGATTTTTCATACAAAAGAAAAGTGGAGAATAGATGAATCATAGTCAAACTGCAATACATTTCCCCAAACCTACCTTGTGCTAACTCTCAAACTTTCTTTTCATGTTATCGCATCCAGTCTTTACCACCCACAAATGCTCTGCCAAGTTACTGACAGAACTCCCTATCCTGTCTTCATGGCCGTCCAGTGCCTACTCTGTCTTCAGTATCCAGGTGAGGTCCTCCCTCCTCCTGGAAGCCTTCCCTGCAACACTCAGCCTGCAGTGAACTCTTTGCTCTGAACTCATATAGGAGCAATAACACTCGTCACACACTTAACATTCTTTGTATTTTTACATTATTGGCTAAATTTCCTGTGTATATGTTTGACCATTCTAGTTAGCTTGATTTTAAGGGTAGATACAACCACAGAGTTGTGTCAATTCGGTCCTGCTGTAAGAAAGTAGAAACTGAAGCCCACCAGGAGGCATTAAGCAAATGGCCCAAGTTCATAGCTTTACTGCATACCTAGACTGTACAGGTTTTGCATGCCTTTGTGTCCACATCAATGCTAAGCATGGCGCCTCGTGTATAATACATTTTGAGTTTTTTGTTGTTGTTTTGTTGTAAACTTGATGTAGAACATCCATCCCACTACAGATTTTAAGAATATTTGCTCAGTGATTTGGTAGAGAGATGTTTGTGTGAATGTGCTTTCATATGGTGAACAAATACTTGTTTTTTTCAAGGCTGTTTGAAAACAGTCTATTCACATATTTGACAGTCTCACCACAACAAATTCCTCTGGCTAAACAAGTTCTGTGTTGATACAGACAGAAAAGGGGTGTGGGGGGGGAAGATTAGAAAATTGAGTTAATTTACAATTTGTAAAGAAAGATAAAGGTGTATTATTTTTACCCCATGCCTACCCTCTCAACCCCAGTCAGGAAAAAGCTGGATATATGTGTGTGTGTGTATATATATATATTTATATACACATATATATGTGTACATATGTATATCTATTCAAAACTGTGACATGGATCAGTGCCTACAAAAGAACCTGGAAGTACATGGGAAGCAGGGAGGAGGAGGAGGGGGTCCTGGCAAAGAAGAGTTCATTGTTGTACAATAAGGTCATTTATTTGAATCTGTATCCAAAAAGGTGTTTCCTTTTAAATATTCACGAGATGTTCTGTCATTATGAGCCCAAAAGGGAGACCTTTATCAGATGCTGGGTGAGAACCAGGACTTCCGCCCTTCACCTTACATTGGCTATGAGTCCTTTCGGTAATATATAACCAAGGAGAGTATTGTGTCCTAAGTGCTTGAAAACAAATCAACCAAATTCCCCGTTTTCACTACCTTTAGTGAAAGTCAAACTTCATTAAGTCTGCACACCTTGCAGTTTCCCTCCTGAGGCGGTATTTTTCCCTACCATAAGTCCTAACCCTGAAATCTTTGGCAGAAGTTGCATAGTAGAGTCAGAAACTCAAGCAGATAGTGAGGTTGGCCTTACGTCCCTCAGCTACGCATGAAAGGCTTGAGGCATCTGCCATCACCTAGGGGTAGGGGGTGGGGAGTTGCTCACAGAGGAGATGTCGTAAGTTTGACAAAATATTGTTAAAACTCCTTAAAGTTGTTAGCGGGAAGCAAGACTGAATATGTGGCCAGGTTGTCCTCCACTGGCCTCACCTGGGTCCTCTGTCCCATTGCTCACTCATCATCATACATCTCTCACACCACCTGGGCTCAAGGTGTTACCTCTCAGCCTCACAGTGTTTTTCTCTCCTTTTATGTGGATAGTGTTTAGAGACGTCTCACTGAGGTTTCCCATATCTTTTCCCACTGTGCACAAGAAAGAGTTGGGATGGCCTTACTGCTAGTAGAATATCT
This sequence comes from Physeter macrocephalus, assembly GCF_002837175.3. Taxonomy (NCBI): domain Eukaryota; kingdom Metazoa; phylum Chordata; class Mammalia; order Artiodactyla; family Physeteridae; genus Physeter; species Physeter macrocephalus. The sequence continues at coordinate 20,488,543 of NC_041224.1, read as the reverse complement.
CCTTTGAAGACCAGGAAGTCATGGGGAAGACCTTTCTGGATACTGATGCTTTCTTCCACACTCAGCCCCCACAGCAGCCCTGGTTTCCAGGATTTGTTTTGATTTCTTGAATCCATTTAATTATAACTGACTCTCCTTCTTTCTTAGAACAAAGTTCATAAGTCTGAGCTGTTCCAGCTCTTTGGGTTACACAGTAATAGTAATGAAAATAACAAGGATGGTAATTAACACTTACTGAGGACTTTCTAGGTGCTAGATAACATGCATTAACTCATTAACCCCTGTATTAGGGTTCTCCAGGTATATACCTCCTATTGGTTTCGTTTCATATTATGAGGAATTTGATCATGCAATTATGGACTCTAAGAAGTCCCCATGATTTGCTGTCTGCAAGCTAGAGACCTAGACCCAGTGTGAAGACCTGAGAAATATAGGGGCGCTGATGGTATAAATCCCAGTTCAAGGGCAGAAGAAGAAATGTGATGTCCCAGCTAGAGTAGTGAGGCAGTAGAAGATGAATTCCCCCATCCTCCTCCTTTTGTTCTCTTCAGGCCTTCAGTGGGTTGGATGATGCCCACCCATATTGGGGAGGACCATCTACTTTACTGAGTCTCCCAATCCAAATGCTAATCTCATCCCGAGATATCCTCACAGCATACCCAGAAATAATGTTTAATCTTGGCACCCTGTGGCAAGTCGACACATAAACCATCACAATCCCTATAGATCTGAGGTAGATACATTATTTCCTTTTCACAGTTAATGGTTTTGCAGGCCAGAGTGGTTGAACAACTGACCCAAAGTCATAGCTTATAAATGGTGGAGGCAGAATTCATACTCAGTCTGACTCTAGAACTTGTGTTCTGAACTATGAGGCTTAGCTGCCTCTCAAGATGTGTGTTCTATTATAATACTGGCAATGATAAATGGCAATATAGATACCCATCGATAGGACATGTGCTTTGAGCTGTTTTTCAGTGAGTTTAATGGTTGCACTGAGCTAAATCCTTTACAATCCTGGTTCCTCTGAATAGGAGCATACTCATGGAGGTGGCTACCTGGAGCTGGAAGAGTGGTCTGTAGCTATGGAGCATTTGGGATTTTGTTGTTGTTATTGCTGTTAAATCTCAGGCGATTATTTATTAATAGCCTCTTTCTTTAGATGTTTGAATGTTTATAGCGTATTGTTGCAGTCTGAGTCTGCTTCAAAGTATAATTGAAGGTTCAGATTATTTCCTTCTTTCTCAACCTTGTCATAATGAAGAGTATCCACTCTTTACCTGCAAATAGAAAACCTGAAATTTAATTGTTATTTATTATGGGAAAGGAGAACATAAAAGCGCAAATTTGTTTTTTTTTTCCTTTTCCCTTTGAAATGCATCTCCTTTCTTTACTGTGGAGACAAAAGATTAGAGAACTTTTTTTCATGTGCAATACTTTCTGTCTTTAATATTTCATAAAGTTGAAATGTCCTGAATTTTTATGGCTCAGTAGTTCTTGAGGAAGTGTTTTTCTGTTTATTTTTCTGAGAGCATTTAGAAGGAGGAAATACTTTAACTCTCCATTTGTTATGTTGTAACAGTTCCTAAGCATTCCAATTTATTCATTATTCACACTAACCTCCTGTTAGTGTGAAGCTGGAAGCCTTATTATTTTAGGGACATTTTTAAGCTTTCTTATTTTTCTCTCCTGGCACCTTCTAAAACTTCCAGAGCTAACTTTAACATTGCATTCCTGAAATTCAGTGAAAGTCATTTAGGACTGCGTTATCCCCACTAGAAACCAATTTAGTGACCAGATGTACATTTTCATTCTCCTTACCTAATTTATTTGTAATCGTCAGGGAAAAAGATAATGTGAATAAGAAAATTTCCTGGGAATTCTCTGGTGGTCCAGTGGTTAGGACTCTGCACCTCCACTGCAGGAGCATGGGTTCCATCCCTGGTCGGAGAACTAAGATTCTGCAAGCCGTGTGGTGCGGCCAAAAAAAAAAAAATTCCAGAAATTACTAATTTAAATATTTAAAAATTTAAAAAGTATAAAAGTGTATATGGTTGACAAACATTTCCTTGCTTTAAAAAGGATCTGTGAAGCATAAGCAAACCACTTTTGGTTTCTTGGTTTCAGTAGAGATATATATTATGGAGTGCTGAAGTAATACAACAGCTATGATGTCATTTATAAGGCTTCTCCCTCTCATCTTAAATTCAACAAAACTTAATCAACCAACATTTAATGCAAACCTATAATATTTAACCCAATTCTCAGTTGCTGAGATTGCAGAAATGAATAAGACCACCTATGTAAACAGCACTCAGATCAAAATATAGAATGTCACCAGCCCTCCAGAAACCTCCCTCATGGTTTCTCATGATTCTCCCAATTACTCCTCCCTTCTTCTCGAAGGTTAACTACTCTTTTTATGTGTCACACCATATGTGTTATTGTACTTTTAAAAAATGAATAGTAAGTATGTATTCTCTTGTGTCTTGCTTTTTGTTCAACATTGAATTTGTGAAATTCATTCATTTTGTTGCATTTTGCTAGTTTTCATTATTGTCAAGTATTAGCTTTATGGATATTCTGAAAATTATCCATTCTACTGTTCATGGACATTTTGGTCTGTTTCTAGTTTGGACAGTTTGGAGTTATATGAATAATGCTGCTGTGAACATTCTTGGACATGCCTCTGGGTAAACAATGCATATATATGCATTTTTGCTAGGTATGTACCTAAGAATGGAAACATGCATGAGGATATATGAATGCTTACCTTTAATACAAACTGCCAATGAATTTTCCAAAGTTTTTGTATCAATTTATTATCCCACCAGCATGACAGATTCTGTTGTTCCACATCTTTTCCAACATTTGGAATTGTCATTTTTAAATTGCAGTCATTCTATTGTGTACCTCATGTGGTTTTTACTTGCATTTTCTTCCTGTTTAATCACGTCAAGACCTTTTCTTATAATTTTTGGCCATTTAGTTAAGCTCTCTTGTGAAATTCTTAATCAGATTTCTTGCTCATTTTTCTATTGGGTTGTCAAACTTGTCAATTTGTAAAAATTTGAATATTCTTCATTACAAACTCATTGTTGGATATACCTGTTGCATATACTTTCTCCACTCTCTTACGCTCTTAGTAATCTTTTGATGAACAAAAATCTCTGGTTTTAATGCGGTCCTCTTTCTTTTTTATGGCTAGTAAGTTTTGCATCTAATTTAAGAAATATATTTGTACTCTGATGTCATGAAGATCCTTCTAGATCCTTGATTGTTTTAACTTTTACATTTAGCTCTCAAACCCACCATTCTATTTTTTGTGAGCTGGGTTAGGTAGGGGCTAAGTTTCATTTATATTTTCCAATTGGCCTGCACATTTATTGACAAAACCATCTTTTTCCCACAGCACTGCAGTGTTACTTTCATCGTCAGTTACTAAATTGTGGCTTCATGTAACAGCATTGATAAACATCAAAAAAATATAATTAAGCCAAAAAAATGAAGTTGTAGAATAACATAAAGACTGAATTCATTTAAACATAGATTAAAACTTGCTATGAACACGTTATAAATAGTAACTTTTATGGGGCCACAGCTTTAATGAAGCTATTAAGTGAAGGTAGTAATAACACTTGGGAAAGGGGTTAACTCTTAGCAAGGAGGGGAAAGGGTAGTATAAGGGGCTCAGAGGCGACTTGAAAGGCATTTGTAAGTGTCCATTTCGTTATGATTATTTTCATATATTACAAATACTTAATATTTTTGTATCTATTAAGTTTTTAAGAAAAATTTAAATGGTGATTGGCAAATTACCCAAGGGCAACCAAACAGTTTTAGTTTCAGCTTGTCCCTCTTTAACACCTCTTCATTGTCTACCCTTTAGGATTCTCCTTAGTTTCTTGTAGCTTAGCTACCTATTTAAGAAAGTGTTTGTTGTACTTTGTCCAGTATTTCTAAGTTTTCTGTTGGGAGGCTTTCCAGGATATGTATTTTTCCACATTGCAGGAAACTTTTCCTTCCTTTGCATCTGTGAAACCACAGTCTTTGAGTTTTCTTACTACCTCACTGGACTCCTTTTCTCAGCCTCGTTCTCTGGCTCCTTCTCTTGTGCAGATACCTAAATCTGGGTGTCCTAGGGTTCAGGACTGGGCCGTTTTCTATCTATATAATCTTTATCAGTCCCATAGCTTTAACTCACCAGTAGCTCCCAGATGTATATCTCCAGTGCTTGTCTCTCATTTTAGGACAAGATTTCTATATTCACTTGTTTATTTGACATGTCCATTTGGATGTCTAATAGACACCTCACCTTAGTGTTTCAGAAATAGTTCTTGATTTTTCACCCCTCTCCTCAAGCCAGTTGGTATCAGTGGAGATTGAATTCAGCTGCAAATAAAAGAAACTATCAATAAAGTGACTTAAAAATATAAATTTTTTCTCTCTCTTATATGAGAGGGCTGAAGGTCTTCATTCAAATCTGTTATGAAGGCTTCTTGGTCATCAGGTTTCTTTTTATGTTTCTGAGTCACACTGTCTTGGCAGGTGCCTCCGTCTTTCAAATCATTTCAGTATCCATAATGGTCTTGGGACACCACCATCATGTTCAGGTTTCAGGAGGAAGATGGGAAAGATAAAAGAGTGAAAAGGGAACATCACTTAGCTTGAAATAAACTTTCCAGAAATCTCACATGTTATTTCCGATTATATTTTGTTGGCCAGAACCCAGCCAATGAGCACACACCTAGCTGCAAGGAAAAGAAGGCAAAAATATTTTTAGCTGGGCCCATTTCCATCTTTAATATAAACTCTGAATGTTGTTACCAAAGAAGGAGGAGAGAAGTGGAACTGTGTGGCAGGTAGAGGGATCTTCCACACTATTTCTTCTTCAGTTCTTGCCATCTAAGTAAACAGAACTATTGTCTACCTAGTGATTCAGACAAAAATCCTAGGGTCTTTTTTTTTTTTTTTTTTTTCTGTATGCGGGCCTCTCATTGTTGTGGCCTCTCCCGTTGTGGAGCACAGGCTCCGGACGCGCAGGCTCAGCGGCCATGGCTCACGGGCCCAGCCACTCCGCGGCATGTGGGATCTTCCCGGACCGGGGCACGAACCCGTGTCCCCTGCATCGGCAGGCAGATTCTCAACCGCTGTGCCACCAGGGAAGCCCTCTAGGGTCATTCTTGATTCCTCCCCACATCTAATCTATCAGCCAGTCTTCTTAGTTTTGTTTCCAAAGTACATCTTGAACCTATCACCTTCTCTCCCTTTCCTCTGCTATCCCTTTAATATAAGCCATCATCATCTCCTGGGTAGATGTATTATTTCAGTGAACTCCCTTATCAGGTCTCTTTTCTTCTGGTTTTCATCACGCATTCTATTTACAGCAACCAGTGTGCCAGTGTGGTTTGCTTTCGTTTTGCCTTTATGTTTGTTTGCGTTTTCTTCAATAAAGCCACATCGGCTTCCTACATAAGAGTTTTCAGTGGCTTCCTATGTACATAAAGACTCAGCTTCTTAACAATGGCCTGCATGAGCACCTGCATGTACCATCCCACCCTTTGCTTACCTTTTCCAGCAACAAAAGCTTCATGCATATCAAGTTCTTGCCATTTCAGAACTTTTGTGCCAGAACATGCTCCTTCCAGCAGTTTTGAATTTTGTTTGTTGTCTGTCTCTGGAACATAGGCTCTGTAAAGTCAGGAGGAGCTTATCAGAACTTTTCAGCCATGTTACCCACACCTGGAGCAAGACCTACCGAAGTCCTGGTGGTGTTCAGTATTGTTGAATGAACAACTATGTCTTATTTGTGAGGCTATATGAAAATTTTATTCCTTATTATGGCTTATACTATATTCTAAATATCCCATAACAAACATGAATTCATTTTGAATGTTAAAACAGTTTATTTTAGTGACAACATTAAATAATTTATAGTGTATAATTTGTAATGTATAATTATTAAGTCTGAAGTTAACTAATTATTAGTTAAATTTACTAATATTTTAGAGCAGCACTTATAATATGTAAGATGTGGGCTAGGAACATCGGGTAATGAACAAATCAGGCACTCATAACCTCAAGAAGCTTACAATTCAGAAATGGAAACTAAGAAATAAGCAATTTATATTCTAAACCACACTTCAGTAAGTACTAACAAAGATACATAAATCAGATGTGAGTTATTACTATATATTGCCCCACCCCCAACTGGTGCAGGTAGTATACTGTACTGTATAAACATGGCCTCTCATGCAGCTGTTACATAGACAAATTCAAGTTGTTGCTTGTTCTTACAGCAAAAAGTTTCTTCCATACTGATTCACATTTTTATTACTTATTCCAAAAGCAAAACAAAAACAAGAAACAAAACAAATAATAAAAAGTACCACTCCCTGAAGCAAGTTTCTGAGTGTACTTGACATTGCTATGCAGGTATTAGGAAAGTTCTTTTTCAGGACTTGGCCTACCTTAGAGATGCTACTTAGCTTACTTCAGAAAAACTGAGCAGTGTACTCTGAGTGTGCTGTACTCAGTGTGCTGAGTGTGCTGATTCAGTGCTTTTTTATTGGATAACAGCTTCAGGGAAAGGCACCATTAGAAAATCAAAGCAGAAAAACTTTAACGCCTCCAAAGAGCTCTAGAGATAAGGTATAAGTGAATTAAAAAAGGAAATATTAATAACCTTAGTTTATCTTAAAAATAAATGCCTCATGACATTGAGAGATGTTCAGGAAGCTGTTTATAAGAACTAAGACTAATATATTAAGTATTGTGAAATATAGTAATGTTATGGTGCTGTTTAAAGTTCAGTTTGATGATTCCTTTGTCTTTTATTTTCCTAATTCTTGAGAGATATTCGTAGTTATTGTTTTATTAATATGAGGCATCCTCCAAATTCTAAATATAAACTACTTAATAATTATTATTATTACTATTATAGATATCATTTATTGTGCACTGTACTCTGCAAAGATTGAGAGATTTTATATGTTATTTTTCCTATATTCTTTTAAAGCCTAAACATGGCTGGGTTCATCTTAAGTATTTAATACATATTTGTTTATTCTACTATAATGTTGAGAAAACACTGTATTGGGAATTATAAATAAAATATTATTCTTAACTCTGTCACTTGCTAAATGGAATACCTTGGCTGGTTTTTCATAGACTACATAATTGCTAAGCTTTCCCCTAGCTGTAAATCCTATAGTTTTCTTTCTTTCTCCCCCACCTTCCCTTTCTCTCTTTCTTGTTCTGTCTCATTCTTTCTCTCTGTCTTTCTGTATCTTCCTTTCTTTTTCCCTTCCTTCTTTTTTGGGTCAGTGAACAAACTTTCCCAGTTTTAGATACAGTCATCAACAAGCGTTTGTTGAATGCCTACTGATAAAATACCAGCTGTTGTTCCACTTACTGGAATTCAGCAGTTAAGATAAGAACAGTCAGTGAACAACTGAGTCTTTGCATTCTCATGGAGTTCAGAGTTTGTCTTCCTTGAGAGAAGACTCTGCCTGATTCATTCATATGTTCTTCCATGGTGTATAGAAGAGAGCATTTACTCTGTTGATGCTTTAAGGGAAAAGCTAATGAATGTAGAACAGAAACAAAGAGTGAAATGAACTTTTGACCCCTTCAGGTTTGAAAAGGCAATTCTGTCCTTGATGAAGTGTAATTAAGGAAACACTGGATGGCCTCAGAGTTTGAACTAAGGAGACAAAAACGTAGGTAATTAAAGGCATTTCTGTTTATGTGTTCATCTTCCATAGCAGTTTAATTTTCACAAACTATCCACCAGTGTCCCTAAAAACCCTTCACTACTCTGAATTTAGACCTTTATGATTAGCTGACAGACATTTCAAGCTGTCACAAAAAAGGAACTCTTTCAGGCTGTAGTTCAATTTCAGTAGCATCACCGTTTATGTGTACTAGATTTTGTAATTATTTTAATATCTTACTACATTTTTTCTTTATCCTTTTATGAAAAATATGAAAACTGGAAAACACTCCAACTCAGAGGGCAAGAAGTATGACTCATAAGCCTACTCTATTTTAAATAACATTGGAAAATGTTTGAAAAAATTATATTGTAACCAGAATCTCACTAGATTTAAGCAAGTATACTATGCATTTGACTGTCAAATTAAAACAAAAAACCAAATTTAAGAACGTGTATGGAATGTTGGAATTTCATTATTGACTATTAGGTCTAACAAAAAAAGATAGCTTTTTTATTCTTCACACTCTAAGAGAAACTTCCTATATTTGCCTAATATTTGACTGCTATACATGAGACTTTCACACGTTATCAGAAATGCATTAAGTGGGGGCTTCCCTGGTGGCGCAGTGGTTGCGCGTCCGCCTGCCGATGCAGGGGAACCGGGTTCGCGCCCCGGTCTGGGAGGATCCCGCGTGCCGCGGAGCGGCTGGGCCCGTGGGCCATGGCTGCTGAGCCTGCGCGTCCGGAGCCTGTGCTCCGCAACGGGAGAGGCC
>NC_041224.1:20448064-20479747 GCF_002837175.3 Physeter macrocephalus | reverse complement strand
AAAAAAAAAAAAAGAAAGAAAAAAAAAAAAGAAATGCATTAAGTGTTAAAGTGTACCCACAAATGAGGGTGTCTGGTAGCCAGTTGGTGGTGGTATTCCCACTCCTCACCAAAAGCATCCTTCCCCTTTGGTGGTGGTATTCCCACTTCTCACCAAAAGCATCCTTCCCCTTCATTTCTCCTTTTCTTTCTCTTTTCTTCTTCTATCACCTTTATTGTTCCTATGTGAATTTTCTCTGCTTCTGCGTTAGGCCTGTTAGTGACACCTAAAGGGACCCGCAAGCATTGCAGACCTCATGATAGAGCTAGAGAAGCTAAAATGGGTTGACTTCTATGAATTTTAAATATTTGGAATTCTTGGCACCTGTGGGCTTTTCCTCTTTTTTTAAAAAATAATGTTTCTGAGAGTTTGAGGACACTTGTTAACCTCAGAAATGCTTGACTGGCACAGCATGGCATAGTGGAAAATGTGTATGTGTACAAACACTGGATTAAAAGCTTGGCTCTATCATTAATTAGCTACATAACCCTGAACTAGTTACTTATATACTTAGAAAGTCAGTTTTTTCATTTATAAAATGTGTATTAAAATATTGATCACTTGATATTATTGTGAAGATTAGGTATAGATGTATATAAAGCATGTGCATATAGTAGACATTCAATAAATGGTGTTATTGTCATGAGGACTAATACAGTAATTATTTGTTCTAGTATATTGGAGTAAATTACTTTTATATTTAAAACATGGATACAATTTAATGAAAGTAAAGATTTTCCCTTTAAAAAGACCCTTAAAAGTGAGGCAGAGACCAAGATGGCAGAGTAGAAGGATGTGGAGCTCACCACCCCCCACAAACACATCAAAAATACATCTATATATGGAAAAATTCTCACAGAAAACCAACTGAAAACTGGCAGAAGACTTCTTATACAACTGAAGCTTCAAGAAAGATCCCCATGTAAGTGGGTAGAACAGAAACATAAAAGCGACAGGACTGGCAAACCTGGAAGGGAGCTGTGAAAAAGGAAAGGTTCCCTTGCCCTGGGAACCCCTTCACCATCTGGGAGGCCTGCTGAGACAGATAGGGAGCTGAAGGGGTCTGGTCTCTGCTTGGAAGGATTGTGTGCGTGCTGGCTTGCTAGCAATCAGGGCAGAAAGAGACATGCTGATGGCTGCCACTTTGCTGCACTTCCCAGCCTGAAACACGTGCCAGGTGGGGCTGCTAGTATGTACAGCAGCTAGGTGCTGAAACTCAGGCTTCAGTGGAAGGACTCTGAGAGAGGACTTGGTCTAGCTGTGTAGGCAGCCTGAAGGGCCTGGAGTGTGGTCCAGGCTGCCATTGTTAGTGCATGCAGGGGGTGGCGTGGCTCTGTCATAGGAGCTCCATTGTCAGCATGCTCACAGCAGGGAGCAAGCAACTCTGGTGGCAGGCTTTGTGAGTGAGCACACGGTGGGGATGTGGATGATATCTAAGCCTATTATCAGTGCTCCCACAGTGGGGCTAGGTCCAAGGGTGGGTCCAGCAGCAGCCACTTTGTTGGTGCACACACCGGGTGGCGGGCAGCATCACAGAACCATGTGTGTACTCTGCGGACAGCCCCTAGGGAGGAGTATACAGTGGGCCCTTTCCCAGTGGAGTGCTCCAGTCCCGCCAACCTCACACCACAGCTGGGAGCTGGATCTGGGGCAGACAGGCCCTGGGAGAGTCCTACCATAGAGGCAGCCCAGGTTCTAGGAGGCAGCACAACCACCTCTATTCCTGCAGCCACATGCCCTAGGCCCTAGTGCCAGCCTCGCATTATCTGGGGTGAACACTGGGCTGCTTCTGGGTAGAACTGAGGATACCTGTATGGTTGTGCATAGGTTGTCTGTGACCACACAGGCCTCACTTGAGTGCTCACCTCCTTGGGGACAGAGCACACACACAAGGGCAACAGAGCCTTATCAAACCTGACCCTCAGGGCCCCTACTCACACAGCGGGGGAGCAGACCCCACCCCTGACAGGTCTGTGACAACCACATAGCAAAGAGGACGTTGCACCCAATTCCAGACCAGGCTCTGGTCACCGCAACACCAATCACACCCCCTATCAAAGGGATGACAGCCACCACACCCTTTGGTATGTATGTCTGCCATGTCTTTTTTCAAACAGCCCTCACACCAAAAATATTGGACTCACACAGTTTACACAGGGACGCTCCCACATAAAAACAGCCCTTCAAGACCACAGTAGTTATGTATAACTGATTCACTTTGTTGTAAAGGAGAAACTAACACTATTGTAAAACAGTTATACTCCAATAAAGATGTTAAAAAAAAAAAAAAAAAGACCACAGTAGTTAACTGTTTCTCCTACATCCATAGAGACAGAGAAATTTGAATAAAATGAAAAAGGAGAGGAACTGCTCCCAATTGAAAGGACAAGAGAAATCCCCTGAAAGAAGAAACAATGAAACAGGCCTCTCCAGTCTACTAGACCCCAAGTTCAAAAAGGAGGTAATAAAAATGCTAAAGGAATTAGGAAAGATTAGCGATAGAAATGCAGGTCACTGCAACAAGGAGCTAGAAGCTGTAAAGAGGAGGAACCAAACAATGTTAGACAACTCAATTGCAATTGAGTTGCCAAGGTACAAGTCAAGTTAAAAGCAATGAATAGCAGACTGAATAATGCAGAAGAATGAATAAATGATATGGAAGATAAAATAGTGGAAATTATCCAATCAAAACAGCAGACAGAAGACAAATCTGAAAAAATGAAAGCAAAATGTGAGATCTATGGTATAATGTGTGTCAACCTGTGCATCATAAGGGTTCCTGAAGGAGAAGAAAGAAAAGGGGATCAAATTGTATTTGGGAGAGGCAGAGATAAGATGGCAGTAGAAGGATGTGAGCACACCTCTTCTTACAAAATCACCAAAAACACAATGAACTGCCAAACAACCATCAACAAAAAAATGCCTAAACCTACCAAAAAAGATTCCTACATCCAAAGACAAAGAAGAAGCCACGAGATGGTAGGAGGGATGCAATCATGATAAAAATCAAATCCCATACCCACCAGGTTGGCAACCCACAAACTGGAAAATAATTATATCTCAGAGGTTCTCCCACAGGAGTGAAAGTTCTGAGCCCCATGTCAGGCTCCCCAGCCTGGGGGTCTGACAGCAGAAGGAGGATCCCCCGAGAATCTGCTTTGAAGGCCAGTGGAGTTTGATCACAGGAATTCCACAGGACTGGGGGAAACAGAAACTCCACACTTGGAGGGAACACACACGGTCTCGTGTGCACCAGGACACAGGGGGAAAACCAGTGACCTCATAGAGGCATGGACCAGAACTACTTCCTGGTATTGAAGTGTCTACTGCGGAGCGGGGTGGGGGGAGCTGTGGCTCACTGCAGGGACAAAGACACTGGCAGCAGTAGTTCTGTGGAGTACTCATTGTCATGAGCCCTCCTGGACGCCACCATTTTCTCACCAAAACCTGGCCCCACCCGACAGCCTGTAGGCTCCCGTGCTTGGATGCCTCAGGCGAAACAATGAACAGGGCAGGAACACAGCCACAGCCCCACCCATCAGCAGAGAGGCTACTTAAAGTCTTCCTGAGCCCACAACTGCCCACTAAACACACCCCTTACACAGCCCTACCCACCAGAGGGACAAGACCCAGTTCTACCCACCAGTGGGCAGGAACCAGTCCCTCCCACCAGGAAGCCTGCACAAGCCTCTTAGACCAGCCTTATTCATCAGGGGGCAGACAGCAGAAGCAAGAACTACAACCCTGCAGCCTGTGGAACAGAAACCTCAATCACAGAAAGTTAGATAAAATGAGACAGCAGAGGAATATGTCCCAGATGAAGGAACAAAATAAAACCCCAGAAGAACAACTAAGTGAAGTGGAGATAGGCAATCTACCCAAAAAATAATCCAGAGTAATGATAGTAAAGGTGATTCAAGATCTCAGAAAAAGAATGGAGGCACAGACCGAGAAGAGAAGAAAATGTTTAAAAAGACCTAGAAGAACTAGAGAACAAACAAACAGAGATGAACAATACAATGACTGAAATGAAAAATACACTAGAAGGAATCAATAGAATAAGTGAGGCAAAAGAATGGATAAGTGAGCTGGAAGACAGAATGGTGGAAATAGCTGCTGTGGAACAGAATAAAAGAATGAAAAGAAATGAGGACTTCCTGAGAGACCACTGGGAAAATATTAAATGCACCAACATTCGCAATATGAGGTCCCAGAAGGAGGAGAGAGAGAGACTGGCCCTGAGAAAATATTTGAAGAAGTAATAGCTGAAAAATTCCCAAACATGGGAAATGAAACAGTCACCCAAGTCCAGGAAGCACAGAGAGTCTCAGGCAGAATAAACCCAAGGAGGTACATGCCAAGACACATAGTAAGCAAACTGACAAAAAATTAAAGACAGAAAAATAAAAGCAACAAGGGAAAAGCAACAAATAATATACAAGGGAATTCACATAAGATTATCAGCTGATTTCTCAGCAGAAACTCTGCAGGCCAGAAGCGAGTGGCATGATATATTTAAAATGATGAAAGGGATAAACCTACAACCAAGAATACTCTACCCAGTAAGTCTCTCATTCAGATTTGATGGAGAAATCAAAAGATTTACAGACAAGCAAAAGCCAAGAAAATTCAGCACCACCAGACCAGCTTTGCAACAAATGTTGAAGGAAATTTTCTTGGTGAAAAATAAAAGGCCACAACTAGAAACAGGAAAATTACAAATGGAAAAGCTCATCGGTAAAGGCAAACATACAATAAAGGTAGGAAATCATCCACACACAAATATGATACCAAAACCAGCAGTTGTGAGAAGAGGAGAGTACAAATGCAGGATATTGGAAATGCATTTGAAATTAAAAGACCAGCAACTGAAAACAATCTTTGTGTGTGTGTGTGTGTGTGTGTGTGTGTGTGTGTATAGACTGATCTGTCAAACCCTCATGGTAACCACAAACTGAACATCTACAATAGATAGACAAAAAGGAAAAAGGAATCCAAACACAAAACTAAAGTTAGTTATCAAATCACGAGAAGAGAACAAAAGAGGAAGGGGAGAAAAAAGACCTACAGAAACAAATCCAAAACAGTGAACAAAACGGCAATAAGAACATACATATCAATAATCATGTAAGTGTAAACAAATTAAATACTGCAAAAGACATAGACTGGCTGAATGGATAAAAAAACAAGACCCGTATATATGCTGTCTACAAGAGACCCACTTCAGATCTTGGGAAACATACAGACTGAAAGTGAGAGGATGGAAAAACATATTCCGTGCAAATGTAATTCAAGAGAAAGCAGGAGTAGCAATACTCATATTAGACAAAATAGACTTTAAAATAAAGACTGTTAAAAGAGACAAAGGATACTACATAATGATCAAGGGATCAATCCAAGAAGATATAACAATTGTAACTATATATGAACCCAACATAGGAGCACCTCAATATGCAAGGCAAATGCTAACAGCCATAAAAGGAGAAATCAACAATAACACAGTAACAGGGGGGCTTTAACACCCCACTTTCATCAATGGACAGATCATTCAGACAGAAAATCAATAAGAAAACACAGGCGTTAAATGACACATTAGAAATCATAGACTTAATTTATATTTATAGAGCATGCCAACTGAAAGAAGGAGAATACACATTCTTTCGAGTGCATATGGAACATTTTCCAGGATAGATCATATGCTGGCCACAAAGCGAGCCTCAGTAACTTTAAGAAAATTGAAATTATATCAAGCATCTTTTCTGACCACAATGCTATGAGATAAGAAATCAAATACAAGAAGAAAAAAGCTGTAAAAAAACACAAACGTGGAGGCTAAACAATATGCTACTAAACAACCAATGGATCACTGAAGTAGCCAAAGAGGAAATAAAAAAATACCAAGAGACAAATGAAAATGGAAACATGATCCAAAACCTATGGGATGTAGCAAAAGCAGTTCTAAGAGGGAAGTTTATAGCAATACAAGCTTAACTCAGGAAACAAGAAAACTCTCAAATAAACAACCTAACCTTACACCTAAAGCAACTAGAGAAAGGAGAACAAACAAAACCCAAAGTTAGTAGTAGGAAAGAAATCCTAAAGATCAGAGCAGAAAAAAATGAAATAGAGACAAAGAAAATAGAAAAGATCAATGAAACTAAAAGTTGGTTCTTTGAAAGGATAAACAAAATTGATAAACCTTTAGCCAGACTCATCAAGAAAAAAAGAGAGAGGGCTCAAGTCAGTAAAATTAGAAAAGAAAAAGAAGTTACAGTGGACATCACTAAAATACAGAGGATCATAAGAGACTACTACAAATAACTATATGCCAACAAAATGGACAACCTGGAAGAAATGGACAAACTCTTAGAAAGGTACAATCTCCCAAGACTGAACCAGGAAGAAATAGAAAATATGAACAGACCAATCACAAGTATTGAAATTGAAACTGTGATTTAAAAACTCCCAGCAAACTAAAGTCCAGGACCAGATGGCTTCACAAGCAAATTCTATCAAACATTTAGAGAAGAGTTAACACCTATACTTCTGAAACTATTCCCAAAAAATCGGCAGAGGGAGGAACATTCCCAAACTCATTCTATGAGGCCACCATCATTCTGGTACCAAAGCCAAACAAAGATACGACAAAAAAAGAAAATTACAGGCTGAGATTACTGATGAATATAGACGAAAAAATCCTCAACAAAATACCAGCAAACCTAATCTAACAATGCATTGAAAGAATAATACACCATGAACACATAGGATTTTTCCCATGGACACAAGGATTTTTCAGTATCCACAAATCAATCAGTGTGATACACCACATCAACAAATTGAAGAATAAAAACCATATGATTGTATCAATAGATGCAGAAAAAAAGCTTTTGACAAAATTCCATGGCCATTTATGATAAAAACTCTCCAGAAAGTGGGCATAGAGGGAATATACCTCAACATAATAAAGCCCATATATGATAAACCTACAGCTAACATCATACCCAACAGTGAAAAGCTGAAAGCATTTCCTCTAACATCAGGAACAAGACAAGGATGTCCACTCTCACCATTATTCAACATAGTTTTGGAAGTCCTATCTATGGCAGTCAGAGAAGAAAAAGAATTACAAGGAATCAAAATTGGAAAAGAAGAAGTAAAACTGTCACTGTTTGCAGATGACATGACATTATACATAAAAAATCCTAAAGATGCTATCAGAAAACTAGTATAGCTCATCAATGAATTTGGTAAATTTGCAGGATACAAAATTAATATATAGAAATCTGTTTCATTTTTGTACACTAACAATGAAAGATCAGAAAGAGAAATTAAAGAAACAATCTCCTTTACCATTGCATCAAAAAGAATAAAATACCTAGGAATAAACCTACCTAAGGAGGTAAAACAGCTCAGTGCTTTGCAACCGCCTAGAGGGGTGGGATAAAGAGGGTGGGAGGGAGATGCAAGAGGGGATATGGGGATATACATATGCATATAGCTGATTCACTTTGTTATACAGCAGAAACTAACAACACTATAAAGCAATTATACTCCAATAAGGATCTTAAAAAAAAAAAGCTTTTGCACAGCAAAGGAAGCCATCAACTAACAGAGGAAACCTATGGATTAGTTGAAAATATTTTCAAATGATACAAACAACAGGTGTTAATTTCCAAAATATACAAGCAGCTCATACAACTTCATATGAAAGAAACAAAAAACCCAATCAAACAATGGGCATAACACCTAAATAGACATTTCTGTAAAGAAGACATACAGATGGCCAACAGGCATATGAAAAGATGCTCAACGTTGGTAATTATTAGATAAGCAAAAATCAAAACCATAATGAGGTATTACCTCACGCTGGTGAGAATGACTATCATCAAAAAGTCTACAAATAGTAAATAATGGAGAGGGTGTGGAGAAAAGGGAACCCTCCTACACTGTTGGTAGGAATGTAAATTGGTGCAACCACTATGGAAAACAGTATGGTGGTTGCTTAAAAACTAAAAATAGAGCTACCATATGATACAGCAATCTCACTCCTGGGCATATATCTAGAAAAAATGAAAACTCCAACTCAGAAAGATACATGGACCCCATTGTTCATAGCACTATTTACAGTAACCAAGACATGGAAGCAACATAAGTGTACATCAAGAGATGCATGGATAAAGAAGATGTGGTATGTAACTCAATGGAATACTACTTAGCCATGAAAAAGAATAAATAATGCCATTTGCAGCAATATGGATGGACCTATAGAATATCCTACTAAATGAAGTCAGTCAGAGAAAGTAATTATGTGATATCACTTATATGTGAATTTAAAAAACCAATACAAATTAATCTATTTACAAAATAGAAACAGACTCACAGATATAGAAAACAAAATTAGAGTTACCAAAGGGGAAAGGGGAGGTGGGAAGGATAAATTAGGAGTATGGGATTAACAGATGTACACTACTATATGTAAAATAGATATGCAACAAGGATTTACTGAACAATATTCAATATCTTATAATAAACCTATAATGGAAAACAATTTTTAAAAATTATATATAACTGAATCACTTTGCTGTACACCTGAAACTAACACAATACTGTAAATCAAGTATACTTTAATTAAAAAAAAATTTTTTTTAAAACTAAAAGCAAAATTGGCTTTCTTCCCAAATTTTTATCTGATCCTTAATAAAGTGTTAATGCCTAAATTTTCAACAATGGGAATCTTGGGTATTGGTGACAGATACTAAAATAAGACAGTGAGTAAGTTAATAAAAAAATCTACAAGCAATAAGTGTTGGAAAGGGTGTGGAGAAAAGGGAACCCTCCTACACTGTTGGGGGGAATGAAAATTGATAGAGCCACTATGGAGAACAGTATGGAGGTTCCTTAAAAAACTAAAAATAGAACTACCATATGACCCAGCAGTCCCACTCCTGGGTATATATCCAGAGAAAGGCATAATTCAAAAAGATACATGCACCCCAATGTTCACTGCGGCACTATTTACAATAGCCAGGACATGGAAGCAACCTAAATGTCCATCAACAGGGGAATGGATAAAGAAGATGTGGTACATATATACAATGGAATATTATTCAGCCATAAAAAAGAATAAAATAATGCCATTTGCAGCAACATGGATGGACCAAGAGATTGTCATACTGAGTGAAGTCAGACACAGAAAGACAAATATATAATATTGCTTATATGTGGAATCTAAAAAATAAGGGTACAAATGTATTTATTTACAAAATAGGAGTCACGGATGTAGAAGACAAACTAATGGTTACCAAGGGATAATGTGGGGGAGGGACAAATTGGGAGACTGGGACTGACACATAAACACTACTACATATAAAATAGATAACTAGTAAGGACCTACTGTATAGCCCAGGGAACTCTACTCCTAGTCAATACTCTGTAATGGCCTATATAGGAAAAGAAACTTTAAAAAAAAAAAAAAAGGGTATATGTAAAACTGATTCATTTTGCTGTATAGCAGAAACTAAGACAACATTGTGAATCAACTATACCCCAATAAAAATTTTTTAAAAATATTTAAAAACTTATAAAAATGGAAATATAAAAGAAAAAGTAAGTTAATTGTTAAAGTAGATCTTTATTTTAAAAAAGGTAATGAACAAGATTTATAGATTTTCTTATAACACAGAGATACCAAAATGGTACTAAGTCATGACCATCCTCATTATCTTTAGTTAGTGAAACAAGAAAACTCCCAAGAATGAGAGAAATTCAGAGAACTTATACCTGAAAAATGAAGCAACAGTCAGTGCTGAATGTCTGTTTCTTTATACTTATCTAGCACTGTAAAGGCCTTTAAATAATTCCAGGGAGCACACAGAGTAACCATTAAAACTATCAAAAACCAACAGCCAAGAGAAGAATGTGAATCATTTTGTTTCTTTAATATACTTATTGCTTTAATACGTTTCCTTTCTTCCTCCCCAAATCATTTTTTTCCTCCTCTATCCTATACAGTGACTTCTTTTGTCAGAATCTCAAAACTCTTCTTTCCACTCTTTATCCTCCCTCATGATTCTTTTCATTTGTAGTCTATTGATTGTACACTGTAAGATATAAGGACAACTTATGAATGTGCTGAGCTTAGTACCAACATTATTAAATAGGAAAAAATATGAGTTCTGAAAAGCAAATCATGGGCATGGAAACTGTTGGGTCTTTTTGTTTTTGGCTGCATTGGGTCTTTGTTGCTGTGCGCAGGCTTTCTCTAGTTGTGGTGAGTGGGGACTACTCTTCGTTGCGGTGCACAGGATTCTCATTGCAGTGGCTTCCCTTGTTGTGGAACATGGGCTGTAGGCGTGCAGGCTTCAGTAGTTGCGGCTCACGGGCTTAGTTGCTCCGTGGCATGTGGGATTTTCCTGGACCCCAACAGGGAAGCCCCCTGTTGGTCTTTTGAAAAGCAATGTGCGTGTAGAATAAAGTTCACATTCTCTGCTAGGGTTTCTGTCATAAAGGTGATGGGTTAGGTCTTCAATAATGGATAGGATAAGAAATGAAGATGTAATAAGGAGTTGGCTGTACGTTTTGGGTAAAGTTAATGACATAAGCAAATAGAGACAGAAAGACTACAGGTTTTAGTCGTAAGTCATCGACTTTCAAGGCTACTGAAAGAAGAGGTAAAAAGTTGGACAATACTGAGGATAGCTTTGAATGATATTCCAAGGAGGCTGAACCTTAGTGAAGGTTTCTGAGAGAAGAAGAGCATAACATCTCCAAGAAATTATTCTGGCAACTGAGTGCATAAGAAGCAACGTAGACAGAAGTGTGGTTTACTAGTAATTATAAAAAATCCAGGCCCAAGATTGTAAGTGCCTGAAATATGAAATTTTTTAAGTGGGGAACAAAATAGAGGTAGAATGGAAACAAGAAGAAATAAAATATATGAGGTCGGAAACACAAAAACTTCTCAAACTAGGGCCTCAGCAAATGGTATTGGTGTTAATGGAAATAGTGAAGTCAGAAGGAGCAGTTTAGGGCTGAGGAAAGGGAGATAAGTACAGTGTGAGGTGTACTGATGTTGAGCTATCAACAGAATAACCAGGTTGAACTGTAGATCTTGGGAGAATTATGGTAAAAAGATGATCTAAATGTATTTTCCTGTGTGGTGAACAAGAGTTTCATAGGTAGAGACTGGTTTTTTTCTTCATTGTGAAAATCACAGTAATGGTGAGGGTGAGGCAAGAAATAAGCAGGGGTATGGATCTCCAACTTAAAAAATTAAAGAGTTAACATCAAGCTACGAAGTTCTTGACTTAACACTAGAGGTAGAAGGATTTGTGAATACCTTTAACTTAAAACATCTGTATTCCCACATAGGAAAACAATAGACATTTGGGGTATCCTTAAAACAAGGCCAGCTCAAAATTGGCGCTCAATAAATATTTGTTGAGTAAATGCATATCCATGATTTTTTAAGGTCTATTTGTTGATGTAGGGGGAGAAAACAGAATTTCATGGCCCCCTATTTTCTTTCTTTTTTTAAATTGTGGTAAAATATACATAAAAGTTACCACTTTATCTTAAATGTACGATTCAATGGCATTAATTATGGTCACTGTGTTGTGCAATCATCACTATTTCCATAACATTTTCATCACCCCAAACAAACTCTGTACTGGCCACTTAACTCCCCATTTTCCCCTTGGCAGCCCCTGGTCACCTCTAATCTACCTCCATTTCTATAGATTTACCTATTCTGGACATCGCATATCAATGGAATCATACAACCAAATAAGTTTTTTTTTAATAGTGTTAGGAACACTTAACATGACTCTATCTTCTTAACAAATTTCAAGTGTACAGTACATTACTGTTGACCTTAGGAACAATGTTTTACAGCAGATATCTATAGCTTATTCATCTTATTACTTAACTGAAACTTTACTCCTGTTGGTTAATATCTCCCCATTTCTCCATTCCCCTAGCCCCTGGTAACCACCATTCTAGTCTTTGGTTTTATGAGTTGGACTGTTTCAGAGAATCATGCAATACTTTTCTTTATGTGTCACATGGCCTACTATTTTCTAAGGAGAGTTAATATGGAACAAAAAGTGGGGGAGAGAACATTTTAGTTACACTTAAGCTGAGGAGACTTATATAAGCACTTAATATCTTATATTTTATCTCCAGTTGCTTTAGAGTTTACAACATGCCAGCAGATTATGTCATTTTTACAACGTCTCTGCGAGGTTGGGCAGGAATTACTATCTGCATATCAAAGATGAAGTGATGCTCCGAGGTACTGGGCAGCTTGCTCAGAACATGTAAGTTACAGTTAGGTCTTTTGGTTAAAACTAGAAACAGAAGAAAGGAACACACACACATCACTATCAGCAATTTAGAGGTATTAGTAAATACTTCTTTAATAGTATGTGGAGTTTAACATTTCTGTCTTCAAGCAAGACACAGTTTTCATGTAAACCTATAAAATACTGCTACGTAAAAAAGTATAAATTTCCCCAATCAGTAGTTAATTGTACTGTAATAATGTTTATGTTATTGAGTTGGGAATATAACCAGAAGTTATCTACATCTGAAAATACTAAAATTGTAGTTGATGATGAAGCGAGCTAGACTTTACTAATATTTCAAAAATGTAAATAAATGTCTTCCCAGATCTTATTTTTATGAAGTCCTCCAAATAATGAAAAAAATGATTAGTAGATTGTCACAGAGCAAAAAATCATAAAATAATGGATGCCTTTTGAAATATTACATATTTTCAAATGGTTGATTAGCATTTGAGGAGAAATTGGACTTGCATATATTTTTCTCACAAAATGTGAAGGAAAGTCTTGGTGAATGTTTTAAAAGACCAAAAGGACATGATTGGTCATGGTATCCATATAGTTGAAATTTTAAAAATACAGTGTTTTAAAATGTTTACACTTGTTGGGACTTCCCTGGTGGTCCAGTGGCTAAGGCTCCTTGCTCCCAATGCAGGGAGGCCAGGTTTGATCCCTGGTCAGGGAACTAGATCCCACATGCTGCAACTAAGAGTTTGCATGCCACAACTAAAGTTCCCGCATGCCGCAACTAAAGATCCCACACGTGGCAATGAAGATCCCATGTGCTGCAACTAAGACCCAGTGCAGCCAAATAAATAAATATATTTTAAAAAAATGTTTACACTTGTAAATTGCAATGAAATATTCATTGTAATAGAAAAAAGTAAAATGGTTTGGGATAGTACATTAAATTGTCTAGTTAATCTCATCTTTGGGAAGCCTGATAATCGAGATCAGAAAGTTCCATATCAACCATTTGGCATGTTTTGACCCTGCATTCTCTGATTAAAAAAAAAAGTTTGGGATGATGCAGCATCAGCATGTTTATTCTAAAATTTAAGAGTATTTTATACATAGAAAGAAAATAGCAAAGCGTAAAGCAAAGATGAAAAATTTTGCTTACGAATAACTGATTCCCCCTGCTTTGCTTAATTTCTGAAGATAGTAGTGTGGTGTCCTGCAAAATAAATTGAAAAATCCCAGCCAGAACTCTCCTGATAACCACTGCACCACCAGGGAAGCCCTAAGAATCTGCCTGCCAATGCAGGGGACACGGGTTCGAGCCCTGGGCCGGGAAGATCCCACATGCCACGGAGCAACTTAGCCCATGTGCCACAACTACTGAGCCTGTGCTCTAGAGCCCACAAGCCACAACTACTGAGCCTACATGCCACAACTACTGAAGCCCGTGCTCCACAACAGGAGAGGCCGCCGCAATGAGAGGCCCGCACACCGCAACGAAGAGTAGCCCCCGCTCACTGCAACTAGAGAAACCCCGCGCACAGCAACGAAGATCCAACACAGCCAAAAATAAAATAAATTAAAAAAAAAAAAAAAAAAAAAAAAACTCTCCTGATAATTGTGTCAGGATTCCATGTAACATACTGAAGGATGCATTTAAGCCAAAGGTTTATACTCAATGCAGCTTAAAAATGACAGTCACCAAGAAAATAATTTTTGAAAAAGGCTAATTAGTTTTGAGTCAGTTCTATCTGAATATGTGCATATATGTTATATGTATATTTGTAAAATGATAGAATGTTTAAAGAGACATTCTAATTTCCCACTGGTTTATTCTGTGACCCTTAAAACAAATTGCCATGTTTTGTTTTGTTTGTTTTTCAGCACCCACAATTAACAACTACATCCATTTGAATTAATTTCCCAAACGTCAGTGAAACAATACCCTGTAATTGGGACAGAAGTATAGGAGTGATAAGGGTGGGGATGGTGTGTAAAGAAAGCAAGGCTAATTAATAATTTCCAGTCTTACTACTTCTCATCTTGTGTTTTCTTCTATCTCATCAACATGGGGGGACTTGGGTGTAGTAGATTTTGATAGATTAGATAACTTGAAAGCAAGTTCCAATAAAGGAGATACTCTGTCAAATTTACTGATATGATCTTAGTACCTAGGATGTAACCTGGCACATAGTAGGATCTTATTAGTCACTTGTTCAGTAGCTGTTTATTGAGTGATTTCTATTTGCCACGCATTTTTCAAGGAAGTGAAAATATATCATTAAGTAAAACATGTAAGATTCCTTGTCCTTTGGAATCTATATTTCAGTAGGGAGTGAGAAAATAAAAGCATCATTAATAAAGCATTTGAATACTAAAAGGTGATGTGCTATGTAAAATTAACAAGGCTGAGTAAGAAGAATTTGGAACATAGAAACGATGGAACAGTTGAGATTTTAAATGGAGTGCATAGGGTAGGCCTCAATGAGGTGATATATGAGCAAAGACTTGAAGAAATGGGGATATGAGACACATGAATATCTGGGAGAAGACTATTCCAGGCAGAGGTAACTGCAAGTGAAAAGGTCCTGAGGTGGTAGCACGACTAGTGTTATGAAGGAACATTAAGGGGCCAGCATAGCATACAATCTATGTTTTGAACACATCACTCTGGTTGCTGTGCTGAGAGTAGATGGGGGCAAGGACAGAAGCAGGGAGGCCTGTGACAACACTATGGAAATTAACCAGGTAAGAAATGATAGTGGTTTAGATCAGACTGTGAAAGCAGTGAGAAGTATGCCTATCTACCCATTCATTTTACAAATCATAATTGATGGTGTTTTGTGTCAGGCATTCTTTTTTTTTTTTTTTGGCCATGCTATGCAGCTTGTGGGATCTCAGTTCTTGGACTAGTGATTTAACCTGGGCCACAAAAGCCCGGAATCCTAACCACTAGGCTACCAAGGAACTCTGCCAGGCACTATTCTGAACACTTTAAATATTCACATGCTTTTATTTGCTTAAGTAATGTGGTAGCTGGATAATGGTCCCCCAAAGATGTCCATATCCCAGTCCCCAGACCTGTGAATATGTTACTTTATATGGTAAAAGAGACTTTGCAGATGTGATTAATTTAATCATGTGGGGAGAGTAAATTTCACTGGATTATTCTGGAGGGTGTGGTGTAATCACAGGGGTCTTTTTTTTTTTTTTGCAACACGCGGGCCTCTCACTGTTGTGGCCTCTCCTGTTGCAGAGCACAGGCTCCGGATGCGCAGGCTCAGCGGCCATGGCTCACGGGCCCAGCCGCTCTGTGGCATGCGAGATCTTCCCAGACTGGGGCACGAACCCGTGTCCCCTGCATCAGCAGGCAGATTCTCAACCACTGCACCACCAGGGAAGCCCATCACAGGGGTCTTTAAAAGAGGGTGTCAGAGGGTCAGAGTCAGTGGTAGAAAGATGTGAAGATGGAAGCAAAAGGTTGGAGTGACGTGAGGAAAAAGCCAAGAACTACTGAATGTAGAAACCTCCACAAGCTGAAAAATGCAAGGAAAAACAATCTCCCAGAAGAAATACAGCCCTACCAACATCTTGATTTTTCACATTTAGACCCATTTTAGACTTCTGACCTCCACAACTGTAAGATAATAAATTTGTTTTGTTTTCAGACACTAAGTTTGTGGTCATTTCTTACAGCAGCAATAAGAAACTAATAGGGAACATAAGATGTCCAAATAAATATATAATAATCACATGACTCTACTATAATTTATTTAACCATTCCTATATTGTTCAAATTTTAGACTGTTGCCAGTTTTTTCTTGTTATAAATAATGCTGAAGAGAATATCCTTATGGATAAATCTTGGAATGCACTTCTGATAATTTTCATAGGTTTGGAAATGGAATGACTGCTATAGTGATTATTTTCTCTGTACTTTAAAATATAAAAATCAGAGACTGCATTCACACACCAAGATTTACTTTATTAACACCAGTGTTTTATATAATAAAATAAATAAAATACAATTGGTAGAGGTTAAGTACCCTTTAATCTCCTTTGCTATCCTGCTTCCCCAACCTTATCTCTTCCAAGACAAAGACTGACAAATAGGGAATGACTCGCAAACATGTGAACCCTCATTGCACTTTAGCTGTGTTAATCTTCTCTGTGCTGTTCCAATTTTAGTATACATATTGACCAAGCAAGCACCAGAGTATACTTTTAATCTTAAAAAATTTTTTGAAACATAACCAAGGTTGTAAGTTATTCTTTGTTTATGTCAACAACAGACTAAAAAAATATGAATCTTCATAGAAAGGAAAAATCAAATAAAAGCATTAAGAGAAAGAATAATACATAACATTTGATTCAAAAGGGATAGAATACACATTCTTCAAGTGCACATGGAACATTCTCCAGGGTAGATCATATATTAGGCAACAAAACAAGTCTTAACACATTTAAAAATATTGAAATCACATCAGCCAGGAGATCTGACCAAGATGGCAGAGTAGAAAGACCTTAAGCTCACTTCCTCTCACAAACAGCAAAATCACAACTATCTTCAGAATAACCATCAATGAAAAAGACCGGAACCTACCATAGAAGACCTGCCACTAAAGACATAAAGAACGAACCACAATGAGCCATGTAGGAGAGGCAGACTCATGATATAGTCAAGTCCATACGCCTGGGGCAGGGGTGACCCACAAACTGGTGAACAATTATACTGCAGAAGTTCTTCCACAGTAGTGAGAGTCTTGAGCCCCATGTCAGGCTCCCCAACCCCAGAGGTCCTGCACTGGAAAGACAAGAACCCAGAGCATTTGGCTCTGAAGACCAGTGGGTTTCTTTCCAGAGCCCCACGAGACTGGGGAAATAGTCTTCTCCCTTAAAGGGCACACACAAAATCTCACATGCTGACACCCAAGAGCAAAAGCAGTAATTTGATAGTAACATGGGCCAGACCTGCCTGCTGATTTTGCAGAGTCTCCTGGAGAGACGGGGGTTGGTTGTAGCTCACCCTGGGGACATAGACACTAGAGGCAGCCATTCTTGAGAGCTGCTACTGTGTGGATGCTGGTGCTGGCAGGTACCATTGTGGAATCCTCCCTTTAGCTCATTAGTACCAAGACCTGGCCCCACCCAGTAGCCTATAGGCACCACTGCTGGGGTGCCTTAGGCCAAGGTACTAACTGGGTGGGCATAGCCTCAGGCCAAGTGACTAGTAGACAGGCTGCCTAAAGATCTCCTGAGCCCATTGCCACCTCTAGACAGGCCTCTAGACAGGCCTCTAGACACAGCCCTGCCCAACAGAGGTCCCAGGACCCAACTTTACCCACCAATGGGAAGACACCAGCCTCAGAAACTCCTGGGCCCCTGCCCTCCACTCCAGGAAGCCTGCTTTAGGCTCTGAACCAGCCTCACCCATTAGGGGGTAGACACCAGATTCGAGGGAACGATAATCCTGCATCCTGGGAAGTCAGTCCAGATGCTGTTCTGAGACCAGCTGAGCCCTCAACCTGCCCACGAGAAGGCCAGCAGATGCTCCAGGACACCCCAGACTTTGTACCCAACTGTGTCAGGAAACTTGCTCCCCCCACCCCAGCCAGCAGTGACCTGACACCAGCTCTGAGGTCCCTGTGTTCTGCAACCAGACTCTAGGACCCACCTCTCCCTGCCAGTAGTCCAGCACTAAGCCCAGAATATAACTTCACCCACCAGTGAGCGGAGAACAGTCCCGGGGGTCCTCTGGATCCTGACTCTGCCCTCCAGTGAGCCAGCATACGTTCCAGGGGCCCTGGGGTTCCCTAGTTAGCTGCAATGTGACCTAGTCCTGCCAACCAGAAGATGGCAGCCTCTGCAAAAGGCAGGGCCTGGCAACCAACCAGATCGGGGGCCAAACAGACCTGCCAGATTACCCACATACTCAGCCCACAACAACAGAAGGACCCATGGAGCCCTCATAGGGGTAATCCCTAGAGCATATAGCTTGGGTGACGAGAGGGGAGTGCTCTGCAGGGACACACACGATGTTTCCTACAAAAGGCCACTTCTCCAAGGTTAGGAAACATAACCTACTAGATACATAAAAATAACAGCAACTTAGACAAAATGAGGCTACAGAGGAATATATTCCAGACAAAGGAACAAGATAAAACCCTAGAAGAAAAACTAAGTGAAGTGGAGACAGGCAGTCTACCAAAGAAGGAGTTCAGGTTAGTGATCATAAAGATGATCAAAGAACTTGGGAAAGGAATGGATGCAGAGAGAAGTTTTTAACAAAGAGTTAGAAAATATAAAGAACAACCAACCAGAGAGCTAGAATACAATAAGTAAAATGAAAGATACACTAGAAGGAATCAGCAGTAGATAAGTGAAAGAGAGGAAGCTAGAAGACAGAGTAGTGGAAATCAGTGATGCTGAACAGAAAAAAAAAAAAAGGAATGAGGACAGTTTAAGAGCTGTTTGGGATGACACCAAGTGCACTAATAATCATATTATAGTGGTCCCAAAAAGAGAAGGGTTGGGGGGTGCTGAGAACATAATTGAAGACATAGTAGCTGGAAACTTCCCTAAACTGCGAAAAGAAATGGTCATCCAAGTCCAGGAAGCACAGAGAGTTTCATAAAATATTAACCCAAAGAAGAACACACCAAGACACACTATAATTAAAATGACAAAAAATTAAAGATAAAGGGAGAATATTAAAAGCAGCAAGGGAAAAGCAACAAATAACATACAAGGGACTCCCATAAAGTTATCAGCTGACTTTTCAGCAGAAACCGTGCAGGCCAGAAGGGAGTGGCATGATATATTTAAAGCAATGAAATAGAAAAGCCTACAACCAAGAATACCCTACCCAGCAAGGCTCTCATTCAGACTGAAGGACAGATCAAAAGCTTTACAGGCAAGCAAAAGCTAAAAGACTTCAAACCACCAAACAAGCTTCACAACAAATGTTAAAGAAACCTCTCTAAGGGGGAAAAAAAAAAAGGAGACTTGATCCTCCCCCAAGGGTTAACAGGGGAGCCAGAGACCTTCTGCTGCATAAAGCAGGTTCGACCTGGAAACAAAATATTTAAAAAAAAATTACACTCTGCAGGGGCGGGAGGAATTGATGTGTCAGGAAGACTGGATGGCTTCACAGGTTGCTAAGCGATGTGGCAGGAGAGCACACTCATGCATGGGCTGCTGTGGTGTACCTGAGGGATCCGTTCAGGCAGCTTTTAGGTTGAGGGGACCTAGTCAGCATGCCACATTCTCCTGGGTCTTTATTCCCTAGCCAGGGGACCCTTGCCCTGGTAGTGTCCAGTGACAAGGTGAGGGGTTTGCAGGGACAACCTCTCAGAGGTGGCCAGGGGTCATGCATCTTCCCCACTCTGGAGCCAGGATCAGAGGTGGAGAAAAGATGGCAGAGTAGAAGGACACCATTGACAAAAGAAAGCTGGAACCTACCAAAAAAGATACCCTACATCCAAAAACAGAGAGGAAGCCACAATGAGACGGTAGGTGGGGCACAATCATGATAAAATCAAATGCCATACCTGCTGGATGGGCAACACACAAACTGGAAAATCATATCACAGAAGTCCTTCACAGGAGTGAAAGTTTTGAGCCTGACATCAGGCCCCCTGGCCTGGAATTCAGCACCACCAGACCAGCTTTGCAACAAATGCTAAAGGAACTTATCTAGGTGGAAAAGAAAAGGCCACAAATAGAAACAAGAAAATTATGAATGGAAAGGGCAAAACGTACTGTAGAGGTAGGAAATTATCCCCACACAAATGTGATATCAAAACCAGCAATCCTGAGGAGAGTACAAATGCAGGATATTGGAAATGCATTTGAAATTAAAAGACCAGCAACTTAAAACAACCTTGTATATATATATATATATATATAGTCTATTATATCAAAACCTCATGGTAATTGCAAACTGAAAATCTACACTAGATACACACACACACAAAGAAAAAGGAATCCAAACACAACACTAAATAAAGTTAGTTATCAAACCACAAGAGAACAAAAGAGGAAGGGAAGAAAAAAGACCTACAAAAACAAATCCAAAAGAATGAACAAAAATGGCAACAAGAACATACATATCAATAATTACCTTAAATGTAAATGGATTAAATGCTTCAACCAAAAGACAGACTGGCTGAATGGATAAAAAAACAAGATCCATATATATGTTGTCTTCAAGAGACCCACTTCAAACCTAGGGAGACATACAGACTGAAAGTGAAGGGGATGGAAAAATGTATTCCATGCAAATGGCAATCAAAAGAAAGCTGGAGGAGCAATACTCATATCAGGCAATATAGACTTTAAAGACTCTTAACAAGAGACAAAAAGGACAGTACATAATGATCAAGGGATCAATCTAAGAAGAAGATTCATATCAGGCAATATAGACTTTAAAGACTCTTAACAAGAGACAAAAAGGACAGTACATAATGATCAAGGGATCAATACAAGAAGAAGATATAACAATTGTAAATATATATGCACCCAACATAGGAGCACCTCAATATATAAGGCAAATGCTAACAGCCATTAAAGGAGAAATCGATAGTAACACAGTAATAGTGGGGGACTTTAACACCCCACTTACATCAATGGACAGATTATCCAGACAGAAATTCAATAAGGAAACACAGGCCTTAAATGACACATTAGACCAGATGGACTTAAGTGATATTTATAGAGCATTCCATCTGAAGGCAGCAGAATACACATTCTTCTCAAGTGCACATGGAACATTTTCCAGGATTGATCATATGCTGGGCCACAAAGTGAGCCTCACTAAATTTAAGAAAATTGAAATCATATAAAGCATCTTTTCTGACCACAATACTATGAGATAAATCAACCTCAAGGGAAAAAAAAAAACTGTAAAAGAAAAAAACACAGACATGTGGAGGCTAAACAATATGCTACTAAACAACCAATGGATCACTGAAGAAATCAAAGAGGAAATAAAAGAATACTTAGAGACAAATGAAAAGGAAAGCAGAATGAAAACAGAATGATGAAAAACCTGTGGGTTTCAGCAAAACATTTCTAAGAGGGAAGTGTAGAGCAATACAAGCTTACCTCAGGAAACAAGAAAAACCTCAAATAAACAACCTAACCTTACACCTAAAGCAACTACAGAAAGAACAAACAAAACCCAAAGATAGTATTGATAGAAGGAAAGAAATCATAATGATCAGAGCAGAAATAAACTAGAAACTAAAACAAATGAAAAGATCAATGAAACTAAAAGCTGTTTCTTTGAAAAGAAATAAAATTGATAAACCTATACCAAGACTCATAAAGACAAAGGAGTGCCCAAAACAATAAAATCAGAAATGAAAAGGGAACGTTACAGCTGAAACCACAGAAATGCAAAAGATCCTGAGACTACTATGAACAACTATATGCCAAGAAAATGGACAACCTAGAAGAAATGGACAAATTCTTATAAATGTATACTCTCCCAAGACTGAACCAGGAAAAAAGAGAATATATGAGACCAATGACCAGTAATGAAATTGAATCACTAATTTAAAAACACCCAACAAACAAAAGTCCAGGACCAGAGAGCTTCACAGGTGAATTCTACCAAACATTTAGAGAAGAGTTACCACCTGTCCTTCTGAAGCTATTCTTAAAAATTGCAGAGGAAGGAACATTTGTGTACTCATTCTGTAAGGCCAGCATCACTCTAATGCCAAAACTAGACGAAGATATTATAAAAAAAAAAAAGGAAAGAAAATTACAGACCAATATCAGTGAGAAACATAGGTGCAAAAATCTTCAACAAAATATTAGCAAACCAGATCCAACAATACATTAAAATGATCATACACCCCTGTCAAGTGGGATTTATCCCAGGGATGCAAGGATTTTTCAATATTCACAAATTAGTCAATGTAATACACCATATTAACAAAATGAAGAATAAAAACCACATAATCATCTCATTTAGATGCAGAAACCACTTTTGACAAAATACAATATCAGTTTATGATAAAAACCCTCCAGAAAGTGGCCATAGAGGGAACCTTACTTAACATAATTAAGGCCATATATGATAAACCCACAGCTAACATCATACCCAACAGTGAAAAGCTGAAAGCATTTCCTCTAACATCAAGAACAAGAGAAGCATGCCCACTCTCACCACTTTTATTCAACACAGTATTGTGAGTCCTGGCCACAGCAGTCATACAAGAAAAATAAATTAAAGAATCCAAATTGGAAAGGAAGAAGTAAAACTGTCACTGTTTGCAGATGACATGATTCTATACATAGAAAATTACAAAGACTCCACCAGAAAACTACTAGAGCTCATCAATGTATTCAGTAAAGTTGCAGGATACAAAATTACTATACAGATCCTGTTGCATTTCTGTACACTAACAATGAACTGTCAGAAAGAGGAATCAAGGAAACAGTCCCATTTACCATCCCATCAAAAAGAATAAGATACCTAGGAATAAACCTACCTAAGGAAGTAAATGATCTGTACTCTGAAAACTATAAGAAACTGATGAAAGAAACTGAAGATGACACAAACAGAAGGAAAGGTATACCATGTTCTTGGATTGGAAGAATTAATATTGTTAAGATGACCATAATACCGAGGCAATCTACAGATTCAGTGCAATCCCTATCAAAATATCAATGGCACTTTTCACAGAACTAGAATAAATAATTTTAAAATTTGTATGGAAATACAAAAGATCCGGAATAGCCAAAACAATCTTGAGAAAGAAGAACAGAGCTTTAGGAGTCACATTCCCTGACTTCAGAGTTCACTGCAAAGTTACAGTAATCAAAAACAGTATGGTACTGGCACAAAAACAGATACATAGATCAATGGAACAGAATTAAGAGCCTAGAAATAAACCCATGCACTTAGCATCAATTAATATATGACAAAGAAGGCAAGAATATACAATGAAGGAAACACAGTCTCTTCAATAAGTGACACTGGGTAAACTGGACTGCTACATTTAAAAGAATGAAATTAGAACAATCTCTAACATCATATACAAAATTAAACTCAAAATGGATTAAAGAAAAAAAAATGGATTAAAGACCTAAAGGTAAGACTGGAAACCATAAAACTCCTAGAAGAGAACATAGGGAAAACACTGTTTGACAGAAATCCTAGCAATACTTTTTTGGATCTCTCTCTTAAGGTAAAAGAAGGAAAAGCAAAAATAAACAAATGGGACCTAATTAAACTTAAAGATTTTGCACAGCAAAGGAAAACACTGATACAATGAAAAGACAACCTACTGAATGGCAGAAAACATTTGCAAATGATATAAGGGGTTAATATTTAAAATATATAAACAACTCATAGAACTCCACATTAAAAAAAACCAAAACACTTAAAAAATGGGCAGAAGATCTCCATAGGCATTTCTCCAAAGAGGACTTGCAGATGGCCAACAGGCACATGAAAAGATGTTCAACATTACTAATCATCAGGGAAATGCAAATCAAAAGCACAACGAGATATCACTCTCACCTATCAGAATGGCTATCATCAAAAGAACACAGAGGACTTCCCTGGTGGCTCAGTGGTTAAGAATCTGCCTGCCAATGCAGGGGACACGGGTTTGAGCCCTGGGCCGGGAAGATCCCACATGCCGCGGAGCAATTAAGCCTATGTGCCACAACAACTGAGCCTGTGCTCTAGAGCCCGTGAGCCCTAACGACAGAGCCCATGTGCCACAACTACTGAAGCCCACACACCTAGAGCCAATGTTCCACAACAAGAGAAGCCATTGCAGTGAGAAGCATGTGCACCATAATGAAGAGTAAACCCCTGCTCGCTGCAACTGGAGAAAGCCCACATGCAGCAATGAAGACCCAATGCAACCAAAAAATAAATAAATTTATATATATATAAAAAAAGAACACAGAGAAATGCTTCCAAGGATGTGGAGAAAAGGGAACTCTGGTTGCTGTTGCTAGGAATGTAAATTTGTGCACCCACTGTTAAAAACAGTCTGGAGTCTTCTCAAAAAACTAAAAGTAGAACTACCCTATGACCCAGCAGTTTCATTCCTGGGTATATATCCAAAAATAGTAACTTGAAAAGATACATCTACCCCACTGTTCATAGCAGCATTATTTACAATTGCCAGGATACGTAAGCAACCTAAGTGTCCATCCACAGGTGAATGTATAAAGAAGTTGCGGTATATATATATACAATGGAATACTACTCAGCCATACAAAGAATGAAATTTTGCCATTTGCAATAACATGTATGGATTTGGAGGGCATCATGCTAAGTGAAATAAGTCAGACAGAGAATGTCAAATACTGTATGATATCACTTAAATGTAGAATCTAAAAAATACAAACTAGTGAATATAACAAAAAAGCAGCAGACTCCCAGACATATAGAACAAACTAGTGGTTATCAGCAGGGAGAGGGAAGGGGGTGGGATAAGATAGAGGTAGGGGATTAAGAAGTATAAAGTATTATGTATAAAATGAGCTATAAGGGTATATTGTAAAACATGGGGAATATAGCCAATGTTTTATAAGAACTATAAATGTAGTATAACCTTTGAAAATTGTGAATCACTATATTGTACACCTGTTACTTATACAATGTAAAATGAGCTATAAGGGTATATTGTAAAACATGGGGAATATAGCCAATGTTTTATAAGAACTATAAATGTATAACCTTTGAAAATTGTGAATCACTATATTGTACACCTGTTACTTATACAATGTTGTACACCAACTGTACTTCAGTGAAAAAAAGAAATCATATCAAGTGTCTTTTCTGAACACAATGGTATGAAACTAGAAATCAATTATAGAAAGAAAAGTGTAAAATTCACAAATATGTGGAGTGTAAGCAACATGTTACTGAACAATGGTTCAATGAAGAAATCAAAAGCAAAATCAAAATATTCCATTAGACAAAAGGAAATGTGAACATACCATACAAAAGCTTGTGGGATGCAGCAAAAACAATTCTAAGATGGAATCAATGCTTACCACAAGAAAAAGAAAAATCTCAATTTAACTTTACACCTCAAGGAACTAGATAAATAATTATAAATAAAGTTCTAGTAGAAGTGTGGAGGGCTTCCCTGGTGGCGCAGTGGTTGCGCGTCCGCCTGCCGATGCAGGGGAACCGGGTTCACGCCCGGCTCTGGGAGGATCCCACATGCCGCGGAGCAGCTGGGCCCGTGAGCCATGGCCGCTGAGCCTGCGCGTCCGGAGCCTGTGCTCAGCAACGGGAGAGGCCGCAGCAGAGGGAGGCCCACATACCACAAAAAAAAAAAAAAAAAAAAAAAAAAAAAAAAAAAAAAAAAAAGAAGTGTGGAAATGAAGATTAGAGCAGAAATAAATGAAATAGTAAAAAGACAATCAAAAAGATCAGTCAAACCAAAATCTTGTTCTTTGAAAGGATACATAAAATTGACAGACCTTTAGCTTGACTTATCAAGAAATCAAGAGAGAGGACTCAAAATCAGAAATGAAACAGGAGATATTACAACTGATACCACAGAAATACAAAGGATCATAAGAGACTGAATAATTACATTACAACAAATTGGATAACCTAAAATGATTAATTCCTAAAGACATACAGACTTCAAAGACTAAGTCAGGAAGAAATAGAAAATCTCAATAGACTGATTATTAGTGAAGAGATTGAATCAGTAATTTTAAAACTTCCTAGAAAAACCAGGCAACTTCACTAGCAAATTCTATGAAATATTCAAAGAAGAATTAATACCAATCCATTTCAAACTCGTCCAAAACATAGAAGAGGAGGAAACACTTTCAAACTCATTTTATGAGACCAGCATTACCCTGGTACCAAAACCAGAGGATACCACAAGAAAAGAAAATTACAGGCCAATATCCCTAATAAACACAGATGCAAACATTCTCAATAAAACATTAGCAAGCCAAATTCAACAGTACATTAAAACAAGACACTGTGATCAAGTGGAAATTATAATAATGCAAGGATGGTTAACTATTTGCAAAAATCAATGTGATACATGACATTAACAAAAGATAAAAATCATATGATTATCTTGATGAATGCAGAAAAAGCATCTGATAAAATTAAACATCTATTTACGATAAAAGTTCATATCAAAGTGGGTGAAGAGGGAATGTGCCTCAACATAATAAAGACCAAATATGACAAGCCCACAGCTAACATGATACTCAGTGGGAAATGCTAAACACAATTCCTCTAAGATCAGGAACAAGACCAATATGCCCACTTTTGCCACCTTTATTCAACATAATATTGGTAGTCCTAGCCAGAGCAATTAGACAAGAATAAGAAAAGGCATCCAAATTGGGAAGGAAGGAGTAAAACTATGCAGATGATATGGTACTATATAACCCAAATCCTAAGGAGTCCACCTAAAATCTGGTAAAGGATTTCACTAAAGCTACAGGATGAAAAATCAACATATAGAAATCTATTGTATTTCTGTATGCTAATAACAGAAAGAGACTGCTATCAGAAAGAGAAATTAAGAAAACAGTCTGATTTACCATTTCATAATATAAATAAGATACCTACAAATAAATTTTACCAAGGCAGTGAAAGACCTATACACTGAAAATCTGTAAGACACTGACAAAAGAAATTGAAGAAGACACATTAAATAGATATTTTGTGCTTGTGGACTGGAAGAATTAATATTGTTAAAATGTCCATACTACCCAAAGCAATCTACAGATTCAGTGCAGTCCCTATTTAAATTCCTATGGCATTTTTCATAGAAATAGAAAAAAAAATTCTCTAATTTATATGGAACCACAAAAGATCCTGAAGAGCCAAATCAATCTTTACAAAGAAGAAGAGGCATTGTGCTCCCTGATTTCAAACTGTATTACAGCTGGAGGCATTGTGCTCCCTGATTTCAAACTGTATTACAAAGCTATGGTAATCAGAGCAGTATGCTTCTGGCATATAAACAGACATATTGATCAGTGGAACAGAATAGAAAGCCCATGAAATAAACCCACATGTATATCGTCAATTAACTTACAACAAATTACCAGAGAATATACAATGGGGAAAGGACAGTCTCTTTAATAAATGGTTTTGGAAAAACTGTACAGTCACATGTAAAAGAATGAAATTGGACCACTAACTTACACCACACACAAAAATTAAATGGATTGAACCTATGACCTGAAACCAAACTTTAAGAAGGAAATATAGGCAGTAAGCTCCTTAACATCAATCTTGGCAGTCATTTTCTGGATTTGACATTAAAAGATATAATAAAGAAGTTGGAGTGCATCAAACTAAAAAGCTACCACATAGCAAAGAAACCATCAAGAGGTGAAAAGATAACCTGTAGAATGGGAGAAAATATTTTCAAATCATGTCAAATAAAGGGTTAATATCCAAACTATATAAATAACTTACATAACTGAAAAGCAAAAAATACCCCCAAACAATTCAGTTAAAAATGGGCAGAGGATCTGAATAGACATTTTTCCAAAGAAGACATACAGATGTCCAACAGATACATGAAAAGATGTTCAACATCACTAATCAGGGAAATGCAGATCAACACTGCAATGATATAACTGCACATTTGTTAGAATGGTTATTATCAAATAGAGAAGAAATAACAAGTGTTGGCAAGGATATAGAGAAAAGGTAACCCCTGTGCACTGTTGGTAGGAATGTAAATTGGTACAACCTCTATGGAAAACAGTATGGAGGTTCCTGAAAAAAATTAAAAACAGAACTAGCATATGATCCAGAAACTCCATGTCTGAATCTTTATCCAAAGAAAATGAAGCACTAACTCCAAAAGATACATGCATCCCCATGTTCACTGCAGCATTAATTACAGTAGCCAAGATATAGGAAACATATGTATCCATTGATATATGAAAGGATAAAGAAAAATACACACACACACACACACACACACACACACACACACACACACGGGAATATTATTCAGCCATAAAAAAGAATGAAATCTTGATGTTTGCGACAACATGCATGGATATTGAGGGTATTATGCTAAGTGCGATAAGTCAGACAGATCAGACAGAGAAAGCCAAATACCATAGGATTTCATATGCTAAGTGCGATAAGTCAGACAGATCAGACAGAGAAAGCCAAATACCATAGGATTTCACTTATATATAGAATCTAAAAAAAAATCAACTAACCAAGTTCATAAATACAGATAATATGTTTGTGGTTGCCATAGGCAGAGAGTCACGGTTGGGTAAAATGGATGAAGGGAATCAAAAAAAACAAACTTCCAGTTAAAAGTAAATAAATTATGGTGATGTAATGTACAGCATGGTGACTATACTTATTAATATCATTTTGCATTATTTGAAAGTTGGTAGGAGAGTAAATCTTAAAAATTCTTGGGACCTTCAAGATGATGGAGGAGTGAGATGTGGAGATAAATCTTCTTCCCCACAAATACATCAGAAATTCATCTACATGTGGAACAACTCCTACAGAACACCTACTGAATGCTGGCAGAAGACCTCACACTTCCCAGAAGGCAAGAAACTCCCTACGTACCTGGGTAGGGCAAAAGAAAAAAGAAAAAACAGAAACAAAAGAATAGGGACGAGACCTGCACCACTGAGAGGGAGCTGTGAAGGAGGGAACGTTTCCACACACTAGGAAGACCCTTCACTGGCAGAGACGAGGGTGGTGGTGGGAAGCTTTGGAGCCACAGAGGAGAGCGCAGCAGCAGGGATGCAGAGGGCAAACTGGAGAGATTCCCACACAGAGGACCGGTGCCAACCAGCACTCACCAGCCCGAGAGGCTTGTCTGCTCACCTGCGGGGGAAGGTGGGGGCTGGGAGATGAGACTCAGGCTTCGGAGGTCAGAACCCACGGAGGGGACTGGGGTTGGCTGCATGAACACAGCCTGAAGGGGGCTAGTACACAACAGCTAGCCAAGAGGGAGTCTGGGAAAAAGTCTGGAACTTCCTAAGAGGCAAGACACCATTGTCTCGGGGTGCACGAGGAGAGGGGGTTGAGAGCACTGCCTAAACGAGCTCCTAAACGGGCGCGAGCCGCGGCTATCAGCGCAGACACCAAAGACGGGCATGAAACGCTAAGACTGCTGCTGCAGCCACCAAGAAGCCTGTGTGCAAGCACAGGGCACTATCCACACCTCCCACCACCCCCGGGAGCCTGTGCAGCCCACCACTGCCAGGGTCCCGTGATCCAGGGACAACTGACCCAGGAGACCACATGGCATGCCTCAGGCAGTTGCAACGTCACACCAGCCTCTGCCACCGCAGGCTCACCCCATATTCTGTACCCCTCCCGCCCCCCCTGGCCTCAGTGAGCCAGAGCCCCCTAATCAGCTGCTACTTTAACCCCGTCCTGTCTGAGTGAAGAACAGACGCCCTCAGGTGACCTACACGCAGAGGTGGGTCCAAATCCAAAGCTGAATTCCGGGAGCTGTGCAAAGAAAGAGGAGAAAGGGAAATCTCTCCCACAGCCTCAGGAGCAGCGGATTAAATCTCCACAATCAACTTGACGTATGCTGCAACTGTGGAACACCTGAATAGACAGTGAATCATCCCAAAATTGAGGTGGTGGACTTTGGGAGCAATGATATATATATTTTTTTCCTTTTTCTCTTTTTGTGAGTGTGTATGTGTTTTGTGTGAGTTTGTCTGTACAGCTTTGTTTTTACCATTTGTCCTATGTTTCTGTCTGTCCATTTTTGTTTTTTTTTTTGTATACATTTTAGTGCTTGCTATCATTGGTGGATTTGTTTTTTAGTTTGCTGCTCTCTTCTTTCTTTTTTAATCACATTAAAATTTTTTTTTTTTTGCTAATTATTTTTTATTTTAATAACTTTTATTTATTTTTTCTCCCTTTTCTTCTGAGCCGTGTGGCAGCTTTTACCATTTGCCCGAAAGTTCTGTCTTTCCATTTTTGGTGGATTTTTTTTTGGTTTGGTTGCTCGCTTCTTTCTTTTCTTTCTTTCTTTTTTTTTTTTTTTTGCTAATTATTTTTTATTTTAATAACTTTTATTTATTTTTTCTCCCTTTTCTTCTGAGCCGTGTGGCAGACAGGGTCTTGGTGCTCCGGCCAGGTGTCAGGCCTGTGCCTCTGAGGTGGGAGAGCCAAGTTCAGGACATTTGTCCACCAGAGACCTCCCAGCTCCACGTAATATTAAACAGCAAAAGCTCTCCCAGAGATCTCCATCTCAACGCTAAGACCCAGCTCCACTCAAAAACCAGCAAGCTACAATGCTGGACAACCTATGCCAAACAACTATCAAGACAGGAACACAACCCCACCCATCAGCAGAGGCTGCCTAAAATCATAATAAGTCACAGACACCCCCAAACACACCACTGGACGTGGTCCTGCTCAACAGAAAGACAAGATCCAGCCTCATCCACCAGAACACAGGCACCAAGTCCCCTCCACCAGGAAGCCTATACAACCCCTTGAACCAACCTTTCCCACTAGGGGCAGACACCAAAAATAACGGGAACTACGAACCTGCAGCCTGCGAAAAGGAAACCCAAAACAAGGTAAGTTAAGCAAAATGAGAAGACAGAGAAACAGCAGATGAAGGAGCAAGATAAAAACCCACCAGACCAAACAAATGAAGAGGAAATAGGCAGTCTACCTGAAAAAGAATTCAGAGTACTGATCGTAAAGGTGATCCAAAATCTCGGAAATAGAATGGAGAAAATAAAAGAAACATTTAACAAGGACCTAGAAGAACTACAGAGCAAACAAACAATGATGAAAAACACAATAAATGAAACTTAAAATTCTCTAGAAGGAATCAATAGCAGAATAACTGAGGCAGAAAAAATGCATAAGTGACTTGGAAGATAAAATAGTGGAAATAACTACTGCAGAGCAGAATAAAGAAAAAAGAATGAAAAGAATTGAGGACAGTCTCAGAGACCTCTGGGACAACATTAAACACACAACCATTCGAATTATAGGGGTCCCAGAAGGAGAAAAAGACAGGGACTGAGAAAATATTTGAACAGATTATAGTTGAAAACTTCCCTAATATGGGAAAGGAAATAGCTAATAGCTAATAAAGTCCAGGAAACACAGAGAGTTCTATACAGAATAAATCCAAAGAGAAACAAGCCAAGACACATATTAATCAAACTATCAAAAATTAAATACAAAGAAAACATATAAAAGCAACAAGGGAAAAACAACAAATCACACACAAGGGAATCCCCATAAGGTTAACAGCTGATCTTTCAGCAGAAACTCTGCAAGCCAGAAGGGAGTGGCAGGACATATTTAAAGTGATGAAAGGGAAAAACCTACAAC
>NC_041224.1:20446646-20447811 GCF_002837175.3 Physeter macrocephalus | reverse complement strand
TACAAGAGACAAAGAAGGACACTACATAATGATCAGGGGATCAATCCAAGAAGATGATATAAGAACTGTAAATATTTATGCTATAAATAGACCAATCACAAGCACTGAAATTGAGACTGTGATTAAAAATCCTCCAACAGCTCTCTCTACCTGTGATTTGCACGAGTGGAATCCTGTGGGATGTGTTGGCTTCTGAAGGGACAGAAAAGCCAATGAAAAATTACCAGCCCAAAGTAATTTATTTTCCATGTGGATAGGAATTATCAAAGCAAAAACTGCACTGGACAGAGTTATAGAGCCGTGTGGATTAAAGGCTCTTGGTGCTCCAGCCAGGCGTCAGGGCTGTGTCTCTGAGGTGGGAGAACCAACTTGAGGACACTGGTCCACAAGAGACCTCCCAGCTCCACACAATATCAAATGGTGAAAATCTCCCAGAGATCTCCATCTCAACACCAAGACCCAGCTTCACTCAACGACTAGCAACGTACAGTGCTGGACACCCTATGCCCAACAAATAGCAAGACAGGACTACAGCCCCATCCATTAGCAGAGAG
Source organism: Physeter macrocephalus (assembly GCF_002837175.3). Taxonomy (NCBI): domain Eukaryota; kingdom Metazoa; phylum Chordata; class Mammalia; order Artiodactyla; family Physeteridae; genus Physeter; species Physeter macrocephalus. The sequence goes on along the minus strand of NC_041224.1, from coordinate 20,447,257 downwards.
GCTGCCTAAAATCATAATAAGGCTACCAACATCCCAAAACACACCACCAGACGTGGACCTGCCCACCAGAAAGACAAGATCCAGCCTCATCCACCAGAACATAGGCACTAGTCCCCCCAACCAGGAAACCTACTCAACCCATTGAACCAACCTTACCCACCGGGGACAGTCACCAAAAACAACGGGAACTACGAAACTGCAGCCTGCAAAAAGGAGACACCAAACACAGTAAGCAAAATGAAAACACAGAAAAACACCTGCAAAAAGGAGACACCAAACACAGTAAGCAAAATGAAAACACAAAAAAACACACAGCAGATGAAGGAGCAAGGTTAAAAACCCACCAGACCTAACAAATGAAGAGGAAATAGGTAGTCTACCTGAAAAAGAATTCAGAATAATGATTGTAAAGATGATCCAAAATATTGGAACTAGAATAGACAAATTGCAAGAAACATTTAACAAGGACCTAGAAGAAATAAAGAGGAAGCAAGCAATGATGAGCAACACAATAAATGAAATTAAAAATACTCTAGATGGGGTCAATAGCAGAATAACTGAGGCAGAAGAACGGATAAGTGACCTGGAAGATAAAATAGTGGAAATAACTA
>NC_041224.1:20442202-20443453 GCF_002837175.3 Physeter macrocephalus | reverse complement strand
TGGGCATATACCCTGAGAAAACCATAATTCAAAAAGAGTCATGTACCAAAATGTTCATTGCAGCTCTATTTACGATAGCCAGGACATGGAAGCAACCTAAGTGTCCATCAACAGATGAATGGATAAAGAAGATGTGGCACATATATACAATGGAATATTACTCAGCCATAAAAAGAAATGAAACTGAGTTATTTGTAGTGAGGTGGATGGACCTGGAGTGTGTCATACAGAGTGAAGTAAGTCAGAAGGAGAAAAACAAATACCGTATGCTAACACATATATATGGAATCTAAGAAAAAAAAAATGTCATGAAGTGTCTAGGGGTAGGACGGCAATAAAACACAGACCTAATAGAGCATGGACTTCAGGATATGGAGAGCGGGAAGGGTAAGCTGGGAAGAAGTGAGAGAGTGGCATGGACATATATACACTACCAAATGTAAAATAGATAGCTAGTGGGAAGCAGCCGCATAGCACAGGGAGATAAGCTCGGTGCTTTGTGACCACCTAGAGCGGTGGGTTAGGGAGCGTGGAAGGGAGGGAGATGTAAGAGAGAAGAGATATGGGAAGATATGTATATGTATAACTGATTCACTTTGTTGTAAAGCAGAAACTAACACACCATTGTAAAACAGTTATACTCCAATAAAGATGTTAAAAAAATTTTTTTTAAATAAAAAATAAAAATCCTCCAACAAAGAAAAGCCCAGGACCAGATGGCTTCACAGGCGAATTCTATCAAACATTTAGAGAACAGCTAACAACTATTCTTTGCAAACTCTTCTGAAATATAGCAGAGAGAGGAACACTCGCAAAGTCAGTCTACGAGGCCACCATCACCCTGATACCAAAACCAGACAAAGATGTCACAAAATAAAACTACAGGCCAATATCACTGATGAACAGAGATGCAAATATCCTCAACAAAATACTAGCAAACAGAATCCAACAGCACATTAAAACAATCATACACCATATCAGGAATGCAAGGATTCTTCAATATATGCAAATCAATGTAATACACCATATTAACAAATTGAAGGAGGAAAACCATATGATCATCTCCATAGATGCAGAAAAAGCTTTCGACAAAATTCAACACCGATTTATGATAAAAATCCTCCAGAAAGTAGGCATAGAGGGAACTTTCCTCAACATAATAAAGGCCATATATGACAAACCCACAGGCAACATCATCCTCAATGGTGAAAAACTGAAACCATTTCCACTAAGATCAGGAACAAGACAAGG
>NC_041224.1:20414842-20441326 GCF_002837175.3 Physeter macrocephalus | reverse complement strand
CCTTTTTGACCCACCTCCTAGAGAAATGGAAATAAAAATAAACAAATGGGACCTAATGAAACTTAAAAGCTTTTGCACAGCAAAGGAAACCATAAACAAGACAAAAAGACAACCCTCAGAATGGGAGAAAATATTTTCAAATGAAGCAACTGACAAAGGACTAATCTCCAAAATTTTCAAGCAGCTCATGCAGCTCAATATCAAAAAAAACCCAACCCAATCCAAAAATGGGCAGAAGACCTAAATAGACATTTCTCCAAAGAAAATATACAGACAGCCAACAAACACATAAAAGAATGCTCAACCTCACTAATCATTAGAGAAGTGCAAATCAAAACTACAATGAGGTATTACCTCATACCATTCAGACTGGCCATTATCAAAAAATCTACGAACAGGGCTTCCCTGGTGGCACAGTGGTTGCGAGTCCGCCTGCCAATGCAGGCGACAAGGGTTTGTGCGAAACGAAATTGAGTTATTTGTAGTGAGGTGGATGGACCTAGAGTCTTTCATACGGAGTGAAGTAAATCAGAAAGAAAAACAGATACCATGTGCTAACACATATATATGGAATGTAAAAATTTTTTTTAAAAGATGGTTGTGATGAACCTAGGGGCAGGACAGGAATAAAGATGCATGCTGGAGAGGGTGTGGAGAAAAGGGAACCCTCTTATACTGTTGGTGGGAATGTAAATTGATACAGCCACTATGGAGAACAGTATGGAGGTTCCTTAAAAAACTAAAAATAGAACTACCGTATGACCCAGCAATCCCACTATTAGGCATATACCCCGAGAAAACCATAATTCAAAAAGTCTTGTACCACAATGTTCATTGCAGCTGTATTTACAATAGTCAGGACTTGGAAGCAACCTAAGTATCTATCGACAGATGAATGGATAAAGAAGATGTTGCACATATATACAATGGAATATTACTCAGCCGTAAAAAGAAACGAAATTGAGTTATTTGTAGTGAGGTGGATGGACCTAGAGTCTTTCATACGGAGTGAAGTAAATCAGAAAGAAAAACAGATGAGGGAAGAGATATGGGTATATATGTATATGTATAGCTGATTCACTTTGTAATAAAGCAGAAACTAACACACCATTGTAAAGCAATTGTAGTCCAATAAAGATGTTTAAAAGAAAATTCTTATCAAAAGAAAAAAATCTTTATGTATGGTGATGGACATTAACTAGAGTTTTTGTGGTGATCATTTCACAATCTATGCAAATAATTGAATCATTATGTCATCCAATTGAAATGAATACAATGTAAATTATACCTCAATTAAAAAATACATTTAAAAAGAATAATAAAGGTGGAATTAATGAACTGATTATAGTCTTTTCTACATATGCATTAATTTTATCTGAGAAACTATTAAGCATATGGAATCTCCAAATTATGCACTTACAAGCCATTTCTAGTTTTGTCACAGTTCCCAAATTATCCAGATTGACCAATGTCGTGAAATGGAAAGAAAAGGGTATTGTTTCTTTTACTGTAATTCTACTGTTTTACTAGAGTGTCACAGTGGCAACTTTCCAATCTAGTTTTGAGAATAGATCCCTTTGTCCAGCTTGGTCATAATTTGGGCAAACCCTCTACTTAAGCAGAACATAACTCAGTTATGAGGATAAAGATTCATTCCTGTTTGTAGGATATCAAAAATCCAGAAGTTTGATGTAATAGACTCACCAAATAAAAACTTTCAACTGTAAAATTTTGTCAAGGTCTCTAACTTTTTAATACCTTCTACATTCTAATTTGCATATATGACACTATCAGTTTTCATTGAAACAGTCATTTTGATTCATTTGGAAGCACAGTTGTTTTACTCTGGGCAATCTGAATATTTCCACACAAATTTTTAGATAATATAATTTATGTAAGAACCACAAGGTATAAATTATTGCCATTGAAAAGGCAGTAATTTTGAATTCCTATAATGTATTTTAAATAAGCAAAAGTCTGTAAGGCTAAACAGTAGTATTTGTGCAATACTAGAAACAAAATGTTTTATTTCTTACATCTCACAAGAAAACTTGTACTATCTTCTCAGATAAAGCTACAAACATGATTTATTAATTTCAATGATAATTTTTGTGTAGAATTGAGCAATAAATAGATGTCTGTCTATAGAGTACACACACAATGAGAGGTTGTATTGGTAATTAAAGGGCTAATTTTCCCAGATAGAAATTTTCTCTTTAAAATAGTAAAAACATGTGAAAAATGTACTGCCCCATATATTTTAAACTTATTCTGATCAATGAAACAAGGAGAGGAGTTCTCACAAATCTCAAAGGCCCTGTAAGTGAAACTTGTTTTAGAATCAAAAGGATTTAAGCTCTGATTATTAACTCATAACCAAGGAGGAACTATTTAATGAGACGGGCTTGTCCTCAACTTGACTACTTTCTAAATTCTGAATTACAACCTCATTATGTAAACTGATTTAATCATAGAGGAATGTGCTTTATAATTTTTAATTAATGCATCTTACTTTCTAACCTAATAAAACTGCAGAAATTTATATGTTAGAGAAGTTTTTAAAAAGCATGTATTATTTTATAGAGGTTTACCTCCTTTTAATTTTACTGTCACCATGAAAAATTGAGAGATAGTAAAAATAAAATGCATTTATACATACATGTATGATGAAACGTCTCTGTCATTCCTTTACTCTAGGACAGTGTTCTCAAAGTGTGGTGTTAGGATGACTTGAGCCATTTAATCACCTAAAGAGCTTGTTTAAAAATTTGTTTCCCACGTTCCATCCCAACTCAGACTCATTGACTAAGAATCACCAGGCCGGGGTGTGGATCAGAAATGCATACAAAACATAGTTGGTGATACTGAAGGAGCTAGTTCAAGGAGTGGCCTTAAAGTGGCCCTGCTTTAGGGGCTATTGTCACATCTAAGATGTGTTCTATCCAGTTTCTTTAAAGTACACTTTAATGTCAGATGTGCATCTATTGTATATTTTGTGAGACTTTTTTTCTTTTTTTGCGGTACGCGGGCCTCTCACTGCTGTGGCCTCTCCCGTTGCGGAGCACAGGCTCCGGACACACAGGCTCAGCGGCCATGGCTCACGGGCCCAGCCGCTCCGCAGCACGTGGGATCCTCCCGGACCGGGGCACGAACCCGTGTACCCTGCATCGGCAAGCGGACTCTCAACCACTGCTCCACCAGGGAAGCCCTGAGACTTCTTTTTAAATTGATGATTGGTCATTTGTGGGATTTCCCATACTTATGGCAATAATTATGGATTTTTAAATATCTCTAAATTAGTCTAATTCTTGCTTTGATAGTAGCCCAAAGCTACTCAAATGTTGATTTTAACACACACTTGAGTGACAACACTGGATTAGTCATTATACAACACTAATATTTTCTGCTTCATTTCATGTCCTCCAAAACAAAAATTTCACTTCTCATGAAGATTCTGTTATGACCCCTGCCAGTGTGTGCCCTCTGCACCTCAGCTCCAGTTAAGGATCATGATCTTTTTAATATTTCCATTAGCTAAGAAGATGTTATTTTTTGTAGTTTGTGTTTTAACAGGTACACTTCTGTTTCCCATATACAAAACTATAACATTTTTTCTACACAGCCTCCTTTTCCCCAAGCATCCACCACAGCCCTGCAAGAAATATGAACACGATCATCCTGTTGAGAATCACATTTCTGTTAAGTACCATCATGTTTCAAATGAAAGTTCAGATATTGATTCAAGTTGCCATTATTAATCTATGACCCAACTTAACAGCTTTATAAGACTGACTCCACAAGTCATGAGGCTAGTTCATGATGCTAGGACTCTGGGATATCACATGAAATGAAGAAAGATCATCATGTGGTTGTAACTCCATGACTGTCATTTGATGATGTTTTCTCTATCTCTGTGTCCTCTCTCTGGAATCATTCTTTGGTGGTGTCTATTTCTGCACAGAATGCAAAGTTTAATTGGTCTTTTCAGGATCAATACAAAACATTTTGTAGCTCATTAAATAAAAAGTAGCTAATGATCATCTAAATCTACTACATTAGAAAATTTGTACTTCTAGGCGTCACCAGATTTAGGGATTATGGAATATTTTCAAGCTATATATTGACAATATAGGGGTAAGATTTCTTCTTTGGAGGAGATGCTCATTTAATTGAAGGTCCCAAGTAGATATAGAAATCCAGAGACATGAAAAGCATGAAGGATAATAGAAAAATGAACTGAAACTAAAATGCTATTAGAAAATTTAATATAAGAAAGTCACAGTAATATTTTCAAAGTGACATATTGGGAAGAGAAAGTAAATAGCTAAAACTACTGAGGCAGTACCAAAAAGTCAATAAGGAGAATAATCTTCCTAAAAATGATGGATGATTTAATCAGGACAACTAGAATTAAACCAGAAGGAGAGAATGCACACAGGTAGTAAAATATGTCAGACCAAATTCTGTAGAGCTAGGAAAAAAATGGGTCATTGGATTCTTTAATAATAAATGAAATCCTCTAAGTATCAAAAGAAACTAATAGACTTTTCCAGTTACGTACAAAAGGCATTCATTAACAATAGCACATTAGCATTTTTTAAAGTTTTTTTGATGTTCTAGAAGATTCTAAAGCTTTCGTTTGCTTTTTAATACAAATTATCCTGTGATTTCTTTCATTTTAAGTGGGTCACAGAATACCTAAATTTGAATGTTCCTTCATTTTTCTGCAGAATTTCAATAAATATTGTGTATTTCAATGAATCAACCACAATTAAATACTGATGTTCTACCACAAAAGTACAATGGCAACAAAATTATATATATCTGAAAGTTCCTTACTCTGGGAAACTCAACAGGCATATGCAGGAAATCTAAAAGTGGACAGTATTACTTGAAGATTACTTTAGTTGCTCTTGTAGTTTATGTCTTACTATTAGCAACACAATATTATCCCATGTATTTCCATGTTATGTCCTTTGCACTTTGTTTAATTAATAGGATATTTTTAGGTATGCATTTAATATGTAATGATAATGATGTTTCTTTCGACAATCTTTTTCTGAAATAAATACACTTTCAGTATTATGAACTAAAGTTAGACTGTCCTGGCAACTTATTGTGATATGTTATGAGGAATGTTAATACCATAATATGTTTGCTATAGGAATATTTGTTTGAGGTTTAAAATTTTAAATGGCAGAGTTGGTCCTTTGTAACACAGGATATTTGCATCTTCCTCTCTTTAAAGATGCTGGCTAGAGCCACTTGGTTTTAAAACATTGTGAAAGGAGTCATATCCAATTTGACCATACCATTTCCATCAACTCTTTGAAAGCTACTTTAAACTTCTTTTCCATTAAAATGAGGATTGCCCATCAGATTACTCTGAACTAGCTTCCTATGTATTTGTCTACTAATCCCTCTAGTATAATAGAATTTTTACAGTATTTAACAAGCAACAGAAAGTCTTTAAAAATGAGTCCAGATCTGCCGAGGGTTCATGTGAAGTGAATATGATCTCCTGAATTTTGGGTTTATTCTGACCAAAAAAGGGGCACAGTTAAGAATCCCTGAGATGACTGTGGTTGACATTAGCCTGTTTATGTGGGCGTGTGGAAACTTGCTGGAGCCATCAGGTTTCAGTTGACTGTACAGCTGAGTTTTCACCACACCCTTTCACTTCAAGCTTTTGCATCACACTGCATGAGCAATCCTGCCTCTTGTATATGTTGATTTTAATCATCCACGTCCCATGTGAGGGTTGGACTTCATTCCTTAGTAAAGGTTGTTGTACTTGTGATAACCTATTAACATTTATCAAATTTAAATAGTATATTATCTGTAATTGTGTTATTAATTTTTCCTCCTAGCAGTAATGTGTTTAGAGTTGATTCACTATATGGTATTTTCTTATTGGAGAAGAAAAAAAACTAGAAATGAAAATACAATTTCTAGATAGAAAAAAAAAAAGTAATATTTAAGGAAGCAAAGGAGACCTTAAGGGGGAAGCCAGATTTCCAGGGAAATTCTGAAACAAGTGACAGCGAAGCCTAGGTTAGAATAAAGGCAAAAAGTAGACTAACAGGATACAAAACATGCTTATTGCAAACAACCAGTGCCATAAAAATCAGTGCCATAAAGGACATATTATCAAGTAGTCCTTACAACTTTCGGTATGTGTCATGTTTTATGAATCTTAATGTTGTGAATAGAGATTTTTATACAGTATATTAACATGAAAAAAATCAGGTGAAAGTTAAATTTCATGCAGCATTTGGTATATTATCCATGTCCAGGTAAACGGATGAAAAACTCAATTTTATCTACATACTAGTCATGTAAATGTGGCATACATGCATGTATTCTAAGAGATTTATATTTAATTTTCACTTGCTGAAATTTTTTCCTACTCAGTTCTTCTTTGTTCATATGGATTATTATTGTCCTTGCTGAAATAATTTCAAATGTCTGTCAGTGGACAAATGGATAAATAAGTGCAATATAAGCTATGTTGATAGTTATTATTCAGCCTTAAAAAGGAATCAAATTCTGATACATATAATATGCATAAACCTTCAAGACATTATGCTAAGTGAAATAAGTCAGACACAAGGACAAATATTGTATGATTCTACTTATGAGGTACCTATAATAGTCAAATTCAGAAAGACAGAAAGTAGAATAGTAGTCATCAGGGGATGGGGTAGTAGTGAGGATGGAGAAGGAAAAATGGGGAATTTTAAAAATACAGAGTTCTAGTTTTTGATGAAAAAGTTCTGAATATGGATAGTCATGTTGGCTGCACAACAGTGTGAGTATACTTAATGCCAATGATTTGTATACCTAAAAATGGTTAAGATGGAAACATTTTATATACATTATACCACAGTTTTTTAACAAAAGGAGGTTAGAGACTTTGAAACATTTGGGAGTCCATCTGGGATCTTAGTGTCACTTCAGGGACACGGTGAAATCGAGCTAGAAAGGATGTTGAGAAGCACAAAATAGTGGGCTAAGATCAATATCAATTAGCAGTAAAATAGTTGTTATCTAATGTAATTGATCATTTTAATGACTCATTTTAGTCAACATTTGCATATAAAGACATTTAAGGCAAATTCTACTTTTAAGAAATGTTCAGATTATACTGCATTCTTTGTTTACTTGTTAAGACTGAACAGACATGAATCAGTTGAAACAGATTTGTTTACAAAGAACTTCAGAAAAAGACAAGTGAGAAAATAAGTTCAGTCGAATTATATGCTGAGATTCCCAACAACTCAAGTCAACTTCCACGTACATTGTTTATTTCTATTTTAAAGATTAAAAGTGAGTAACTCGTTAGTTAAAAATTATACAAAGGGGCACTGAGGAATAGATGACAAAGCTGTTTTAGGTAGGAGCAAGCCTCATGAGGTTAATGAGTTTAAAGATATGAATATTTTATGCTGACATGTTAAATTTTTAAAAGTGTATTAAAAGTGAGAGCCAGTATATTTTGTAAGTCTCTTAAACTTCTTAAAATATACAAATGTTACTGTTCTCTTCTACATTTTCAAAGAATTAAATTAGATATTTTAAACTTTACATATTTTTCTTCCTGTGATTCTGTAATTCTTTCAGATTTATTACCCTCCTAATCCCCAAAGTTTTCAGACTGTTTTTAAAAAAGCAGGGGTGGATGTTAGCAAAAATAGTAGAGGAAGGACCTCCAAACATTTGTTCTTCCATAAAGGCAATTGGCAAAATTGTCAGAAAAATCTTTTCAGAATTCTGGAAATTAACCAAAGGCTTGCAGCAACCCAAGGAGTATTAATGCAAGAAAAATGGTTGACTCTCAAGAACAGTGAGCTTTGGGGCATTTTATCATGTTCTAGCCCTATGCTGCTCTCCAGCTCAGTGGTAGTTGTAATAGGTAACATTCTGCATTCCCGGTGCAGCACAGCATCTACAGTAGTAAGTAGAACTGGATCTCTTTCAAAGCCTTATTTCCAAAGTATGGTCATTATTTTACCTGTCTGAAGGGTCCCTGGAAGACCCACTTTCAAGGCTGACTTGGAACACACCCTATACTAAAAGCCTTCTTCCTTACGTTGCAGTGAAAACAATTAGTCAAGTGCTTTATCTTTGCAGCTGCCTGGGAAGATTGATAACTATTGGGGAACACAGATTAATCAAAAATCTTAAGGAAAACCTGAAGAATGAGATGCCTATAGTGGCTCTCAAAGACTCAGACATATATTGCAGGGGGAATCTAGAAGGCCACATGCATGTGTAGAGCTATGTGCCTGCTGAGGAAAGACCTTAGAAGACTACAGTGCCTCATCTTTGACTGACCATAAGGCCATGGTCAGCAGAAAGTGGGAACTTACAGTGGAGATGAAAATTAATCTGGCTGAATGTTAAAAGCATACAACATACACACAAGCCCCTCAGCAAAGACAGAAAATTTGGTTCCAGTCCTTTAAGGAAACCTGATCAGCAACTGCAAGGCCAACCAAGTAGAGACTTAAGTGGCCACATGTGACAAAGAATACAGATTTCACATTAGTACAGGAAAATCACTAAACAAACAGCAGTGGCTATAGAAAACAGCAACAACAAACCCTGCGTAGAGGATATCATCTGATTTACAGAGTTGTCACATTATTTGAAATGTTCAGTTTGCAAATAAAGAAGTTTGCCAAGAAGCAGAAAAGAATAGCCCACGCATGGGGAAAAAGCAATCAATAGAAACAATCTGAGGAAGTGCAGATGTTTCACTAGATGAAAACAAAACTTTAAATCAGCTGTTTTAAGTAATGTTCAAAAGAGCTAAAGGAAACTATGCCCAAATGAGTTTTTATGAATTATGAAATGGTATCTCAAATAGAAAATGTTGATTAGGAAATAGAAATTATAAAAAGGAACCAAATAAAAATTCTGGAGTTGAAAAGTATAATAACCGCTTGAAAAATTTACTAGAGGGGTTCACCAAACAATTCTCAGTAAATTTTAAAATATTGACATCTTTTTCTGAACACAGTGGTATGAATCAGTAATAGGAGGACAACTGGAAAATTAACAAAATGTGGAAATTAACACACTCCTGACTAACTAATGGATCAAAGAAGTAGTCAAAAGAGAAATCAAAATATATCTTGAAATGAAAATGGAAACAAAATACACCAAAATTTATGGTATGCAGGAGAAGCAGTTCTAAGAAGGAAGTTTAGAAAGATAAAGGCTCTATTAACAAGAGAGATCTAAAATAAACTACCCAACTTTACACCTCAAGGAACCAGAAGAACAAAGCCCAGTTAGTATAAAGGAAGTAACAAAGGTCAGAGCAAAAAAAATTTTTTTTTAAATTTTAAAAAAATTCAATGAAACTAAGAAGACTTTTTGGAAAACAAACTTTTAGATGACTTACCAAGAAAAAGAGGACTCAGTTTTATAAGTCAAAAGGGAGACATTGCATTGGGTACACACAAATACAGCAAGTTGTAAGAGACAACTATGAGTAACTGTATACCAACAAATTAGACAGTCTAGAAGAAATGGATAAATTTCTAGAAACATACAGCCTACCAAGTTTGAATCTTGAACAAAATCTGAACAGACCAACAAGAGATTGTATCATTCATCAAAAACCTCATGACCAAAAAGTCTATAATCAGATGGTTTCACAGGTGATTTCTACTGAACATTTAAAGAATTAAACAGCAATTCTTCTATTAAAAAAACAAAACAAACAAAAAAACCAATACAGTAGGAGAAAACACTCCCAAACTATTTTAAGAGGGTAGCACTACTCTGATACAAAAGCCAGATAAGGATAGTATAAAAAAAAAATACAGACCAATATCTCAGATGAATATAATTGCAAAAATACTCAAAGTATTAGCAAACCGAATTCAACACACTTAAAGGATTATACACCATGATCAAGTGAGACTGATCCCTGGAAGTCAAGGATGGTTACCACATGAAAGTCAATAAATGCAATACATCACATTAATAGAATGAAAGAAAAAAAATTTGATTATCTAAATTATCTTAAGACAGTCACTTAGATGGTTTACAATCCTAAGATTCATATGGAACCACAAAAGATCCCAGATAACCAAAGCAATTTCTTCTTAAGCAGGAAGCATCACACATCCTGATTTCAAACTACATTACAAAGCTATAGTAATCAAACCATAAAAAGACAGAGCCATGGCACAGCATCAAGAGCTGAAGACTCTAGTTACTACTATCAGGAATGAAAGTAGACATTACTACCAAACTTACACAAATGAAAAACAAGTTTAGGGGGATACTATGACCAATTGTATACCAACAAATTAGGTAACAAATTGATACATTGTGAACAAGATACAAAGTACCAAAACAGACTAAAAAATGAAATCTGAACAGTCTAATAAAAAGTAAAAACAGTAATTAGTGATCAAGATAGCTTTCCACAAAGAATAACCCAGATCCAAATGGCTTCATTGGCGAGTTCTACCAAATGTTTAAAGAATACGAATTCTTCAAATTGTTCAAAAAAAATAGAAGAGGGAATACTTCCTAACTTAATGAGGCTAGTTTTATCCTGATACCAAAATTAGACAAAAGACAATATCACAAGAAATACAGATCAGTATCTCTTAGCAGTAATGGTTGCTATAATTCTCCAAAAATATTAGAAAATTGAATTCAGAAGTTTAGTAAAATGAGTATATCCCATTACCAAGTGGAATTTATATCATGACTGCAAGGTTTGTTCATCAATATACTATACCAATAGAATAAAGGGAACAAATGCACACTCGTATTGGTAGATGTAGATAAAGGAACTTGACCCAACATCCCTTCATGATAAAAAAAACACTCAAGCCAGGAACAGAAGGGACCTTGCTCAACCTGATAAAGGGCATCAACGATAAACCGACAGCTAACATTACACTTAATGATGAAAGAACTAAAGCTTCCCTCTAAGAACAAGACAAGACATCCACTCTCAACACTTCTATTCAACGTTGTACTGGAGGTTCTAGTCAGGGTAATCAGGCAAAAAAAAAAAAAAAAAAAAAAGCCAGTCATATTCAAAAGATGTTGAACTATATTTGCAGATAACATGATCTTACATATAGAAAACTATAGAATCCATACATATTAAGAAACTATTAGAATTAATGAGTTCAGCAAGGTTGCAGAATACATGACTAAAGCAAAAAATCATTTGTGTTTCTCTATACCAGTTGTTACTGGCTGAATTGCATGCCCTCCAAATTCATATGTTGAAGCCCTAATACATAGTACCTCAGAATGTTACTGTTATTTGGAGATCAGTTCTTTAAAGAGGATATATTAAAGTGAGGCTGTTAGTGTAGGCACTAACCCAATCTGACTGGTGTCCTTAATAAGAGAAAATTTGGACATAAAGAAAGAGACTTCAGAGATGCACTCACAGAGAGCCAAGATTATGTGAGGACACTTAGAGAAAGTAGCTATCCGCAAACCAAGGACAGAGGCCTCAGAAGAAACCAAACCTGCTGACACTTTGATCAGTTCCCAAAACTGAGAAAATTTATGTTGTTTAAGCTACTCAGCATGTGGTATTGTTTTGGCAGCCATAGCAAATTAATATGCTAGCCATGAACAATTCAGAAGTGACATTTTAAAATTCCATTTATAATAGCATAAAAAACAGGAATGTATGTAACAAAAGTAGTACAAGGATAGTACACTGAAAACTACCATCTTGAAAGAATTAAAGACCTAGATAAATGGAAAGACATTGCATTTAAATGGATTGCAAGATTTTCAAGATTTCTTACTGTTAAGATGGCAGAAGTCTCCAAGTTAATCTACAGAGTAAATTTAATCCCTATCAAAATTCCAACTACTATTTTTGCCCAGTAACCAAAAGAGCTTGCTACTGGCACTAGGATACATATATAGATCAATGTGATAGAATTAAGAGTCCAGATATAAACCAGTCTATGGCCAATTGATTTTCAACAATGATGCGGAGTTCATTCATTGAGAAAATAATTTTGTCCACAATGGCTGAGACAACTGTGTATCCACATACAAAAGAATAATTTTGGTCCCCTTCCTCACACTGAATACAAATATTTAAACAAGATGAATTGGCAACCTAAAAAAATTTAAGAGCTAAAACTATAAAACTCTTAGAAGAAAACAGGGGTGTAAATCTTTGTGACCTTAAATTAGACACGGGTTTCTTATATATGGTACCTAAAGCAGAAACAAATAAATATATTTAAATTGTATTTAATCAGAATTTTTAAAAGATGTGCATGAAAAGATTATCAAGAAAGTAAAAAGGCAATCCATACAATGGCAGAAAATGTTTGCAATTCATATATCTGACAAGGCTAGTGTTCAGAATATATGAACATTTACATCTCAATAATGAAAAGAACAACCCAGTTAAAAAGGAGCAAAGGGTTTGGATAGGCAGTTCTCCAGAGAAGATACACAAATGCCCAATAAGCACCTGAAAAGATGTTCAATATCAATAGTCAGTAGGGAAATATAAATCAAAACCACAATATGATACCACTTCACACCAACCAGGATAGCTATAATTTTTTTTTAATGGGAAATAACAAATGTCAGTGAAGATGAGAAGAAATTGGGCCCCTCATACATTGCTGAGAATGCAAAAAAGGTGTAGCCATTATGGAAGACAGTTTGTCATTTCCTCACAGAGTTAAATAGAGTCACTGTATCATCCATGTATCCACATATATTGTGCAAGTTGTACATGATGTTCATAGCATCATTATTCATAATAGCCCCAATGTGGGAACAACTCAAATGTCCATCAACTGCTGAATATATAAAATGTAGTATATCCATTCAATGGAATATTATTTGGCAATAAAAAGGAATACAGTACTGATACATGCTACAGCATGGATGAACCCTGAAAACATGGTAAATGAAAGAAGTCAGACCCAAAGTCACATGTCATATGATTCTTTTCATGTGAGGAATCCAGAATAGGCAAATCCATAGAGACAGAAAGTAGATTAGTGGTTGCCAGAGTCTGTGGGGGAGGGGAATGGGGAGTAACTGCTAATGGGTGTGAGGTTCTTTGGGGTGATGAAAATGGTTCTGGAATCAGATGGTCCTATGAGTATACTAAAATCCACTGAATTGTATGCTTTAAACGAGTGAGTCTAGAGCTATGTCAATTATATACCAATAAAAAATTCATATGGTGAAGATGAAAAAGAGGAAATCTAGAGAAAAAGAAAACAAGATGAATGCAAGGTGAGGAAAGGAAATGCAGTAGAAGCCATCAGGGTTGAATATTAGTCATGTGGTGGCATGTGGTGCAGAGCACTTCAGCAGTTAACACAAGGCCCATGATCTGTGCTAGGAATAATAGCCTCCACTAGGGGCTCTGCAAAGGACAACTTCTGTGAAACGTTATTTCCTGTGGTTCAGACATTTTTTAATCAGTTCAGAAAAATCTCGGTTGACAAGGTCCACAACAATCAGCATTTTCAGAACTTTTCTGAGTGTTCCATATTAGGTATTGTACAGCATATTCCTTAATACATTTCATTCATTAATTCACTAAGTGCTTGCTGAGTACTTACCTATTTTCCTTTTTAGCAAAGTGCAGGAGTTGAATTTATCTTTGAGTATAATTGAGGAATAAGGTCTATGTTTGTAGTACACATTGTTGCTACATGAAAAGAAATGTCAGGTAATGCCCTTACCCTTTTTAGGTGTCGCTAGGCTGCACCCTGCAGGCCTGTATACCTTGTAGTTGCCCAGCCCCGAGACTGAAGAAAGAGCCTGAAAATGGCAACAGAGAACGATATTGGATAGGGGATCTTGCACGTCTGAAACAAAGGGTCCTGGAGCAATACCCCACCATGTACAGCAGACGGGACAGGGCAGCCATCTTCACTACTCAGGGAA
This sequence comes from Physeter macrocephalus, assembly GCF_002837175.3. Taxonomy (NCBI): domain Eukaryota; kingdom Metazoa; phylum Chordata; class Mammalia; order Artiodactyla; family Physeteridae; genus Physeter; species Physeter macrocephalus. The sequence continues at coordinate 20,427,391 of NC_041224.1, read as the reverse complement.
GGAGGAGGCTACCAATTATAGGGGGAATTGACATCAGGTTTGTTCATCAGTTACCAGGGAAACCAGCAGCCTGGGCACGTCCTTTACAGCCCCTCAGGTTAATGAACATCACAAGGGCAGATGTTTCTCTTTAATAAACTAGCAGGCGGAGCCGTTCTGGCCTAAGGATTAGAAAAATCACTAGCTGGGGGAGAGGGCAAGCAAGTTCGTATAAGTAGGATGTAGGTGAAGTAGGGACTGGTCGACGAGGGGATGTAGAAAAAGCAGGAGAACAGCCATCTTGAGTGGCTTGAGCATACACTCCACCCTACATACCCCACACCACCTTTACCATCTTGGTCCACCCCCTTCCACAGTATACCTAGGTCAGGTGTGTAGAGGTGTACTGCAACCAAATACCACAGAGACAACACAGACATAGTCTAAGCGGTGGGCAAACTTTGGAGCCAGTCACTTATTGGCTCAATTTTTCATGGACGTCCACAGGAGGACGACCACGGCATGTTGCCATAGACCCTGCAATCAAATTCATTTGGCAGTGAGGCCATCGTTGTTACCTAGCCCACGAACAGATTCCCTCCACTTAGATGAGAGATGAAACGTAAGGTATTTAACAGGCACAATACAGGGATCATGACCATTAAGCAAAATACAAGCAGTAACAGCATTCTGAGATAAGGCCATACCTACCTGTGGTTTTCGTCGTGGCCTGCAGCACCACGCCACCTGTCCACACTCAGTCCGCAAAGTTGATGTCAAATACTGGAGAGGCGGAGTAACAGACCACAGGTTAAAATAATGGTGCCTTTCTCCATTATGGGGCCCGGATTAATTACCTTAGTAGTCTTAGGCGGGGCCGGGTGGAAGACAGGTGAGATCTGTAAGTCCCTAATTCTATTCCCCACACAGGGCGGCAAACCCAAACTATTGAGGACTTACTTGCCAGTCTCAGGGCCATTTTATAATGTGTTTCTCGGGGGGTAGATTCTGTGGCAAGGGCAAAAGTGAGTCATTGTCCTGACCTATAATCGGCAGCGGTCCTTTGGTGGTCAACAGTTGAACTCGGATGGTGTTGACTAGTTGTCTCTGGGTTAATGTGGCCTAGGCACTGGGATGATTGCTCCTGGAATGTTCGGCTATAGATTTTGCATCTCAGTTGTTGTTTAAGTAGTCCTTTCATCCTTGCAGTTAGCCCAGCAGCACTGGAGTTGTAGGGCAGGTGGAAATGCCAGCATATGTCATTTTTAGAGGCCCATTCCTGAACTTTGTGGTGGGTAAAGTGGGTTCCTTGGTCACTATCGATGTCAATGCGAGTCCTGTATGTCATGCACAGCTCTTCTAGACCCTGAACAGTGGGTTTTTGCATTGCTCGATGACTTACGTAGGCCTTTTATAATGTCTTCCACCTGTTGTAATGCATTGTACGCTGCATATAACTGTTGTTCTCTCACACTGTATCGTTGCTCTGACCATTGCCATAGCTATGACCAAAAAAGGGTAGTCTTATCATTCTGCCATTGTCACAGGCCCCAGCCAAACCTGGGTAACCGGCCATGTCTAATTCACAAGTCTGTTCCTGAGTTATTATCCCTAAAGCCTGTGTCTGTAATTGTTCAGGGGCGGTGGGTCAGGGGTATGCCTGGATTTTGTAGATAATCCAGGTCCTTATGTTCTGTCTGTATTCACCAGCCATCCCTGTGCAGTCAAGATGAACCATGAGCACGGGGCTGCTACTCTTAAACTTGAAAGAGACTCTGAGGTTAACAGGCTGTTATCAACATAAATGGAAGAGAAAGATATCTCTCATGGTAGACAGCTGCCACGGGGCACGCCCACGCTAGTGGACGGCCACCTCGGGATTACCTCTCACAACTTTGGGGCCCCACATGCTAGTGGACAGCCACCCCAGGATTAACTCCACAAGTGTCTATTCCCTGTTCTTATTTCCCAACATCTCAGTGCTCATGGGAGTTTCCCTGGTGTCCTGACTTGCTCACCAACTGTTGTGCTGCACTCTGCAGGCCTGCAAGCCTTGTATTGTAGTTGCACAGCCTGGACACTGAAGAAAGAGCCTTGAGACAGTGACAGAGGTCAGTAATATTGGATAGGAGATCTTACCTGTCTGAAATAAAGGATCCTGGTGCAATGCCCCACACGTACAGCAGACAAGCCACAGCAGCCATCTTTACTGCTTGGGGAAGAAGGAGGCTACCATTTATAGGGGGAATTGATGTCAGGTTGGCTCATCAGTTACCAGGGAAACCAGCTGGGGCATGTCCCTTATAGCCCCTCAGGTTAACAACCATCATGAGGGCAGATGTTTCCCTTTAATAAACTAGCAGGTGGAGCCAAAGGATTAGAACAATCACTGGCTGCGGCAGGGGGCAAGCACTGTTCACGTGAGTAGGTGAAGCAGGGACTGGTTGAGCGGGGATGTACAAAGAGCAAGAGGAGAGCCATATTGAGTGGCCTGATCATACAGGAGTGTACAATTCCATTTTAAGAATTTGTTCTTACTATTTTGAGCTGCACATTTTTTGTACCTTGCTATTTACTGGTCAAAAAACCTTTAGCTTATTAAGATTCAGAAAGAAGACAGTATAAACCGGTATGCCATTTTAATGCAATATGTTATTTCATTATGAAAGAGGCAAATATAATTATATTTTAATTTCATCTAAATAGTAAATGTACTATTGATATGAGGATAAAAGGCATTAAGTATTCTTGCATGCTAAATGTCCCTGTAAACAGAGTGATATCAGCTGTTACGTAATTTTTTAAAATGCTTATTTCATTCAAAACACTCTATTCATAAAATTTTTACTTAAGGTTATGAAAGAGCAAAAAGCTAAAATATCCATCAATAGTATAATGAAATCTTGGTTGATTCTGAAAGCAGAAGTCAGCCAAGATGAAGGAAAGAGTCTTGTAATTGAGTACCAGAGGTAAAAAAAATTAGCCCTATTAAATGAGGAGGAAGAGGAAATGCCTTAGACCTAGAGGAAAAGGTCATAATATTAGATTAGGACTGAATAAAAGCAGTCCACTACTAGCAATTTCCCTTTACTTGACAGCAATTATAGAAAGTTTTAACAAATTCTATTAAAATGGACAAAAACTATTTCCTAAAATAATAATAGATTACAATAAATACTAAGCACTCCACAGCCTGTATTACATCTCAGTTTTTTCAAAATGAGCATGATGGTTTCTTGAGTATCCTGTTAGCCAAGTTTCAATTTGGGAGACATGATAGAGTTGGAGGTGGGATGAGATGGGTAATTGTAATTACCTTTATGCAGATAGTATTGCACTTGGAATGTGTAGAAATGGCTTTGAAGGCTGGTGTAGATAAGGGGTTGCGAACAGGTTTGAAATCTGTGCAGACTTTAGCTCAGGTGCTAATGTCAGCCCAAAGTTCTCTGTTGGTGAGAATGATTCTGATATACAATCTTAAGATCTTAAAGGAGGGTGTTCAGTGAATTCCAGACCTTTGTCATGGACAAGGAACTCAAGTGCTGCTCCTTTGTGATTCCTGATTCATTTGTTCCTTGAGAGGTTAGCTAAAATTAAGCCAGTGAGTAAAAAACAAACAAAAAACCCCCCAGCAATTCAGTTCTTACAACTATAGTAAATAGAAACAAAGCTCACTCATTATAACTCTTCTATTTAGTCAGATGGAAGATGAAACTTCTTCCACAGAGACATCTCAATTTCTCTCCATGAAAGTGAAATAGATTATTCTGTGGTGAAAGATATATGGCAAACTTAGATCATTTAGGCCACAAAGTATACTACTTTTAATTAGCCAGGAGTTTATATGAGTAATGAACTTTCCATTTCACTCTGAACATACCATCCTATATACATTTTAGTTGTTACTTGCTATAATGTAAAGGAAAAATAATTTTTTTTACAAATAATTATTGGTTGACATTTAAGGCAATGTACAAAAGGCTAACTTTATTTTGATGGTGTTCTTTCTTACTTAGTTCTGAGCACTAAATCATCATGCATGATTGATTTTTGCTTACCTGCATCTTCTCCCATACTAAAGTATTTTCTATGTGGACAGCTCTTCAGAATAAGATTAAGATATGAGTAAAATGAAACAGGACCAGTGAGATAGACAAAATGCATAAAAGCCTCTTCAGACTTACTCTGAATTACCACTTGACTCCCGTTCGATTTTTGGCATCAAATTTCCACTTAAGGTATAAAGCTTCAATCAGGAGGGCAAAAGCATTGCTGACAACAAACAAGAAAATAAACACTGCTAATTTGCACATATAATAATAAAGGAAAAATGGAAGAAAATGATACCAGGGAGAGGCAGGGACTTGTTTCTTCTCAGAGAAACAGGAAACACCCATTTTTCTACTGTGAAAGGGGAGGGAAATATTCCAGACTAAAGAAGAGATGCTTTCTTGAAATGGCTCCTCCCGGGTCCCCATGATTTTGCATATAAATGGGAAATGGAGCCGTACTGAACGTTTTAGGAAGCTTTCTGCAAGGATTCGTGAAGTAAGTGAGGTCAGTAGGGATACAGACAAAAAAATCGACGTTAATTAAATGACAATAAGATTTTGATAGGAAGATTCATTTTTCCAACTTACTGTTAAATAAGTGTCTCAGGTACTCAACTTTGGATGTAATGTTACATAGAACGTAACTCTTGGTTGAGCATAAGTAAAAGAACCAGGTTTTCTAAGTAAGGTGAGGAGGGAGAAATCAACTGGTTGGGAGAAAGCTCAGGAGGGAGGAAGTAGCATTAAAAAGTGTGAATCCATGATGAGTTTATATATTCCAAAATAAAGAGCAAATTGAGTATTGGATTGAGGAAAACATGCTACACTTCCTGTTTCTCTTCTGCTCACCAGCTAAGGAACCACGAGAAAGGCATTCTTTCGGCATCAAATTGGCAAGAGTAGTTTGATTATCTGGATCCACTTCCAGTGGGTATTGAGACAAAATTAAGGTGGTATTGATGGCACCCATAAATTTTTTAGAGCATGGAAAAGACTGGACAAGAATAGACTAACAGGACCTTTTGCTCTTAGAACACTGAAGCACATTCTCCATTTGATTTAGGACACCCTCTCTCTTCCTTTCCCTCTCTTCTCTTCAAGAAGCATAAACTCATGTACTTTGTGCCAGGCACTGTTCTCAATTCTTGAATTATTCAGCGTTAACTCATTTAATCCAATACAACCACCTTATAAGGGCATAACTACAATTCTCCCCTGATGGATGGGGAACTGAGGCACTAATAAGAATATTGCTCAAAGCCATATAGCTATTTAGTGGGGGGAGGTGGAATTCTAGCCCAGTCTGGTTCTAGAAGCTGTACTTTTTAAACCAATATGCTGTTTTCCTTCCTTTCTTTGTATTTACCCCTTTAAAATAAGGTTAACTCTGCGAAATAAGGTGTAAACTTACTGAAAGGGCTGGAAAGGGTTAACGCTGAAGCACTTCCGCGAGCTGAAAAAACAAAAACAAACCAGCCAGCGAAAGCCTGTTAAAGCCCCCGTAGGAAATTCAGTGGGCCTCCTGTTTCTTTAAACTCTCGCTTTCGCTCCCGCTGACACTTTACAAAGCCGCAGCGGCGGGTCCAAGCTGCCGCGCGCCACCTTCCTCCACCCGCCCGGCGGGCCGGGGGTCCGAAGGGGCTTCGCAGGGTCAGTAAGCGAATACGGGCTCAGGTTTGCTTTCTTCACACCCCAGCCGCCGCCGCACACGCCCTCCCGGGAATGGCGAACTGTAATTAACCCTGTAGCGCCCAGGAAGACCCCACCGGCGGCGAGCGCCCGCAGGGTCGGCCGCTGGGCCGCGATTCCCCGCAGGCGGGCGCGAAGGCGGCCCAGGGCCGCACACGCCCTCCCGGGAATGGCGAACTGTAATTAACCCTGTAGCGCCCAGGAAGACCCCACCGGCGGCGAGCGCCCGCAGGGTCGGCCGCTGGGCCGCGATTCCCCGCTGGCGGGCGCGAAGGGCCAGGTGGGTGCGGGCACCGCCGGCCCGACCGCCAGGGGTGCGAGCCGGGAGCGGGCATGGCGCCCGGGCAGCGCAGAGGTGCCGTCCGGCGCTCCCCTCCTAGCTTGGCTTTCTCGCCTCCTCTCCCGGCACGCCAGGCCGCCGGCTGCCGGGGGCACGCCGGGCTGGAGTTGCCCTCTCACTCCCCCTTGCTTTGCTCCCCCGGTTTAATCTCTCGGCGACTCCTCTGCCAGCCCCGAGGAAAGTGCAGCCATTGGACAGGTCGGTGCTAGCTGCCGGTTTCGGGGAGGAAGGTGGGAGACGCCTGGAGGAGCAAGGGGGAGGGAAGCGGGGGGGCGGTGTGGAGGATGCAGCGGCAGATCTGGCAAATTGCGAGCTGCCTTCCCTCCCCAAAGTGTGGAGCTGGAGTGCGGGGGAGCGCGGCGGCGGCGGCGCCTCCTCCGCCACCAAACTCCGGGGCTCGGCGGGGCTTGGGGCCACCTCCTCCTTAGCCAGGAGGAACCCTCTCCCGATAGGTTTCAGCCTGACTTTTCCCTCCCCATTTCTTTCTTCTTCCTCTCTCTCTCTCTCTTTTTTTCCCCAATACATTTTTCCTGCCTTCGGACCTCAGACTGCTGCAGCCCGAGCCTTCCCAGGGCTCAGCTCTTTGGGGCTGCTCATCCTCCGGCTGCGAGCAAGGACGCGCGTCCAGCGTCGGGGCGAAGAAAAGAAGAAAAACTTGTCGGAGGGGTTTCGCCATCCCACAGTGACCCCCTTCCCGCAAACCCAAACCTTCCGCGGGGGCCACCCTAGGACTGGGGAAAGTTCCTGACGAGCCGACAGCCCTCTTGGATTTGGACAGGCACCCGCGCTGGCTGAGGAATTAGATCTGTTTTGAACCCAGTGGAGCGCATCGCGGGGGCTCGGAAGTCACCGTCTGCGGGCACCGGGGTGGCGCTGCTTGTGCGGAACGGAGAGTTTGCCAGCCCCAGCTCAAGTGGCCTTTCGTCTCTGCAACTGTTGTGTGTCTGGGGTGAGGGCTGCGAGTGTCGTGGCAAGTTGTGAAGAGAGACCTGGAGGGCCGGAGAGGGCTGCGCTCCCCTCGCACTCCCTTCTTCCTCTTCCCGGCTCCCGGGTGCGAAGTCCCAGAGAAATTTACAAAGGCCTCTGCATCCCGCCGAGTCAAGACCAGTCCTCAGCGTTCGGCCCCGTTGTCCCCATTCCCAACGGGAGCCCCGGGGCACAGGGTGCCGGAGAAGTACTGGCGGGGAAGGGGAGGGAGGTCGCGGCAGCGGCATGGCGAGGTTCCCGAGGGCCGACCTGGCTGCTGCAGGAGTTGTGTTACTTTGCCACTTTTTAATGGACCGGTTTCAGTTCGCTGAAGGGAAGCCTGGAAACCAAGTCAATGGTAAGATGCACTTTCGCTTCTTGCTTTTGTGCCCAGCTGAAGACCTCTCTGGCACCCCGTTGTCAACCCACTCCCTCCCCACCTATGCCCTTGGCAAAGTTATTGCAATTGCATTTCGACTAAACTTGGGCTTCTCAAATGGGCAGAAGAATGTTGGCTGGATGCGTAGGGGCTGGTAGGGACTGGGGGTTATCGTAAGGATTTACCGCTTGCTTCACCTGAGCGGCTGGCAGGGAGTGGTACTGACTCCCCGGACGCGCCCAGAGAGGGCTCTGGTGTTAGAGCAAACCTTCCGCGGATACCTCGCCCAGGAGCTGGCAGCCTGGGCTGTGTCCTCCCCGGCTCCTCCTCCTTCCCTGTGCTGGGGTCAACTAAGGGAGTGCGTGAGGGGGCGGTAGGTGGTGGACGCGGTGGCAGCCGGGGATTGCCGAGCTCCCCTCTGCTGGAGAAAATTCCCTGGGGCCGCACCTTCCTCCCCCCAGGCGATCCCCACCTCAGCTCCCTCTAGCTGTGTGGGGCTGAGCGGGCGCTGGAAGTGGGGCGGGCTGGGTGCGGCGGGACGCAGAGGAAGGAAGGAGGTGGCAGAGGTGGGGCGGGCGCCCCTCTGGAGACCAACCACTGGCCCCATTGTCCTCCGCCGGCCGGCTTCGCAGACGGGCCTGCACGTGCAGGGCCTCCTCCGAGTGGCCTGATGTTGCCCCCACCCCGCACGTTCCCAGGGGTGGCTGCTCCAGCCAGGTGCGCGTCCCTCCGGAGCCGCGCCCCGCGGGGCGAGCGCGGAGCCGGCGACGCCGCCCTGGGCGCGCCGGCTCCCCCTGGCGAGGCGCTGCTGAGCCGGAGGTCCAGCTGCCTTCCGGACCCTGCCCACTGTGAAACCGGGTGCCTGCTCCCCATTTCTGCCTCTCGGGAAGAAATGGATAGACTTCGAGAGGAGGTGAATGAGCAAAAACACAGGGAAAAGAAAAAGGAAATAAAACCTTGCTGATGAGGCTAATCAGGGTTTTGTTTTGTTCTGTTTCAATCCTGAGGAGGGGAAACGGTAAGTGATTCCTCAGGAAGTATACTGGCGTCCGCAAATGTCAAACCTGCCAGTCGCAGATGGAAGGCTAGGGAGAGCACCTGGGGATTCCAGGTGAGGTGAATCTTGCAGGGAAGTCCTTGAATGAAATGTTACCGAGCTGAGACAGCCGAAACACTGTGTCTGCCTCTGGTGTAAATTCTTATGGAGAAAGCACAGATTCTGACTCTGCTCCAGTTTATGATTGGAGGGTGTGTGTGTGTGTGTGTGTGTGTGTGTGTGTGTGTGTGTGTGTGTGTGTGTGTGTTGGGGGACGGGGGGAGGGCAACAAGATGACAACACTTTTAAAGCTGTGAATAAAACGCAAGTTTCCTGGATGTTGATTTGTCTTTATCACATATAATGGTTCTGCATAGATGGACATAGGTTGTTCTTAACTAGGTATTATTTATATCAATAGATCATACTTTCTGTTTATTTCTCTGATACATTTCATTGGTTAAAAAAAAAGTCTTTTACTCGTCTGGGAAGCTGCACATTTATTTTAAAAAGTGCAACAGTAGTTTTCATGGGCATCTTCATGAAATAAATAAATGCTTAAAGAAAGCCATTTACTTCTTTCCAAAGGAGGTTAGAGAGGTGCGTGTGCCAAAAATGCATCCCAAGTTGTTTATTTGAAAACCTCTTCGGCACTGGAAGTAAACAATGCATTTACAGTAAAAAAATAAAAGGTCAGCAAATGTTTATTTTTTCCCTGAACTTTTTTTCATTAATAATATGTTACTGAGAAAAGAACAATACATACAATAAGTTTACTATTCTGAGTTCTCAAATTGAGGATAAAATTTACTCCACTCTAAAATTGAACAGATAGTTAAAAGCCTTTGCTTTGGGGGATATGAAATACATAAATTGTTCAACATAGATCTGCAGGTATTATAAACCAGTATTTCTGGTGGAAAACTACTCTAGAAGCCCACATCTTTACAGGATTGAGTAAAAAAGGAATAGTTTTATATTTCTCAGCAATTTTTTTTGAGATTTATAACAAAACGAAGTAACTTCTTTCCTGGATATCAGTCTGCATTAATTTTATTAAATAATCTTGGAATTAAGTGGTTAGCCTACTGTAATACCTAAAATACAGCATTGAAATGGAAGAAAAAATATAGTTTCCTTTGTAAAATAGTCTAGCTAAAAAGTTCAATACGGGAAATTTTTTAAAAGTCCGACAGTCTTGGAATTCGGCATGTAGCAATCAGGATTTTTTTACAGACATTTTGGCGGGGGGTGGGGGCAGGGGAGTCTGATTTCATAAAGGACATTTTTTATGCATTCCTTTAGAAATGCTGCAGTTGACTTTGTTGCCACCAGAGGGCAGAGAAACCACTAATTTCCTTCGCATTCTCTCCCAAACCTGAGATGAGTGATCCTCAATATTTTGTCTTTCCTATGTGCAGTATTTTTTGATATTTCAACTTAACATTCGTAAATGAGTGGCAATTTAAAACAATGAGAGTTTATTATATTTCCCATTTTCGTTGAAATTAAATATTTATTCATTTAATATTTATATAGTACTCCCTACATGTAGACTTACACCTTGAATACATTCGTGTGGTGTAATAAGTACAGTGGAAAACCCCAAGTACTCTCTTTCGCATCACTGTTGGCAATTATTAACACGCTGTGGAATTTCCAAGAATATACTTTAAAATTATCTCTCTTGTGATTAAAACTTCATTATATAGTGAATTTTCTTTTAGGATTGAATGTATTCTATGTATATCTGAAAAGTATTTGCCCACACTAAATAGTATACCTCAACCAATGTTTAGAGACAAATAAGCTTAGAATAATGTTAAATTTTATAAATCTCAAATCATTTCCATATTGTTATACATTCATCTTTATATCCTGAACTGATTGAAAAACAGTTTAGTAACAATGTCAAAGGAGAAAGATGCAGTAATATCTTGTAGAATTCTAAAATTTAAATCAGGAAAAAAGGCCTAAAATATGTAGTTATATTTTGGCCTGATTATTGCTCTTAACTGTGATTTAATGCAACAAGGAATTTCATTACCACTATAGAGAGAGCAATAATAGTTTAGGACCCCAAGGAATTTTCACTTTTTAAACTTTCTAATATTGCTGTGTTCTAGAAACAAGTAGTTTATTTTTAGCAGATCGTTTACATTTAGTTGTTTTTCTAGTTGGATATTTTCCTATTATTTTCTGCTTTCATTAGAGTTAAATAACTTAGTTTGAAATATTACTAATTTGTGGACTTTGCTATTAGAGTATCTCTCTTGAGACATACTGTCACTGATATAAATTTTCTAACTATATGCAGACATACCTGGAGCAAAAGATTAAGACAGAGGGTTAATTCAAGCGAATATCTCTATAAAATGGACATGCGTCAGATTATTAGAAAATCACAGGTTTTTAAAAATCAATGACTCTTGACTGCATACAGAAATTTTTAAAATATAAAATGTGAGAATCTCTTTCCTTTAGAGGTTAGATAGAAGTTGAAGCCTGAGGTTGGATAAGTTTGGAATGAGACATAACTGTGATGTAGAACTCTTAATTCAGAAATAAGGTTTGAAATTCATGGACGTTTGCAGAGAGATTTGGGATTATTACAATTAGGACAATTTGTGCATTTCTTAAGTTTGATCTTTAGAAACAGGTTCTTATCAAGGAGAATGTGCCTGAGTAAAACTTAGGAATGGAAAATACTAATTTGCTCCCCACAGATTTCTTCTCTCCAAGAATCAGATACTTTCATGCAGATATGTAGATACTATGGATTCTTTTCAATGGTTTTGGTCTCAGTTTATTGCTTCCCAAAAGGTATCTCCTATGGTAGAAACAGTATGTTTACGAAGATGAATGAATTGGTCAACTGCGACCTTGAGATCTAAAGTCTTGTGTTGGTTCGCCACTACATTCAGTACAGTCTCTTCACCATGGCCATTCCCGTGAGGCCTCAGACTGCTTTCCCACCTCACCCTCCCCTGCGTGTTTTTAACAGTCTAGCCAAGTGAGGCTCCTTGATGTTCCCAGAGTATGTACCAGGTGCTACCACCTCCATGCCATTCCTCCTGCTCTTCCTTCCCTAGCCCATCTCCACCCATCCACCTTCTATGTTTTCTTACAGGCTTATCTCCAGTGACACCGTTCACAAAAGGATGCTCCTGCTTGGTATCGTAGGAGTTTGTTTCCTTCTCATTTCGGCATCTCTGTTTCATATATTCTTTTAGACCATATCAGGCTCCGTTGTCATTCACTTGTGAATCCCCTGTGGCATCTACCACACAGGCATGCAACAAATAGTTGTCGAACTGACTGAACCGACTGGAATTACAGTTCCAGATGGACTGTTGACTAGACTGTCACCTTGGGAGACTTTCATACTTCTTGCTCTATTTATGACTTTCTTCCATAAGTAAGATGGGAATGAAAATACAGTGGGCTTCAGAGAACAATAGTTTAAAATGAGAGAATAGGATGCAGAGGTCTGTCATAATGGTTCTGCTGGATGATATTTACCGTAAACCTTCTGTTAATGGATAGAACTTTCAAAAAGTTCATTCCGCCATTCTGCTATACTTCTGGTTTCTGACTGTATTTTCAGAAACCAGAAGTATAGTTCTTAATCTAATACCTTAAAGTACAGTGTGTGTATATATATGTATACGTGTGTATGTATACATAATATGTATATATAGTGGTGGTGCTCTATTTTCAGTGGAGACGAACATTACTATTAAATAAGTTTAGTTCTTTGTGAAATTACTTTTGAACTGAATTGTGCTTAGGCCTCATGCCATTAACCTACACTGAAGGTGGCTTTAAAAATATAGTCTCCTAAAACTTGTTATGGTGGCTGTTATTGGGGGAGATGGTATGGTGCAATGCATTGCACAGTATCTGCTCCCCAAGTAACAGAGAGAGACAGACACAGAGAGAAAGATCTTGGGTCTTAATAACAGATATAGTTGGTCTTCTTCTGCACTGGTTTGTTTGCATATTCTGGACATTATAAATAGTGACCAGAAACATTACTTTTAAAAAATGTGGGGCTTCCCTGGTGGCGCAGTGGTTGAGAGTCCGCCTGCCGATGCAGGGGACACGG